>NC_055975.1:25461518-25519018 GCF_018492685.1 Alosa sapidissima | reverse complement strand
ACTGGCAGTCCCAGACCAGCACTGTCACCCTGGCCATCAGTCACGCCACGCCACGCCACGCCACCCTTCGTCTGTGCCACTCTCTGCCCACGCCAGGGCCACGCACTACCCAGCGCAGACAGCCAGCGCAGCACCCCAAGGCGTCTGCGACCAGGAGGTTACGCACGGGTCACGCCAACACACACACACCCATTACACTTACACACACACAGAGAGACACACATCTCGGCCGATGGAGAGAGGCCAGGCTGCCGAGAGGGAGTTTGAAAGCAGCGGAGATTCTGTCGCAACATCAGGCTTAAGCAGGTTTAGTTTGGGGATAATATTTCCACGAGAGGAAATGAATGTTCGCCACGTGCTGCTGATAGCACTATGAGAACAAGAGAGAGAGAGAGAGAGAGAGAGAGCGAGAGAGAGAGAGAGAGAGTGTAAGTTTGTAGGGGCTGCTGGACAAATGAATGGTTGTCTAATTCAAGGCATTTTCAATGTGCTGATATTTTCTTTTGTCCACTCTCCCTGATCTCTCCTTTTGTTGACACTATCTGCGGCGATTGCATGGGGCAGTCGGGAGCAAAGGGCTCTCGGGGGTTTGCAGCTTTGCGGCTTTTGCGTGTGAACAAGCAGATCAGGGCCAAGAAAATGAGCCTCTTTCTTCCCTCCCGAAACCCGCAGGTCATGAGTCCAGCTCAGCCTAAGAACATAAGACACGGATAACCTATATTTACGCATTTTATTCCTTCAGCGGAGATTCCGCTAATCTCCCGCTCATACATTTCAGATCCACACAAATCTAAAGACCCCCAATAACGACCTTGACTTTAGTTATTCACCAACGTCGCTCAGTATCCCTGTTCGCTCAGCTCAGGCGAGCTTGTGCTTACGAACTTTGTATTTCTCATACATCTCCACAAAATGCTGGAGGTAATATTTTTATTTATTTATTTATTTATTTATTTTAAATGGAGTTGAGACGGCAGCTGTGTCTTCTTCACAAGGCAAACAGTCCAGCCTGGAGATGAAGCAGAAAAGCAACATTCTTTTGTAAACAGCCGCGTCAAAAATACCAATGAAGCCAAGCGTTTCCCACAGTTATGTGCCGCGAGCTCTTCACATAATCGCCCCCGGACATCGCTGCCAAGACGCTGAAGAGGACAGCGATGTGCAGGACAGCCTGCAGAGACGGTCAGTGGGACTGGACACAAACTGCAGCTAATGAGACGCTTCCTTCTTTTCCTCTCCTGAACAGACACACACACTGAACGGACACACACTGCTCTCTCCAGCAAGCCTGAGACGTGCGTACGGATGTCAGACAAAAACACATTGTGACCGGAGCGGTGAACCTGTTCTTCCCTATTCGGTAAGGATGGAAAAGGCGTGGTACACACACACACACACACACACACACACGTCTCACACACACACACACACACACACACGTACACACACACAGCGCGCACACACACACACACACACACACACACACACACACACACACACACACACACACACACACACACACACACACACACACACACCGCGCACGCACACACACACACACACACACACGTACACACACACACACGTACACACACACACACGCTTCTGTCACTTCTCTGCGAGCACAGGGTAGGGGGAGGGGTAAGACAAGAAGTGCTGGTCCCCGTTCCTATCTCTGGTTTCACACACACACACACACACACACACCACGTCCCTGGAGTGATGTTACATACATCCATGGGGAAAGGGAGGGGTGAGGACACACACACACACACCACAGTTGGAACAGAAGAGATTGGGAGGTGGAGCCTACCACCTCTGCCACACACACACACACACCGGCCCCCCCTCCCACCTCACGTGACCTAGGATGCTGTTCCAACCCACAGAGACCTGACACTGACACACACACACACACACAGAGAGAGATCAGAGAGCGTGGGTTGGGTGCTATTGCCCTCCACTGAGACTTAATTGACTGCAGCAGAAAGAGAGGGAAAGAGGGAGGGAGAGAGGGAGGAGAGAGAGGAAAGAAAGGAGACAGAGAGGGAAAGAGGGAGGAGAGAGAGGGAGGGAGGGAGGGAAGGATAGATAGATAGATAGATACTTTATTGATCCCCAGGGGAAATTCAAGAATGGGAATGGGTGGGAGAATGGGAACCCCTCTGTCTCATCCTTTCTTTCCTCCTTACCCTCTCTCGCTCCCTCTCTCTCTTCCCTTTTCTCTCTCCCTCTCTCCGTGCTGATCAATCCCCCCATTGTAGGCCACACAGCAGATTAGGAGCCAGTTAGTGGTGCTGAATAACCAGCTGGCACCATTAGCGCCTGTCTGTCAGTCCATCCGTCTGCCTGCCTGCCCGCCTGCTCACCCACTCGCTTGCCCGCTCCCTCATCCGCACACGCACCCACCCGCTCCGCACCTACACCCCCCCCCAACCACCCACCCATCCATCCTCCTGCCTGCCTGCCAGCCTGCTCACCCACCCGCTCCGCACCTACACCCCCCCCCCCCCCCACCCACCCACCCATCCATCCTCCTGCCTGCGCTGTATGAGGGGGAGAAATGGGCTTTTAACAGATCTCCATCTCTGCCAGCACAGACTGCCAGGGCTTCAGTCCAGTCCAGTCCAGCCTAGTCCTCCTCCACAGAGGTCAGCTAGTGCATCAGCTAGTGCTAGTACACAGAGCTACAGGGCCTCCATCAGTACGTTTACATAGCGATGCTAGCACACAGTGCTACAGGGCCTCTATCAGTACGTTTACATAGCGATGCTAGCACACAGAGCTACAGGGCCTCTATCAGTACATTTACTATGATGCGTCGCTGTTGTGTTAGACCGACCAAAACTGAACTTTTTAAATGCATGTAAACATGTTAGTCCTCCTCCTCTGCTAGTGCATCAGTGATGCTAACACACAGTGCTACAGGGTATATGATAACATGCTTCACACACTCCCCATAGTTACTGCGGCACTTGCCCAGACACTAGCAGGAGATGCTGGCCAGTTCAGAGCCAAAGCCAATCTAGAGTTGCCCGCTGTTACTATATATGGCGCGCGCACACACACACACACACACACACACACACACACACACACACACACTGTCCCTAAAGCATTAATTATTCTGTTTTGCACGAGCAGCACCAAGGCTAACTTATTTATTCAATTAAAATCATCCCATGGGAAAAATGTAGTGGTGTGATATTCACATCATAAACTACATTAGGTGCAGTCAGTTTCAACTCCCGCCAAGCTCTGGTTGGGTTGCCGTGGAGATTAAAACAGCGACATGTCGACTCCCACTCCTCAGTAGATTTGTTCCATCTGAAAGTGGGGTCAGTCTCCTGGAGGATAGTTAACACATCACTGAATTACTGGCGTCTCTTGTGTTTAGCGATTACGGAGACATCTTATTTTATGCGCTGCGATTTATTTTGACTCTCTCCTGCTATTTTAGCCAGTTCTGTGCCGTTCGGCTGGATCTTCCATGGCTACTGATTACATGGATTATGTTTGTGAATCTCGGGGGATTTAACTGTAATTAGGTCTAAAATAGTCCAAGTTTAAATCAACTGAACTTCAACTTAACTATTCCCATGGCCACAATTACCAACATGCTCACTCAATCCCTCTCTCTGTTTACGCTTCAAATAAACGGGTAGGCTAAAAACTAGATCTCGATGTAGCTTTGATCAAAAACAAGAAGCAGATTTCACCAATTATCCATGTGAATAATACATATGGTATGAAGAAGCATATTTTTTACAGTCTATGAAGCAAACATGGAAATAAAAAATGCCGTCTACAGAATTCACAAGGGAGCAAGTCTGGCTGGAGCTATGAGGGTGGAGCTATGAGGGTGGAGATGTGCTGTTCACCCCCCCCCCCCCCCCCCCCATGCATCCATGCACCCACACTGTAATGCAGAGAGAGCACTCACTCACCCACCCACCCAAGCACAGGTCGGTGAGAGGAGTCACCCACCTGCACTCCCACCCACCCACGCCACAAGTCAGTGAAAGCAATCGCCTACACTCCTCCATCCATCCATATTACAGGTCAGAGAGAGCTTGTGGAGATTGGTAGGTGGTTCCCATGTGGACATGTACATAATGTAGGACAAGAATACTGACACACACACACACACAGATGTCAGTCAACACACACACACATACACACACACAAGCCATCACAGTTGTGGTCGCGTCAAGGTCAATCTGGGTGTTTGAGAGGGGATGCTAGAGAGGAGACAGATGACAGACTCAGATGGCCGCTTAATCTGGAGAAAAACCAGCCTGCTGTGGCCCTGATGCGGCCATAATGTGGCCCTGATCCGGCCCTGATATGTGGGTTGTATCTGTGTGTTATGTACACAGGCTAATGTTCATCATTACCTGAGGCAGAATGAAAATGTCAAACTCTCCAAAACACGTTCTGCTATCAGCAGTGTTTGGAATAACGCCGTTTAAAAGAACGGCGTTAGGTAACGACGTTATTGTTTCAGTAACGGGGTAATCTAACTAATAACTTTTCCTGCCGTTACAACGCCGTTAACGTTACTGGACGTTACATGTGGTGCGTTACTATGCATTGATTGAATAAACTGTGTATTCCGAACACACCCCTGGCTCACAGCTAGTGAGGAGGTGGGTTAATAACGACGTAATTAAGCTAATTACGCCAGTGTTTTTACACACACACACACACACACACACACACACACCACGCAGCAGCTAAAATAGAGATTCGACAAAACAGCAGAGGTCTGGTACCCTCGAAATCCAGAGTTCTCGCGAGAGCACAATGGAATGGTCTCTGCGAGACACTCTGGCAAAGAGCAATGATGCACGTTACTTTTATCCCAACGTTCCGGGGAACCAGCTAAACTGATGAAGACAGTGCTGCAACATTGGTGGACAGTATACATTGGTCGTTTTGTTATCCAATTGCGTCAAAGTCCGAAATCATTCAGAGTAAACATGGTCTAGTTTTATCCAATTGCGTGCAGTGAGATTTTTAAATGCATGCTTGTTGCCGCCCCTCGAGTTGGGCCAGTACATTGCTCTTTGCCAGTTCCTTAATCTTTCTAGATTATCAGGGTCTGGATTTTCCAGGCTAGAGGTCTGGAGCAATCCGATGAAAAGTTGGCATTTTCAAGGTGGAGATATAAGCACTACTTCAAATTCATTGTGGTCAAAGGCAAGAACGTGCATGTAATGTGTACATTATGTCCAGGAGCGAAGACTTAGTCGACATCCGTTGTAAGCAACTCTAATTTAATGAAGCATCTCACACACGCATCTAAAGCTAGTGGCCAAAAACACTGATACCTCCACCACAGATGATAGCTCACCATCCACTAGCAAAGAAGGACTCGGAGCAAAGTCCTACAAGCAGCAAAAGCTAGATCTTTCTGCCTCACAACAAAAACCTATGACACAGGCTGAAGTCAACCGTAGGTCTGTCGATGTGCAATAGGCTATCTTGAATTTCCCCTTGGGGATCAATAAAGTATCTATAGTTATCTATCTATCTATCTATCTATCTATCTAATAAATATTGAAAGTTATGTAGCCTACAAACACCTGTCTGTTCTACTCATTTCAACTGGCTGCTCAGAACTGCTAAAAAAATCCAAATTCTTTGACATATAGCAACTTTGGTTTTTTAACAGTAACGCAATTAGTTACTTTCCCTGGTAACGAGTTACTCTTATCATAGAGTAATTCAGTTACTAACTCAGTTACTTTTTGGAACAAGTAGTGAGTAACTATAACTAATTACTTTTTTAAAGTAACATTCCCAACACTGGCTATCAGTAGTGCTGCCTGTGTACCAAAATGGAATTTGAGTTGGAGAAGCTGTTCTGTTTACATTTGTATTTTCTGATGTTGAGTTGACTGCCCCCATTCCATTCTAGAGATACTATAAAGAGGACACTCTGCAAAATGTCTGATGATGACACACCAAGCAAAGACCACCACCAGAAAAACAGAACTGATGGTTGCACACACACACACACACACACACACAAGCAGATGTCAGAGCACACAGGCATGTCTGTAGGATCCCAAACACACAGTGACTATTGTCTGAAATCTACTGTTTTAGGCGGTCACTATTAGACCACAGAGAACATATTACTGCCAGACATGTTCCCGGATGAAAGAGCGAAGAAGCATCTCCCATTCCAGTGTTTCCCATACATTGACTTATTTGTGGCAGCCCACCACAATATCAACATTGACCACCACACAATGATTTTCCAGGTTGTACTAAATTGTGCTTAAATCTGGTTAGCATCATAACCACGCTGTGCTAATTTGTTAAAAACGGTTGCATTCAAGTTAATTCTTCAAACCAACCACCACAGCCGTTGGGGCAACCCCGACCAGTAGGAACGGCTAAAGCCTTGGGTTAGGTGCCTTGAACCCCTCACTGCTCCCCAAGCGCCGCTGTTGTAGCAGCCAGCTCACTGCGCCGGGATTAGTGTGTGCTTCACCTCACTGTTTGCTGAGTGTGTTTCAGTAATTCACAGATTGGGATAAATGCAGAGACCAAATTTCCCTCACGGTATCAAAAGAGTATATATACTTATACAAGTATAAGTATAAGTATAAGTATATATACTCTTTTGATCCCGTGAGGGAAATTTGGTCTCTGCATTTATCCCAATCCGTGAATTAGTGAAACACACTCAGCACACAGTGAACACACAGTGAGGTGAAGCACACACTAATCCCGGCGTAGTGAGCTGCCTGCATCAACAGCGGCGCTCGGGGAACAGTGAGGGGTTAGGTGCCTTGCTCAAGGGCACTTCAGCCGTGCCTACTAGTCGGGGTTCGAACTGGCAACCCTCCGGTTACAGGTCCGAAGTGCTAACCAGTAGGCCACGACTGCCCCCAATTATACTTACACTTATACACACTGATACCCCCCCTTCCTTACCTCCATGGCCAGAGCGGCAGTCTGCTGGTCGTAGTGGTTGAGCAGGTTGGGCATGAAGGTGGTGTTGTAGGGCAGGTCCTGGCACATGCGCAGGCCGATGGGCTCGCAGGTGAAGGTGCTGTGGCTCTGCGCCGCGTCTAAGTGGATGGCACCACAGCTGGTGCTCAACAGCAGGACGCCAAGCACCAGCGCACCCAGCAGGCGTGGAGGTGTCGGTGCGGGCACGTGCATGGGCACCCATTCACGGCTGGTGCCATGTCCCCACGCGGGGCTACAGGGCACAGCTTGCCAGGGGGGCATCTCTGGGTCACGACCTGGGTAACCAGGTAACAAGAGGTCAGCTACTGCAGAGGTGTCGGACGTGTTGTCGTGGTGATGGGGTGGGGTGGGGTTAATCCTCTCGACATCCAGTGTCACCAGTATACCGGCGGGGCAGGGAGCTCAGACTCTCTGGGGTGGGACGCGAGGCTGCCAGCCCCCTCAGGGGGCCCTGCCTCCAGCTCATGGGGTCTCCAGGGAGCCTGACGGGGCCCCGGGTGGATCGAAGTCTGGCTGGCTGGCGTTCCCTCCCTCCCTCCGCTCCCTGCTGGCAGACCCGTCGCTCTCTTGGGTCAGTGCCCACTGCAGAGCTTTGATCAGCCGGCCAAACCACCCGGCGGCCTCTCCTCACATTCACGCTACGCCTCCTCTCCTCCGTCAGACGTAGGCAAACCCGCGCAGACGGCTACTGGTCTGACAAGGTAACTGTAGCACAGGTGCATTCACCCGTCCCTGCGAACACACCAGATTAAAACATTAAGTAAATCACTTACCCTGCCACTCAAATGGGTCTGTGTAGTAACAACTTCAGTATAGTTTCAGTAGTACAGCTCCAGAATGTTTCTTATTTACATGTATTCATTTATTTAGCAAATCTTTCCAAGCAAAACCATAAAGGAGCCTACACACTACAGGAGACGCAAGACATTTTAGTACTATGCATATTCCTTGCACAAAACCTTTCTCTACTACTTCAGCTTCAGGATAAGTAGCATGCATCCTCAACTGCCAATTAATATATGCATGAATTATATGTTCTACAACAGTAATGGGTTGTTAAGACTAAAGTCTGAGAGCACTCCTGGATATTCGGAGTCCTGGATAAGCATGCATGCACCCTTTACCTAGCAGCTTGAGTTCAGCATTTAAGGCACCTGGGTAAATACTAACGCAAAGGAAAAGATGTGACAAAAAGATGTATGTCAGTAGTTTCCATGAGTAAACTAGACGGCTATCTTCTCAGAACACATATTAGCCTACATGAGACATCGCACCTACGGGCAAACATGAAGCGATAAAATCCGAAGGTTTTCACTTTTCTTTCTTTTCATCAGCTATTTGCTTCTGTCATGCACGACAGCCCAGGTTGTTACACCGCATAAAATGAAATCGCCGGGGATAGGCTACTACCTTCTCTCCGAGATCAGCATTAAACCGAACACGCCCTTCTTACAATCCCATCCTTTTATGAGTCTTTCTTATGTCTAATAGGCTATGTTTAATGAGTTTTCAATCAAATAATCCCAAGTAACGCAAAACCATATCCCATCCCCCCTCGCCACACGTCTGTGTGAGCTTGATGGACCATCTAACGTGCAGCCGGAATTTCTCACACCGCTCCTGCAGCAGAACACCACTCGCAGCAAATTGACTGAAATGTAACCTAAGTACACGCTTCCTTGGAGACGCCGGTGCAGTGTAGAACATTATACAACAGGGATTAGGCTGCATCAACAAAGGTGGGGGTACATTTTAAAATTACACTACTTCTTCAGTTATACTAATTGAAAATATACATTTATATTAGGCTACCTTAACCAACAGGAAATTGCTAATTACAATGTTGCCATAAACCTCGCTGATGTAGCGTTACTAAAACCGGCACTCACAATTTCCACGAATGACACCAGCGACTTTACGTCTGAATGTTGACCTAACGAGTGCCATAAGGTAGCAAACTTAATTGATTTCATAAAACCAAATCTGTTCTTTTTAATTTGGGAAAGTGTTGATAGACCAATATCATGCGCACACCTTGCAGCAACACTTAAAATGTTATTTGAAATACAAAAAAGAAGGAAACTTCACCTTTTACTGGCTGGTGTGCTGGAGACGTGACTTGCTCACTCTGCTACTGTGTTTGCCGCTGTTGCTCTGGCAAAATAAGCCCAGTCCCCTTGTCTGATTCCTTTCTGCAGGTCCCGTTTATTTTTCCTTCGCATACGATCGCTCAGTGCAAGTCTGCTGGTCCCTGCAAGCCTTCCAAATGCATTAAACGCATTAAAAACAACTCTACACGTTGGTTTACGGAGATACGAAGAGCCAAGTGCCCACCCGACCCAGGCAGGAACAGACGCACATGAACGGTAACAGCCGAGTGGAGGAGGTAGTTGCTTTGCATATTCCCAACCGAAACTCCCCCTCCCGTTCTGATACGCCCCACCTTCTGCCCACGGCGCATGTCTGCGGGAGAGAAAGGATGCGCACCGCGATTTGTGCGTTATATTCCATATGTAAAATAAAATCAATTTGAAGCCTACTTGCCATAGGATCTGACTGACAGGTGTGTGCTTGTTATTATTGGAACTGTTAAGTAATACGCAGAATGCGGGCGTCTTGAACAAACAGATACATTAACTCGCACTTGTAGGCTACAATTTGATTTGTAAGATTGTTTACGTTAGTATTATAATGAAACGTCAACAATTTGTTTTATTTAATACAATTTCACATTATAGTGAATTTCCATTTCCAAAACTTTAACTTGTAACAACTGTGTTTATCATAATTTTCTTTTGATGATGATTGTTCACCAAGTTAACAAGTACAGTATGATCAAATAGAAACAAATTATTCCTGGACACAAGTTACTATCCGTTACCATCCAAAATATGCCAAACACATGACAGGATTCATGAATATGCCAAGGTTGCTCCACATTTCAAATAAGGAATTAGAAAAAAACTGTATATTTCACTGTATGGGCACTAGGGCGGGCACTGATACAATACAGTATTAGTAGCCTATTACCATACATACACACACAGTGACAGAAAACACAGACAAATGTATATAATTCATAAAACAGCAGCAGAGATAGGAAGCCTTTATAAGTCCAGACTGGAAGGATGGGGGAGACAATGGGCCAGGACTAATGAAGTGAAACAGGTCAGCGTGACAATGCCAGAGGAAAGAATAGGGCCGGAACCAGAGTGGAACGGACCAGACTGACACCACACCAAACTCAACTCCAGCACTGCGCTGGCATAATGTGTGGCATTATAGCATAGCTATCGACCGCTAACGGTAGAGTTAGTGCGGCGTTACAGCTGGCTTTATCACACACACAGGACCAGACCAGAGAGGCGCAAAATCAGTCAGGAGGCAGGAACAGCAAAGACAATGACTAAACCATGCACTGAAATATAATTGAGTTAGAAGAAAAGGCGTTTACTATATGCCCTAGCTTTAAATAAAGGGTTTTTAACTTATTTTCCTTGGCTCAGTGCGAGAGTTGCCTGAAGTGCTGAATTGTGCCTGAATTGTGCTACCACAATTTTATAATTGAGTTAGATTTGACAC
This sequence comes from Alosa sapidissima, assembly GCF_018492685.1. Classification (NCBI taxonomy): domain Eukaryota; kingdom Metazoa; phylum Chordata; class Actinopteri; order Clupeiformes; family Clupeidae; genus Alosa; species Alosa sapidissima. The sequence continues at coordinate 25,508,446 of NC_055975.1, read as the reverse complement.
AATTTACACACACAAAAAAACACTGAACCATATACTAATCACTAAAGCATTCCCATCATACAGTAGAAGATGAAATACCCCTATACAGAAAAGTAGTATTTCATTACCACAATTCTGTCTGGAAATGAAGTGCCTAAATAAATGTATATATTTGCAACAAAACATTACCAAATAAACTATTTTGTATTCTTTATTTTAAAATATGGGCACTTTTTTTCTTGCCCACTGAAGCAAAATCAGATTTCAGAATACAGTACTTAATTTTCAGATATTTAACATATAAAATCACAATACAAAAACTTAAATGAAATGCACGGTCTTCATAAAATACACATGTAATTATGTTGATTTCCTTCAGTTATGTCCAGAGGGCACCCAAAAGGCTCTCGGGTGGCCTTGCGCAGACAGTGTATGGTAGGGCGTGGAGTGTATGGGAGGGCATTAAGTTCCCTGGCCTGGAGAAATCCCTTTGTTTTGACAGTCAGTCGCATCCTTATGTCAATATTTATTTTGGCCTTTCAGCGCTTAAGGATTAACATGGGAGGGCTAGATTGGAAAAGCTTGCCTAAAACCCTCCACCTCCAACCCCCAAAGCTGGTCCGCGTCCCCCCCCCCCCCCCCCGTCCCCCTCTCTCTTCCCCACATCACCACTGATGTGCAGGGCTGATTTAATGCACTTTAGACCTCAGGAGGCAAGGCTGGCCATGTGGAGAGCTGTCAGACAAACAGCTGTCCATTAACTTAAGAAATGTTTCAGAACAGTGGAGGGTTTTCACATCAACAGTAAATTGGGTAGTTTATGGAATCTTGAGCTCTGTGTACTGCATAATACTTTACCCCTTTACTGAGAGGCAGGTATGCTTCTGCTGTGTAATATGACATATCTTGTCCCAGCATATTAATACAAAACTGCTGTTATAATAAACATTTCTTCTACAGATAAAAAATATTTCATAAAATGTTTAAAATGTGACGGGACACATGATGGCACTTCTGAGACAGTAGGAGAACCTGCCTCAGCACTGAGATTATAAACACCTCATACAAGGATGGTAGTCCAGGATGGTGTGGAGCAGTCAGGATTAGTGTGCTCATCATCATCATCATCCCACTCCTGCTGTGAGAGACAAAATAAAAAATGTTTTGCTGCTCTTACAATGTTACTGTTACTACACTGTATATACTGTATTTATTCTGCTCTTAACTGTTAATACACTGCACATATCCTTACTCTAAATCATACCACTTGCTTAACTGTACACTACTGTCTACATGGCACTATATGTCATATACTGTTTACACTGCACTACCTGTCACTACCAAACTACTGTTTACTTTTTTTTCTGATTTCTTGCACTTCTGGTTAGATGCTAACTGCATGTTGTTGTCTCTGTACTTGTACTCTACAATGACAATACAGTTCAATCTAATCTAATCTAAAATGTGTTATAGGCATACCAGATTTTTGTTAATAGAGTATGCTATAAATTGAAGGTCTGCACACATAGATACTATGGGACCATTTTATTTGACCTCTGCCTCTTCAAGCATCCATGATTGCATAATCAGACACATCAAGCTTTGTACACATGCTCTGACACTGGCCTCAGTGACCAACACACAGTGGTTCCTAACACACTGAAACTATCAAGCAGGTGTTAAAGGTTAGCACTAATTGTGTGTGTTTGTGCTAAATAACACACGAGTCTCACCCCATTGTCCAGGGTCGTTGTCTATGCCTGGGCGGTGGTCCCTTCTGGCCTTCTGCTGGGTGTGAAAGCCTCCGCCTCATCCCCATACTGGTCAGGAGGAAGAGATTACATTAGGACACTATTCCGCTCAGCCATTAAGGTGTGTGTGTGTGTGTGTGTGAGGATGCTATTCCACCCAGCCATCAAGGCCTTGTGTGTGTGTGTGTATATGAGTGCGTGTGCGCGTGTATGTCTGAGTACACCATTCCACCTGGTGTGTGAGTGTGAGTGCATGTGTGTGTGTGTGGACATTATTCTGCCAATCCATTAAGGCCTTGTGTGTGTGTGTGTGTGTGGACACCATTCCATCCAGCCATATAGGTCTTGTATGTATGTGTGTGTGTGTGTGTGTGTGTATGTATATATGAGAGAGAGGGGCTACATCCACATTATTACATTATTGTTTGAATCTGACATTTGTTACAATTTAGTCTCATCTACACTACTAAGGTGTTTCTGAGCTGCTGAAACAGAATGATTTCAAAACGCTGTCGGCCCCATATTCATTTGAAAACTCTGGCTTTGCATTTTAATGCAGACATCTGATGTTTCCCTTCCTGATCGGACCTGGTCAGTCCGATGTTTCCTGACTCTGCATGACTCAATAGGACTTCCACTACAAGCCAGCCAGCAGGGAATGCAACATGAGCTGCTTTCAGACACAACCTCCGCAGTATATGCGGATCTTTGTCAAACAGAGGTCCGGCCCTCGGATGATTCAGATATGATTAACCTGCGGACATTATGTGTGAACGACACCAACGCACATGAACTGAGTCTCCGAATGTTCTTCGCTTCGTACAGACACAAGCTCATTTACATGATGTCCGTCGGAAATACTAAGAGGGGAGTAGTGTAAGAGCCGGCTAAGTTCGGAATTCCAAATAGCCTGTTATGTTGTTCAGATATAGGGTCCAACTGCTTGACATCCGCAGAACATGCGGACTTACACGTAGGTCTGAAAGCAGCTATGGAGACCGGAATATAACCTTTACTGGCCTTTAGTTGCATCTGTACTGCACTTAAATTCTGCATTTTACAACGTTGACGATTGCATGAGTGTGTGTGTTTGGGGGCGGGGAGTACTGTATGCGTGTATCACACAGTGGTCAGTGAAACTGGCCGAGAGGTTACAGGTGTTAGAAGTGTAATAGAGCTGGATGCTCCATCAGAGTCCAGAGCTGAGGTGCTCTGCTGTGCCTGTAGTATGTGAGTGTCATGCGTAGGCTTACCTGTAATTTGTAGGTACAAGCAGTGAAGTGTGTGTGTGTGTGTGTGTGTGTGTGTGTGTGTGTCACCCGATGGCTTATCTGTAGTCTGTAGTTGCAAGTGCATGACGAAGGGCGTGTGTGTGTGTGTTGAAGGTACAGGCGAAGATACATTCCACAGAGATGTGGGTGTATATGTGAGTGAGAGACTGACATAGACGTGTGTGTGTGTGTGTGTGTGTGTGTGTGTTGAAGGTACAGGCGCAGATACATTCCACAGAGATGTGGGTGTATATGTGAGTGAGAGACTGACATAGACGTGTGTGTGTGTGTGTGTGTGTGTGTGTGTGTGTGTGTGTGTGTGTGTGTGTGTGTGTATACACACCATACCTGTAGTCTGTATATGCGAGCGCAGGGCCCAATGCCTCCGAGGGTCAGTCCGATGACGAAGCACCAGACGGACAAGGCGACCTCCAGGGCCGCCAGGAACAGCATGGGAAACCAGAGGGCCATCGTGGTGTCCTGCAACAGGAGACGAGGACGGATGAGCACAGGCGAGGCAGCAAGACAAGCCATTCATCAAAACCATTACACACACGGATTATCACCTGAACTCAAGGAGCACACACACACACACACAATCTCTGGGTTTGACCTTCTGCTCTCCTCTGGTGTCCTCTAATATCTCTCTTTTCTCCACTCCCTCTATCCCTCTTTCTTTCTGTGCTTCTGTCTTTCCCTCTCCCTCCCTCGCTCGCTCGCGCGCTCTCTCTCTCACACACACACACACACACACAGGATATCAATTTGTACTAACAGCCATCCTTGAGTGATCAATCAAATGCTAATTGCAACAAACCAAGCTAATAACGCTTGAAGACGCACTGTGCATCTCAATAGTGCTTGTTTAGTCTGGGACTGAGGTCATTACCTCTGCTTGTGCCAAAACCTTTAACCACAGATGTGTGTGTGTGTGTGTGTGTGTGTGTGTGTGTGTGTGTGTGTGTGTGTGTGTGTGCGTGTGCGCGTGTTGAAGGTACAGTCGAAGGTGGGTGTACTGTATGTGGAAGGTGGGTGTGTATGTGAGTGAGAGACTGACATAGACATGTGTGCGTGTCGAAGGCACAGTTGAAGGTACAGTCCACAGAGATGTGTGGGTGTGTATGTGAGTGAGAGACTGACATAGGCGGACAAAGTACACAGCTTCATTACTTGAGTAAAAGTACAGATACCCTTTGCTAAATTTTACTCAAGTACAAGTAAAAGTACAACAGTCAGATGTCTACTTAAGTAAAAATACTAAAGTACTTGTTTTTAAAAGTACTTGAGTATCAAGAGTACAAGAGTACATTTTCTAAATATTGCATTACTACTGCCTACAGTGCTTACATTTATGTACAGAAACATCCTACATGGAGTTATGAAACAATTTAATGTTAATACCTTGGAGAATGTAAAAGGAATTGAAAGTAAAATCAAGTCATTTTCATTTTTTTACCATGTTGCCAGGGATGGGCAGTATTTCTAATACATGTATTTCAAATACGTATTTCAAATACAAAATACTATTTTGTAATGGAAACACTTGAAGCAAAAACGATCATTAACTTGTTCAGAAAATTGAAATAGTCTGGCGAGGTGGGGCCACAGCTTGGCACATTCCCGGGATGGACCTGCTGCGTCTTCAACCATTGTTTCGTCCATGGTTTCGTCTCTTATCTAAATCTAACCATGGAGTTGACTTTGGCGGAAAGCTGAAGGTGATTGCTGATGTCCCAATCAGTGGCGCCTGCACAATCCAATCACTTTTGAGAGGGAAACAACAAATTGAGGGTTTCCGAGATTTTTCTTTTTTCCTTTTTTTTTTTTGAAATAGTAATGGATACTCACGGTTATGGATAGAAATGTAGTGGAGTAAAGAGTACACTATTTGCCTCTCAAATGTACTTGAGTAAAGTCATGAGTACTCCCCAAAAATGATACTCGTGTAAAGTACAGATCCCTCAAAACTGTACTCAAGTACTGTACTCAAGTAAATGTACCCCGTTACTGTCCGGCTCTGGAGACTGACATAGACGTGTGTGTGTGTGTGTGTGTGTGTGTGTGTGTGTGTGTGTGTGTGTGTGTGTGTGTGTGTGTGTGTCGAGGGCACAGTTAAAGGTACAGTCCACAGAGGTGTGTGTGTGTGTGTGTGTGTGTGTTTTGAGAGACTCACATAGATGCGTGTGGTGTCGAAGGGGCATTCCACAAAGATGGGTGTGCGGGCGTTGATTGGCACCTCGCTGGCGTTCTTGCAGCCCTTCATCAGTCCAGCTCCGTCTCCTGACACAGTCACACTGATGGCTATCAGCAGCCCCACGCAACACGCCGCAGACAGCAGCGCATTCAGCAGAGAGCTGACCACCAGACCTATGTGCTACAAGACGCAGCAGACATCAATGACCGCACGCACGCACGCACGCATCACATACAGCAGCACCTTCAACAGAGAGCTGACCACAAAACCTATGTGCTACAGGACGCAGCAGACTTCAATGACAACACACACACGCGCGCACACACACACGCGCACACAGCAAGCCGCAAGACAGCAGCGCATTCAGCAGAGCTCACCACCAGACCTATGTGCTAGAGGAGGCAGTAGAGGTCAGCAACCACCTTAAAACAACTACACACACACACACACACACACACACACTCCTTTTTGTATGGGATGACATTTACTTATGTATTCTATATTCGTATCAGACTCATTCTAAAGACTACCGATATCTACGGCCCTTATTTATTACACTGACACCCAAATCAATTATTGCATTGCTTACTCTTCATTGCTCTGAAACAATAACAGAGCAAAAGTTCAGTAACACCAACAACGCCACTCGATCAGGAATATATTATTTATTTCAAAATGTGTGATTTGTAAAGAAATATCAAAAGGGCTTACCAGTTTCCGAACTGGCACATTTCTTGACACCAATATCGCGATGATTCCAGAGGCGATGCTCTAGAACATGGAGAAGGCAACGATATGGGGGAAATTATTCTTTCCATGGTTGTTTTTAGTTTAATTGACAAAAGTCCTACTATCCATTCAAAAACATAAACGGTCCCCTTGTTTCTCTCATCAAACTCATAACTAGATCTGATGCCAATCTCACAGGTGTAACGGTGGTGTTAGCGATGTGGGCTATAATAACTTCACTCACCAGCAGTGCTGAGGTCACGGATATGATGTTGGCTGCCGTGAATTCTGTGGTGATCTCGTTGTTGGGTTTGGAAATGTGCCGCAGGACGCTGCCATGCACGATGGCTCCCAGGATGAAGTTGATGTGGCCGACCAGGATGAGAATGAGCCCCTTCTTCATGAGCCAACCCGGCCCCTTCTCTTTATCTGCCCCAGGATTAAGAAAAACGTATTCCCCTTTACGGATACCTAGCCAACGTGTAGGCCAAGCCAAGCCAAACCAAGCCTACATAGTGTTGTTTATAGCGGTTAGGTGTTATAGAGCCGCAACAACAACAGGCCTGCTACAAATGTTGATTTCAGCATCTTTAGAATAAAAAAGATGTTGAAATCAAGGCTATTTTAGGCATTTTTTTAAAATAATTTAAGCAGATCTAATGTTACATATTAATAAGAACTATTTAATAATAGAGCTCAGAATAATTAATCAGAGTATCTGCCAAGGCGAAAGGCCGTAGTTGAATGAAGAAAGAAACGTAGGCTAGGGCAAGATACTTTTACACTGCAAAATAAACCACACTTTCAATGCAAATCATCCAGTCCGGTTTAACACTTACCAAAGCCACACATGCCTAAAACGTACTTAAATCACCGCAGGGCTGTTCAATGTGTTGGGTGTAACTTGTAATCCCATAAAAAACTTCATTAAAATCTGTACGTGTTTGCCTCCTTCCTTCCTAGAGTTACCATCCGTGTGACGTCATTTTTTTTACCTGTGAGCCGGAAGTGGGCGGTAGCATCGAAACAAAGGTCATTCTATGTTAATAATACATACCCTCGTTTTCGGTCTGGTCCTAGCCTTCATAGGCTACAACCAAGTGTTTCTCATTCATCAGCATTCACAAGCTTTTGGCCAATTTTACAGTGAAGCTTCCATTAATTGCAGTAATTATGTGTGATTTATCTGATGACACCGATCAAAAGGGATATTACCAGACTATTAGGCTATGTAAAGAGATCAGAGTACAGCCTCACCAAACCATGCAGAGATCGCTTTTGAGAAAAACAGGAAGAGCAAAAATTAACAGATTTCTTAAAAGCATGTTATTATAGCCTAGTTGGTGCATGTTCCTGGTGGTGAACTGGAAAGAGTAGGCTACTATGGCCATAAAGAGAAGGATAGGACAGCCTGTGTCTGTTAGTGATACTGTTGCTACCTGACTTGGAGCAAACACCCAGGAATGGATTCGTGCAAGATTAGGACCGGTCATGGACTAAATGAGGGCCAGCATTGGGCCATATCAGGACCAGCATTCGGCCAGAGCAAGGCCAGCATTGGTCCAGAACAAGGTTAGCATTGGGCCATATCAGGACCAGCATTGGGCCAGAGCAAGGTCAGCATTGGACCATATCAGGACCAGCATTGGGCCATATCAGGACCAGCATTGGGCCATATCCGGACCAGCATTGGGCCAGAGCAAAGCCAGATGAGGACCAGATTTGCACAGTCAACTGTATACCTGAAACCCTGAGAGATTCATGTGTATTTTAGTGGCAAACACACAAGCACAGACAGAGTGAATCCTTTCAGCCGACTTTCTCAAGTAACTGTAAACACCACGCATCTTGCACACCAGAAAATGGGGAAAAAAAGTGAAACTTCAGTATTATTTCTTGCTTGTTTTGCATAATTAATTCCAAAGTGCTGACATGCTCACTGAGCGTGACTTTGAACTTTGACAGCGTAAATCCCAGCAGGTTTACATTCCTCATTGTTTGGCTTCTCCGCTTTTCTCCCCAGTAGAGGTTAACACCAGCTAATGAGAAGATGAATATGCAGTAAGTGGCATAAATCTGCTGAAAACAGAGATGTTCATGAATAAGCAGACTGCCATTCCCCCAGTGTAAAGTTGCACACATGTTTGCATGCTTATGTGTGTATGAAACTGTGTGTGTGTGTATAAGTGCTGTTTTGTTGCTTTTTTCATGTGAGTGTGCATGTCTCTTTATGTGAGGACAAGCATGTGCTCATAAATATCAATCTTAAGTGTGTGTGTGTGTGTGTTTGTGCAGAAAATGCACTTTGCATATTAGTCTGTTTCTGTATGCATGTGTAAGTATGCATATGCATGCATGTCTATGTGTGCCTGTTTTCATGTATATATGTGTGTGTGTGTATGCACGTACACCTGCCTGTGGGTCTGTTTTTGTACATGTGTGTAAAATCCTGAGGACAGCTGTCTTTCTGTGGTACCTCCTCTTCGTGCTTGACATAAGACTAGGTCTGACACACACACACACACTATCTCTCACACACACAGATTCTTTCCCTGTCTCTCTCTTTCTCATACACACACACAGATCCTATCTCTCGTCCACTCTCTTTCTCTCTATGTCTCTCTCTCACACACACACACACACACACACACGCACACACACACGCATGCCTACATCTGGGGATGGTTAAATTACACTGCGTTCCCTGTCCATGGCTGACACTCCCTGGCCCTCCCTCTCACTGGTAAAGTAATATGTCCTGTATGGAGAAGGGAGATGGATCACTCCCTGCCGTGAACATAGCGGAGATGCCCGTTTAGATTACCAATAGACCGCCGCCAACTGCTGTTTGTCTGTGAGATCCTGTCTGCAGGCATGGTTAGCTGTTGGTTACTGTGGGTTGAGCAGAGGTCCAGTGTTTGTCCAGAGCTAATCTTTACATAGATAAGAGGTGTATGAGGGAGGGGTTGAGGCATCCAAAGTCCCAAAGCGCACACACACACACACACACACACACACACTCACAACACGCATGAAAGTGAAACAGATAGAGGAACAATTGAAGAACAGGCGAGGTTCCAATATATACATATGCAAACATTACTAACGGTCAGCCACAAGTCCATGCCTCAAGTGATAGAGAGAGGCTATCTGACAGACTAAAAATATTGCGCAATATCTTCAAACAATAGATTGGTGTAGGAGTCTCCAGTCAGACCGAAGTGGAAATGGAAGTCAAACAGTTTGGGCAAGGCACAGACAAACTAAAACAACAACAGCAGATGCAATCACCAAACCATGAGCCATATCACAAATGAAGATTCATGCAACTTAAGATAACACAAAACCAAAATACAGTAAATTAATGCTTTTTGGGGTCTTTAGACAGCCACAAGTCCATGTGAGAATCGAGATGATAAGAGCTACTGACAAACAAACAGCAGTATGTAGGCCTATCATCTCGGACTTGGAACGGCAGTGAGGAGACACAGTATAGGTCACAGAGTGCAACGACTGAATTATTTAGGAGCAGCAACACTATGAATTATAAACTCCTTTGATGGGAGTTTGGTCTTTTTTTCTTCTGGTGCAGTGTTTTTATAACACTCTTTTTGTTTGTTTTTTATTCCTTATTTTTAACATTAAGTCTAAGGGTCACATGTGTTCACTGTCACTGCTCAAATGACTCATCACATAGACATTACTATACAGAGTGTTCATAGTCATCACCACCCCAGCAAAGTTTGAACATGATTTAATGTCCCTTGCGCTGAGCACACCAATATATGAGTCACATTTGTGTGTGTGTGTGTGTGTGTGTGTGTGTGTGTGTGTGTGTGATTAACATCCCTTCCCTAAGACATAATGGCAGCAGCTTCTGAAACGCATCCAGCCCAGAACCAGAACCAGACCTCCTCTGGCCTCCATTTTGTTTCTTCACAGAGTGATCTGCACACACGGAGTGATCTGCGTCAGATAGATCTGAACATGGAGTGATCTGCGTCAGATAGATCTGAACACTGAGGCGATGGTCAAGAGGATAGATCTGAACACTGAGGCGATGGGCAAGAGGATAGATCTGAACACTGCAGGCGATGGTCAAGAGTATCACTTGAGTCAGATAGCTCTGAACACTGCAGGTGATGGTCAAAAGTAGCACTTGAGGTAGCACTTGAGTCGAATAGATCTGAACTCTGAGGCGATGGTCAAGAGTATCACTTGAGTCCAACAGTCCGACAGCTGCACTGTGGTGATGGTCTCTGACAGGGAAGAGACACACAAACAGGAAGTCAAATGGCACTAATTAGGTGAAGCCTGGCTCTGCTGTCCAGTTCAGCAGATTTACCCACTGATGTGTTCACCACATGAAGGGGGTGGGTGGTATAGAATTGATGGTTTGTGTGTGTATGTGTGTGTGTGTGTTTGCAAGCAAGTGTGGGGGGTGTTTTATATCTGCCGCATGTGTGTTGGGCTGGGGGGAGGAGAAATTCTGCACCTACATTTTTGTCAGGGTCAATGGGTGCTTACAGTTATACCGCTCTCTCTCTAGACACACACACACACACACACACACACACACACACACACACACACAATACATAATGTAATGTTAGAAAGACTGCGAGTTTGCAGTATTGTCTGACTGGCCAACACATCTCCCATTACCATCCGTGTGTAACTCATCCTCCGTGTGTTGGGAATACTGCAGCTCTGTGTCATCGTGTTTGCTCTTTGGTTTGCCTGGTAAGTGAGTCAGAGTGGAGTCGTCAGCGCTGCTGGAACTCTATAGTTATCGACGGATATTGACAGCTCGCTCCTACTGACACATAATCAGGATCATGTGTTCTGCTTGCTCAACACTCAACAGCTCATTCCTGCATGCATGGAGTTTCACTCCTCCAGAAACAGCTGTGATGAACACACACACTCACACTCACACACACACGCACACACACACACACACTACCGTGAGGAACACAAATTGTCACACCCAACAGCTTGGGAGGAGAGTTGCTAATCTCAGCTGCCTCACTCAGGTTCACTGGGTATAGGTGGTAAATGGGCGCCCTCTGGTGGTGATATTACTACACAGCAGAGTCTCCTCAATTATTCTCTCTTGACCAAGAAGTAGACTAGTCACTGTTGAATAGTGTTAAGGCTGAATATTGTAGTTTTTTTTTTTCTTCAAAAATGTAGCTTTACAGCTGATTTTATACATTAAAAATAGATGTTGATTGTTTAAACTGCATATATGATGGAACAAACTTGTGACTTGCTTAAATAAGTAAAAATGGTCTGTGGTATAGGCCTGTAGTATAGTACTGACAGTACTATAGTACTGTCACATTATTGCAAGTAGTGTGACAAATTTAACCAATGTTGTGCAGCTGTAGCAACACTGAGAGACATGGACATTTAAAGATTCGGAACGGCAGCACAACGGTAATTTATTCAGTGGAGTGGCAGTATAAAAATTGCATTTGCTGCGGTGCATGAGTGATGACTTTCCTTCAGAAGGCTGGAGGATTTATTGTTATGAAACAGCGCCCGTCTTTGTGTAAGTGCCTCTCTCTCTCTCTCTCAGAGCTCTCAGATGTCCCTCTTAGTTTGAGTTGAAATATTAGCTCTGACTGAATGAGCACATGCCATGGACCTCACACACCGTCCCGACACAATCCGACTCTGAGACGGTTCTGGCCCAGAGCAGGAGTAGATGAGGTCCGTATCCGAAGCAGAACCAGAACTGCGCCAGAATCAGCTGGTCTCTGCAAGGTGCTGTTAGAAATTTTAGGAGAAATGTATTAACCATGGGAGCCAGGCTGAATTTACCCCCTGTTAAGGCCTCAATTAAGCCACAACAAAGATAATGGAAGTGAGGCGTGCGTAGCATACAGGTTTATGAAGGTTTATTTACTTAGATTCAAAAGTGGGTTGGACAGGAGCAGGTCAGTAGTCAGTGGTGTTGTTGGTGTGTTGTAAATGAGGGAGATCTGCTGTGTGTGTTGTAATGAGGGAGATCTGCTGTGTGTGTGTTGCATGTTCAGAAGGCAAAAAAGTCTCATGATGTCACGGAGCAGCCGCCTTTAAAAGCCTGTGGCGTGCACACCTGCGTGCCGGCATACTGCAGCAGTCCTAAGGAGCCGGCCACTCCCACAAGCGCACCTGAACAGGGGAGACAAACAAGAAACAAAGAACTGGCCTAGCGAGCCGTCACAAGCCCGCACACAAAATTTGAGTTTGGGAATTCAGTCTGGGGGGTATTCCAAGTATGTGGTTTAGTTATAAACCTGGGTAAGTTAACTCAGAGTAAGTGGCCAAACCTCCTACAACAAGAGCCCTATGGAATTGTTTTGTTAGCTCTTCTATAAGGACGTTTACCACCTACTCTGATTTAACTTACCCAGGTTTGTCACTAAACCATGTACTTGGAATACCCCCTTGGAGTCGCTCCATTGAGAAGTCTCTATGCTCGAACAAGCTGTGTTCGGGCCAATCAAATCATTTGGGCTACAGCAAGCTGGAAAATTAAGCTATTAGCCCAACTTAGAAATAATGATGTTGGTAATAATGTTTTGTCATTAAGGTGTGGTCATTAAAGTCTGTAGGGGCATTCTCAATTAGTGCAGGACTCAATTAGTGCAGGACTCTTACTTATGCATTTAGCTGACATTTTTATAAAGTGACACACAGATACCAATTGCTGGGGCCAGTTTCCCTGGAGAGCAGCTCTTGGGGTTTAGTGCCTTGCTCAGGGGCAGAGTGGCAGCCAGGAATCGAACGCCTGGCCTTTTGTGACTAGCCAAGTTCCTAAGCCATTACACTACCACAGGCTCTTGGAATCACCCTAGAAAGCCGGCAGTTTAGGAGACTGTAACCGATAGTTTTTGTAACCGGGTTCCGAATTGGGGATGAGCTGTTAGAGGGACTGTGTGTGCAGCACAAAACAAGGAAGTATTTGTAAATTCCACAGAGCCTTTATAGTCTCGCCACAGAAAAATAATAATAATATAAAAAAAATATATTTCCCTACAGCCACAGATGAGATGAACCCAGATTGTCCTCTGTACCTACACTACAAAAATTACATCTTACCAAGTGTTCTTATATTAAGATAAAAAGTTATTTAGTATACTTACATACTTACTTTGAGCTTTCTATTAAGATTATTTGACTTAAAATAATTAAAAATCTTATTAAATTAAGACATAAAAACAAGTACATTTATCTGCCAGTGGATTAAGTAAATGTATCTTAATTCAAGGACAGAGTCTTAAATGTAGTACCACGGTTGAGGCAGTCTGCCATGATATAGGGCTGAGCGAGGCTGGGGAGTTGGGTAAGACCGGATGCTCCAGCAGGATTCTGACTCAGTGTGGTCAGCTGGGTCTGCTCATCGTTACGGCCCGCCCCGCCGCCATCCACCGCAGCGAATCATCTGAACCACTTAGCATCTAGAGCACATTCTGGCCTTTTACTCTGACATTGACAGATAGAGCATGGCAAGGCATGGCTGAGAAAATGCATTTGCAGCGTAGCATAGTGGCTAAGGAGCTGGGCTAGCACACAGTAGCTGGAAAAGTTGTGGGTTCAATTCCTGGCTTCCACTGTTGTGCCCTTGAGCAAGGCACTTAACCCCAAGTTGCTCTGGGGACAATGCAATCCCTTATAATATAGTTGACATATGTAAATCACTTTGGATTAAAAGTGTCTGGTAAATAAATAAATACATAAAAAAAACAAAGTGGTTTAGGCATGACAGAGCAACAAAGTTGTGACACTAAAAGATTAACATTTACGTTTGATATTTCAGCTCAAGAAAAATCAACAAAGAGTACAGCTATAGGCTACACAACATATGAGGGAGTAGCCTAGCCTATAATGCAAAACAAAGTTGATGTAAATTTGATTGCAGTTAAATATATGTATCATTTATCAGTTTAAATATATTTACCATAAACATCAACAAATAAATTAGGCTACTCTTTTGTAAGGTAAATGTAAATGTAGGCCTACGATGGTGATCTAGGTCTCTAATCACATCGTGATGGGACACAATAGCCTAATGGGAGCACTTCAGTGGTGTTTGGCCTCTTTTAAACTAAAACAAGCCAAAGACACAATTTAGCCTACTTCAGTAATCTAATTGTTTACCACTATGATTGCAGGCAAACACAACACAACATAGCTACAAATGGCTGATTCAAGATAGGCCACCTGATTCAAAACAGTAAATAAAACGCTTGCAGGAAGAACACAGTTTCTTTGTTTTAACAGTAAACAGTTACACATTTCTTTAATCTCTTCCAATAAATCCGATGCCATTGTTTACAATGAATCACCATACTGTTACCCTCGGATTAAGCCGACTTCCCAGTTGGATTCCAGGGAAGAGACGAGACGGGAGACGGGAGCGCTGTCTAGCCTACTCGAAATGCAAGGCGGGGCTACGGCCATGAGAAAGGAATGACGTTGCCGGATTGGCTGCTACTCCAGACCTTAGCATCGCTGCTCACAAGGCTAGCAGCCTCCACCCCAACGCCAAGAAACAGCGAAGGGGATTCTCAAGACCCTCTCATTACCCACGTATATCTATCCGGTCTTTAGTTAACATCAATAGGGACAGATTCCAGATATGACGAGAGAGTGTTTACAAGCTGTGTACTCATAGCCCGCCGTTGCGAGACAGCGGTGTTTCGATGCAGGAGTGAGGCGTAGTGTTTTCATGGGGGCGGTGGTGGGTCGAGAAGAAAAACCCGAGTAGCACTAAGTAACGTCCGAGAAGCTGGATACATAAACAAACTGGATACTAATTGACAGAATCGACCGTGTCAGTCGATGAGGAGATAAACAACATGGCAGGGGTTTGCAACAGTGTTACACCTGGGATGGGCGAAATTATTCAACTTAACGTCGGCGGAACGAGGTGAGTGTTGTGCGCAATTCTCGTGTTTTCTTACAGTGTAATGAAGCTGGTTGCTAGCCTACATTATCCTTGCGTATGGAAGTCCTTGACCACACGATGGACATAGCCACAGGCCCTTACAAATGTAGCTTACTGAACTGGTCTGGTCTGTGTCGGGACTGTAGGCTACGGACTCCCTCCCTGTCCCTGTCCCGTTCAGGGAAAACATGTTACCATTTGTCGCAAGTTTACCAAGTCACCTGAATTTCTGAAACTATTTTGGATTTAAGATAACAGTGGTGGTCATATTTGAAGACATGTGTAGCCTTTAACACCAATAACTCATGGCTTTACATTTTCTTCTGACACGTGGTTTTGTTATTGACATAACATGCAATTCATGACTGTTCCCCTCAAACAAGTAGCCTAGGCTATAACCTAGGCTACTTTAGGCGTGTTTGGCTGCAAATAACAGCTTGGTATTATTCCCTCAGTTTAATCACAAATGCGTCAAAATATGCAGGATTAGCGTCAAATGCGGATTTAACTCAGGGCCCACATAGCTAGCTTTCGGACAGCCTATGACCCCTATGACAAGAGATAACGTTACTGTCAAATGTTTTAAACCCTGTCCTGTTCAGCACTCTCCTTATGCAAAAATCCTCATGGATACTTAGCTGGGTTCACAATGGAAACATTCATCAGCATTTCACAAACAAGTTCACCAAATGTCACGTTGACCGTTGTGAACTAAATAGTCTGGTCAATATTAATATGCAGTTTAACTCGGCTCCGTTTTGAAGTTTCTCTTAAACCTGCATGGCAACCATCCAGCGATGAAAAGGGCAATCGAAAGTAAATTTATGACAGGGATGAGGTAATGCCATTGCTGCATGCGGAGCAGAGATAACCCGCTGCCCGGCCCTCCTGTGTAGCCTACCATAAGCCGCGTCGGATGACCATTCTCTTACTCGGATTAAACCACAGAGAATGGATCCCACACGATACATCACCATAAACATGAATGATCTGTCTGTCTGCTGCCAGCGCCTCAGCTCACATGCTCTGTGGCCATAATGACCGCTGTAGAAATGTTGACATACAACCCCATGCAAAGAGATTGGGTTAACCCAGTTTAACTGTATGAGAGAGAGGGAGGAGACCACATTTTTATTGCATCACTGTAATAATACGCTGTGATGGATGGTTATGTCATCCACTCTCCTTAACCTTAACCACATATGTCCTAAAAGCATAGTTGTGGTTGACCAGGATTGTACACTGCACTGAAGAAGACACACATGAAGAAATAATCTAATGTGTGATTTAAAAAAACAACAACTGTTTGTCATTTACCATGACAACTTACACACATTCCTGTCATCTCCAGGTTTAGCACCTCCAGACAGACCCTTATGTGGATTCCAGACTCTTTCTTCTCAAGGTACCCCTCACCACACTCTCTCTCTCTCACACACACACACACTCACACACACACACACACACACACACACACGTACACACACACACACACACACACACACACACACACACAGGTGTCATTAACATGGTAGTGTCTTTGTGTATTTTTCTGTAATGTGACATGTTTGTACTGTAAAGAATGGCTCAGAGGAAGTGGCACAAGACCAACGCTGCCACATGTTTAGCCTCCACTCTCCCGCACTAAATCCTCCTTCGGATGAGACGTTAAACCGAGGTCCTAACTCATTGGTCATTAAAGATCCCATGGCACTTATCGCAAAGAGTAGGGGGTTCTCCCCAGTGTCCTGGCTAAATTCCTAACCTGGCTCGTTTAATCTGGCCTCCTGATCATCCCGCAATGTGATTGTCATTTGTTCATTGTCTCACTCTCCACCTCAAGCTGGTGTGTGGTAAGCGTTCTGGCGCATAATGGCTGCCATGCATCACCCAGGTGGGTTCTACACATTGGTGTAAAAGCACTTTGGATGTCTTGCGCTGTATAAAGTTGTTGTTGTTGTTCTAACTGTGTGTTGTGTTGTTGTCTTGCAGTTTGCTCAGTGGGCGAATCTCAACTCTGAGGGACGAAACTGGAGCTGTGAGTACTGATCCAATATGGACACCCATCTACCTAACGTCACATTCTCTGATACAACGACTTACTATTCTACACACCCCTCATACTTTACGTTTGTCTGATCAGCATTCGTATTGGAGAGAGAGAGAGAGAGAGAGAGAGAGAGAGAGAGAGAGATACTTTATTGATCCCCAGGGGAAATTCAAGGTCACAGTAGCATACAGACAACACACACACACACATTCACTAACAGCAGAAAGTAATTAAAAGTATATAATATAAAAAAATAATATAAAAAAGTATATAATATAAAAAAAACAACTACATTTTCTCTTGCAGATATTTATTGACAGGGACCCAACAGTGTTTGCACCAATTCTGAACTTTCTACGGACGAAGGAATTGGACTTGCGGTAGAGTAACCACTGTTGCATTTTAATATATATTTTTATATATAGGTTCACTTCTTCATATGTCTTTTTTACATTCACTTTCACTACATTAGATTAGTGTAACTCAGTTGAGCTCTTGATGTTCTCTCATAGGGGGGTGAATATAAACGTCCTACGGCATGAAGCTGAGTTTTACGGGATAACCCCGTTAGGTAAGGGCACCTCTCAAGACTTCACTCTGTCTGACTCTCTCAGCCTGACTGCAGACATCATGTGATTCCTCTAATCAAATATAACCATCGAGCAGCTAAACATCAGACTGCCTCAAGAGAGATGGTGTAACGACTTTCACTTTGGTTGTATCAGCGATTACAGGCCCAAAAAAGGCCCAAACATAAATGATCACATTCATCTAATCTTTCCTAATGATCCGCTAGCTGCCCAGCTTAGCATAATTCACTGGAAGTGAATTACACCAGTTAGCCGATAGCTCCCTTTTAGCTATATGCTAACTGGTGTAACCCGCTTCCAGTTTAATTATGCCAAGCTAGGAGTTTATTAGTTGGCACGTGGTTTGTTGTTGATGTTGTTGTTTCCTTGTTGCCATGGCGCAGTGCGGCGACTGTTGCTGTGTGAGGAACTGGAGCGGTCGTCGTGTGGCAGTGTTCTGTTTCACGGATACCTGCCGCCTCCAGGTACGCCCCATAATGCACCTCTCTGCCAAAGATTCAGTCTTGTGAGCACACACATGCACACAGACTCCGAGTCTATTTAGCCAAGTGAGCTCACACGATTACTCACTGTCTGTTACTATTATTCACTTACTCAGTACTCTGTGCTGTCACCACATACACACCTGTCCCTGTCCTTTAAATGTTCTGAGTACACACACACACACACACACACACACACACCTGCCAGCAGCTGTTAAGTGGGGTATGGTATATCCCCTGTGTGTGTGTGTGTGTGTGTGTGTGTGTGTGTGTGTGTGTGTGTGTGTGTGTGTGTGTGTGTGTGTGTGTGTGTGTGTGTGTGTGTAGCAATCCCGGCGCGTAAGAACAGCAGTGTCGGGGCATCGGCAGCAGCTGTCGGGGCCCCAGAGGAGCGGTCAGGGCCCGGGGGGGCGGAGGGAGGGTTCCCCCCCAGACCCACCAGACATCCAGGCCTGCCGGGACCCTCAGGGGCAGACGCAACCCAGCGACTAGGTGAGGACACGCGCACACACACACACACACACACACACACACACACACACACAGACACAGACACAGACACACACAAGTGTCACAGCAACTTTAGGTGAGAGGACGTACACAAGCACCACAGTAACTATGTGAGGTGTGTATAGGGAGGGACGCGCACACACACTAACACACAACACTCGACTCCGTTTCGTGCAGATGAAAATGAGATAGGCTTCTGAACAACACATTCAGTAGTTTTAGGCTTTTAGGGTCTGTACTGCTGAATTGGCATTCAGACTATAGGGCCGTTCACACCAAGAACGATAACTACAAGAATAACAACAAAAAAGTATCGCTCTAGCTGATATGATTTTGAGATTGATAAAACGCTGTCTGTAAATCAGAATCCATTTGCTGGAGGGCATGTTGGAGGCAGCATGTTGGGGCAGCCGTGGCCTACTGGTTAGCGCTTCGAACCTGTAACCGGGTTGCCGGTTCGAACCCCGACCAGTAGGCTGAAGTGCCCTTGAGCAAGACACCTAACCCCTCACTGCTCCCTGAGCGCCGCTGTTGATGCAGGCAGCTCACTGCGCTGGGATTAGTGTGTGCTTCACCTCACTGTGTGTACACTGTGTGCTGTGTTTGTTTCAGTAATTCACAGATTGGGATCAAAAGAGTATATATACTTATACTACTTACTTATTTTGCATAGTGAAGTGCTGAGAGTGAGTGCTGTTACTATGGTCAGTTCATGAGGCTATCAGGGACCAGACATCTCCACTGTGTTAGTCACTTGGCTTTGTTAGGGCAGCAGCAGAGCTGCAGCAAGGGATTGTGGGAAAAGAGGAGAGGGAGGGTTTGTGTTTGTGTGTGTGTGTGTGTATGAGTGACTGTGTGTGTGTGTGTATATGAGTGTGTGTGTGTGTGTGTGTGTGTGTGTGTGTGTGTGTGTGTGTGTATGTGTTTGTGTGTATATGAGTGTGTGTGTATATGAGTGTGTGTGTGCATGAGTGTGTGTGTGCATGAGTGTGTGTGTGTGTGTTTGTGTGTATATGAGTGAGTGTGTGTATATGAGTGTGTGTGAGTGTGTGTATATGAGTGTGTGTGTGTGTGTGTGTGTGTGTATGTGTTTGTGTGTATATGAGTGAGTGTGTGTGCATGTGTGTGAGTGTATAAGTGACCAGTGAAAGGCCTTTTATGTGGAACTGAGATGCCCTCTTTGTGAGGCCTACAGAGATGCATTACTCAAGTCATGTGAGGACGGAGATGAGGGAAGCACACAGCAGCCAATGAGAAATGAGAGAATGGACAAAATAGCCAATCTAAATCTTCATTTAGTTGGCTAAATGAAATAACAACCAATTAGAGTCCTTGATGTCTCTTTGATATCATTTCTGTTAGTCATCAGAACGGATGTGGTGCATTTCGGAGTCAAATGTTTCAGACTGATGAGTACTGCATGTAGACTGGATGTGTATTGCACCAAAACAGAAGCAATGTTCATGCTACACACTGATTCATTTCACAACCTTTTAGGTTTCATGGGAGTCATGTTTAAAGTCTCATCCAATACATTTCCAGGGAACAGCAGCATATATGTACATACAGTTTATGGAAATGACCAAATGTACAGACTGAGTTTGTGTGTGACTGTTTTGTTTTGTCAGGCTCTCCCGTTGATCCGAGAAAGGTGCTGATTGTTGCTGGCCACCATAACTGGATCGTTGTTGCCTACGCACATTTCGTCATATGTTACAGGTTTGGTCACCCCATTTAGTTCTACATCTGATTCATTAGAAATTAGTTCAGTAGATATGTTAGTTTGTGTAAATGCATGTGGCTTTTGTTTATCTGTGAAATGTGTTTATGTATGTGTGTGTGTGTGTGTGTGTGTGTGTATTTAGGATCAAGGAGTCGTCAGGTTGGCAGCAGGTGTTCTCAAGCCCGTACCTGGACTGGCCAATCGAGCGTGTGGCTTTGAACGCTAAGGTGGTGGGTGGTCCCCATGGCGACAAAGACAAGATGGTAGCAGCTGCTTCAGAGAGCAGCATCATTCTATGGAGCATCCAGGATGGGGGGAACGGGAATGAGATAGGTGTGTGTGTGTCTGTGTGTGTGTTTGTGTGTCTGTTAGACCATGTACAACGGTTGTGTGTGTATCACAATGCCTTTTAGTTGAGATTTAACACAGCTGCCACTTATGGAAGGCTTTCTAGCACGCCAACTGGTGTCTTGGCAATACAGTTGGTGATATTGGACTGTGAAAGTTGTGTGTGTGTGTTTTTCACACTTAAATTAAGTGGTCTGGGCCAGAGCACAGAAGTGTGTGTAGTGTGCATAGCCAAGGCGGTTTGTTGGGACACGTGGGCTTATCTGTCCTTCATATGGAAATTCATTTGAAATTGAAAAACATGCTTCAGACAGCTGCATTATTGCTTGTGTCTGTGTGAAATGCAGTCTATTTTATGATGTATCAAATATCATATAAAAAGCACTGCATAAGCTCTAGCTGGCTATCAGTTGACCGGGAACTTGTCAACCGTTTCAATTGTATACTTACAGTGCAGTGGTACACTCCTAGGGTAAAACAAGCTGCAATGTGTGAATAGATCTTAGCAGTTTCACATCACTGGTCCTGACTTCAACAGTCACCATAGCCAGGAATTGAATTACATCATTATAGTGCTTATCTAATACCTTACATGGTCTGCCTTACTGTGTGCATTGCACAAGCATAAGAAACCCCACAACTAATCAGCTAATCCCTCGGTTTTGTGTTGATAATCCTGGATGGACTACTCACACATCTCTACACATGTTACTGCTGTGCTTGTAGAAAAGCCAGTAGCCTGAGAGTGTTTGCTTCTGGCTCTAACCCATGTTGTGTGTAAGCGTGTGCTTATGTGTTTTTGGGGTGCGTTCAGGTGTGTTGAGTCTGGGGGTACCCATGGACTAGTGCGTGCTCAGTGTTTCCCACAAAATGTAATTGTATTTGTGGTGGTAGGTGAAGGGGGGGTGGGGAATGTTGAGCATGTGTGGGGAATGTTGACAACATTCTGTGTCAGAGGGGTGCTGTTGGACTCTCTACTCTTAAGTTGTGTCTAACCTGTACTGTGTATTTTGTGCTGTATGTAATGCTTGCAGTGTTTCCCACAGAATTGAATTCCATTTGTGGTGGTTGGTTTGCAGAATTACTTGAATACAACAATGAGCACAGTGTGGTTATGATGCTAACCAGATTTTTTATTATTTTTTTGGGCTTTTTATGCCTTTAATGATAGGACAGTAGAGAGTGACAGGAAGTGAATGGTAGAGAGAGAGCAGGGGTGGGATCCGGAAAGGACCACGGGGCGGGAATCGAACCCGGGTCGCCGGCGTACGGTGCAGGTGCCCCAGCCAGTTGCGCCACAGCTGGGGCCACCAGATTTAAGCACAATTTAGTACAACCTGGAAAATCATTGTGTGGTGGTCAAAGTTGATATTGTGGTGGGCCGCCACAAATAAGTCAATGTATGGGAAACACTGGTGTACTGTGTGTTTGGGGTCTGTTCAGGTGTGTTCAGTTTTGGGGTGCCTATGGCCTAACCTGTGCTGTGTGTTTTGGGGTGTATATAATCTGTGTGGTGTGTTTTGGGGTGTATATAATCTGTGCTGTGTGTTTTGGGGTGTATATAATCTGTGCTGTGTGTTTTTGGGGTGTATGTAACACATGCTGTGTGTTTTGGGGTGTATGTAATCTGTGCTGTGTGTTTTTGGGGTGTATGTAACACATGCTGTGTGTTTTGGGGTGTATATAATCTGTGCTGTGTGTTTTTGGGGTGTATGTAACACATGCTGTGTGTTTTTGGGGTGTATGTAATCCGTGCTGTGTGTTTTGGGGTGTGTTTAGGTGTGTTCAGTCTGGGGGTACCTGTGGACTCTCTCTTCTTCATTGGGAGTCAGCTGGTGGCCACCAGCCACACGGGGAAAGTCGGGGTGTGGAACGCCGTCACTCAACACTGGCAGGTACGCCCCCAACCTCTCCACCAATCAGAGGACTACGTCTGAACCATCAGCAGGGATCAGATTTGGACTAGGTCTTGGATTAGGTGTAGATTTGGACTAAAATGCACTACAATACATTTAGACTGGAGATGCTGTTGAAATTGGAGCTTATTTGGTTGAAGCAATATGCTATTAAAAGACAAGGCTTTAGATACTTCAACTTTAAAGGCCATTCACACCAAGAATGCTAACGATATATATAACAATAATGGAAAAAAAGTATCACTCTAGCTAATATGAACGTCCATACATTAACTATAACAATAACAACATGAAAAACATTATTATTAGGAATCACAAGTGAGAACAATAACAAGCCGACAGCCAATGAGAATCCATCAAAGTTTAGACATCACATTTATTAACGCGAGGGGGGACTTTCTTTGTTGCTGGTCAGTGTGGATGCTCATATTGTTATAGTTGCGGTCATCTCTTTCATATCGGTCCTGGTGTGTACAGCCCTTTAGTGTTTTCCGCATGTAGGACTGTGAGGTAAAATCTGATCTAATGTAAATCAAACTGATTATATATTTAAGTGAACTGAATAGTGCGAAATGATGTTAAACTCATTGTTAAAACGTAAACTTGTTAAAGGGGAACTTGGCAACTATTTCAACGTAATAAACCCGTTTAGAAATCATTTGGATGGTTAAATGACCTGTTCCGGTGAAAACGGTGGCTTTCCCCGCTGCGCCTAGCGTCCCCAGGCGGAAAACCAACCTTGCAACATTGAGACTTACTGTCCCGGAAAGAGAAGTGAAAAACAAGAAACTCGTTTTAAATCGTGTTTCTTACCTTGTAACATCCACATAGTTCTGCCAAACTTATGCTAACCGTTCGCTAGCTTGTAAACAAATCCATGTGCTTTATCGTTACCTTTTCCCGCAGTTTGAAATAGCATAATGCACAATTTCTTCAACAGATGGGGAAATCCTGCCAAGTTCCCCTTTAAATTAAATTGTAAACTCATGTTAAAACGTTGCAATAAGAGTGGGATGGAAGTACGTAGTGTCGTTAAGAAAGGCACTGGGCAGTGAGCATGTCCGCAAGCTTGCTTGCTGCTTGGTATTTCTCCTGACCACAGACACTGACAGCTGAATGGTGAGCTCTGTGAGCGGCAGACACAGCTGACTGAATGGGTCAGTGAGCTACAGTCACAGGTGGTCTGGTGATCTATGGCAAGGACATTGACCTCTGTGTGCCTCCCAGATGACCTCTGATCCCTGTTACTGTGTGTGTGTGTGTGTGTGTGTGTGTTGAATGTGTATGTTTGTATATGTATGTGTGTGTGTGTGCGTATGTGTGCATGTGTCTCTGTGTGTGTGTATGTTGTATGTGTCTGTTTGTATGTGTGTGTGCGTATGCGTGCATGTGTCTGTGTGTGTGTGTGTGTGTATGTTGTATGTGTCTGTTTGTGTGTGTGTGTGCGTATGTGTGCATGTGTCTCTGTGTGTGTGTGTATGTTGTATGTGTCTGTTTGTATGTGTGTGTGCGTATGCGTGCATGTGTCTCTGTGTGTGTGTGTGTGTATGTTGTATGTGTCTGTTTGTGTGTGTGTGTGCGTATGTGTGCATATGTCTCTGTGTGTGTGTGTCTCAGGTGCAGGACGTGGTGCCCATCACCAGCTGTGACACGGCCGGCTCCTTCCTGCTGCTGGGCTGCAATAACGGCTCCATCTACTACATCGGTGAGAGCTCAGCTCTGAGATCCCCCCCCTCTGTTCTCATAGCAGTCTCTCAGATCTCCCCCCTCTGTTCCCATAGCAGTCTCTCAGATCTCCCCCCTCTGTTCCCATAGCAGTCTCTGAGATCTCCCCCCTCTCTTCCCATAGCAGTCTCTGAGATCTCCCCCCTCTCTTCCCATAGCAGTCTCTGAGATCTCCCCCCTCTGTTCCCATAGCAGTCTCTCAGATCTCCCCCCTCTGTTCCCATAGCAGTCTCTCAGATCTCCCCCCTCTGTTCCCATAGCAGTCTCTCAGATCTCCCCCATAGCTGCCTCCAGTCCAGCAGGGAGTACAACAAAAGAGAAGATAGGCAGGAGGGTAAAAACAGTGGAAAACCTAAAAAAAAACATGCATAGATGAACATACTATGGTCAGGAATATTAGGAACATCTTGGAGGAACAAGTCTTCTGCAGGCTGTAGAAAGTGCACTGTTTCTTTAAACAAAGCTCTGGTATGTTTAATGTGTGTGTTTGTGTGTGTGTGTGTGTGTGTGTGTGTGTGTGTGTGTGTGTGTGTGTGTGTATATATACAAAGTGGCCAGACCTTGACCTTAGAGATAAAGCAGAGGGAACTATTAGAGGCGGAGTTGGCTATCTACAGTATGTAAACGTCATTGTGTAGACAAGAAGCAATGCTGGGAACTGACCCTCTGATCATGCAACCTAATGACAGGACCGCTGTAAGATTTATATAACCCAGCTGTCTCTGTTTGATCAAGGGGGGGGGGGGATTAAATTGCCTTGGGCAGTTATAAACAGCTATTAGCGCTGTATTTTTACCCTCACTATTGTAATCAGAGTCTGTTTGTCTATGTGAATGTATTTGCTCATACAACTGATTTACTTCAAATGGTCAGACAAGGTAGAGGGTCACCATGTCTCGGCCCTGCTATAAATGACCTTTGACCCTGGTCTTTGACCCTGTGTTGTGCCTTCAAGACTAGTAGGGCAGCTATGTGAGGATGTGTTGTGCCTTCAAGACTAGTAGCATAGGTATGTGAGGATGTGTTGTGCCTTCAAGACTAGTAGCATAGGTATGTGAGGATGTGTTGTGCCTTCAAGACTAGTAGCATAGGTATGTGAGGATGTGTTGTGCCTTCAAGACTAGTAGCATAGGTATGTGAGGATGTGTTGTGCCTTCAAGACTAGTAGCATAGGTATGTGAGGATGTGTTGTGCCTTCAAGACTAGTAGCATAGGTATGTGAGGATGTGTTGTGCCTTCAAGACTAGTAGCATAGGTATGTGAGGATGTGTTGTGCCTTCAAGACTAGTAGCATAGGTATGTGAGGATGTGTTGTGCCTTCAAGACTAGTAGCATAGGTATGTGAGGATGTGTTGTGCCTTCAAGACTAGTAGCATAGGTATGTGAGGATGTGTTGTGCCTTCAAGACTAGTAGCATAGGTATGTGAGGATGTGTTGTGCCTTCAAGACTAGTAGCATAGGTATGTGAGGATGTGTTGTGCCTTCAAGACTAGTAGCATAGGTATGTGAGGATGTGTTGTGCCTTCAAGACTAGTAGCATAGGTATGTGAGGATGTGTTGTGCCTTCAAGACTAGTAGCATAGGTATGTGAGGATGTGTTGTGCCTTCAAGACTAGTAGCATAGGTATGTGAGGATGTGTTGTGCCTTCAAGACTAGTAGCATAGGTATGTGAGGATGTGTTGTGCCTTCAAGACTAGTAGCATAGGTATGTGAGGATGTGTTGTGCCTTCAAGACTAGTAGCATAGGTATGTGAGGATGTGTTGTGCCTGGAACTGGTATTAGGAAAGAACTAAAGGCTGGGAAATGTCCATCTGCCACGTGATTCTCTGCTAATGAGCTAATCATTAATTAATGAATGATGCAGCACACCCCCAGGTGGCTTAGGAGTAAATTGGCTGGACGTTACAGAAGTACAGATCAATTTAAAGTACTCTTTGTCCCATCTGGTCTCTATCACCTGTGGTCTCTGCCCTTCATGGAGTGGGTGGAAGTCTTATTAAGGTCTTTAAAATCTTAATAAGGCCTTCAGAGTCTTAATAAGGTCTTCAGAGTCTTAATAACTGATTTCTACATTTAACAGTTATATTCAGCTTAGATTTATTAACACTACTGCTGTGAGTGTAGGTTTCTATGGGATGTGTTTTGTCACAGCTGCCTGTCCTGAGTCTGTGTGTGTTTGTGTGTGTTAGACATGCAGAAGTTTCCTCTGCGGATGAAGGATAATGATCTGCTGGTGACGGAGCTCTACCACGACCCCTCGAACGACGCCATCACTGCCCTCAGTGTCTACCTCACCCCAAAGACCAGTGAGTGGCTCTACCCGTCTCCTCTCCTCCTCCTCCTCCTCCTCCCCTCATCCACCCATCTCTCCTCCTCCCCCCATCTCCTCCTCTCCTCATCTACCCATCTCTCCTCCCCTCATCCACCCATCTCCTCCTCTCCTCACCCACCCATCTCCTCCTCTCCTCATCTACCCATCTCTCCTCCCCTCATCCACCCATCTCCTCCTCTCCTCATCCACCCATCTCCTCCTCTCCTCACCCACCCATCTCTCCTCTCCTCCTCCCCCCATCTCCTCCTCCCCTCACCCACCTCTCCTCTCCTTCTCCTCTCATCCACCCATCTCTCCTCTCCTCAATTCATCTCTCCTTTCCTCATCCACCCAGCTCTCCTCTCCTCATCCATCCATCTCTGTTAAGGGGAACTAGATTGAGATATGTGTGTGTGTGTGTATACTTGTGTGCTGTAGTTGTGAGTGGTAACTGGATTGATATAGCGCATCTCTCTCCTGTGTGTGTGTGTGTGTGTATTTGTGTGCTGTAGTTGTGAGTGGTAACTGGATTGATATAGCACATCTCTCTCCTGTGTGTGTATTTGTGTGCTGTAGTTTTGAGTGGTAACTGGATTGATATAGCGCATCTCTCTCCTGTGTGTGTGTGTGTGTATTTGTGTGCTGTAGTTTTGAGTGGTAACTGGATTGATATAGCGCATCTCTCTCCTGTGTGTGTGTGTGTGTATTTGTGTGCTGTAGTTGTGAGTGGTAACTGGATTGATATAGCACACCTCTCTCCTGTGTGTGTATTTGTGTGCTGTAGTTTTGAGTGGTAACTGGATTGATATAGCGCATCTCTCTCCTGTGTGTGTGTGTGTTGTGCAGGTGTGAGCGGTAACTGGATTGAGATTGCGTACGGGACCAGCTCTGGAGCGGTGCGTGTGATCGTCCAGCACCCCGAGACGGTGGGCTCGGGGCCCCAACTCTTCCAAACCTTCACTGTCCATCGCAGCCCCGTCACCAAGATCATGCTCTCCGAGAAACACCTGGTGTCAGGTGAGCCCCGCTGGCCAAGGTGCTGATGGGAAAATCTAAGATGACCAGTGCTAGACCTGGGTCATGGATGTGTTTTTATTAGTGGGACTAAAACTTGTTTTAGTAAAGGCTACTTTTTTTCATGTAACGTAACAATGATGCTAGATTTCCTTTGGCGATGTGATTACGTGCCAGAATGTTGGTTCTTGTGAGGATATGTTTTTTTTTTATGTAAGGCAGAGAGAGCCAGAAAAAAATTATTTCATACATTTTTAATACAGGACCATAAACGTAAAACCAATGAACAATGACAATGAACTTGACTTATACAATATTGCTCAAAATTCTAAATGAGTGAAAAAAAAAAAAAAAATCTAAATCATTCTTTAAACACTGTTTATAAATGGGTGTGGGTGTGTGTGTGTGTGTTGTGGGTGTGTGTGTGTTGGGTTTGTGTGTTGGGTGTGTGTGTGATCAGTGTGTGCTGACAACAACCACGTGCGCACCTGGACGGTGACGCGCTTCCGGGGGATGATCTCCACCCAGCCGGGCTCCACACCTCTGGCCTCCTTTAAGATCCTCTCCCTGGAGGAGGCCGAGAGCCACAACAGCTACTCCGCAGGAAATGACGTCGGTAAGCAGGAAGGGGCGAGAGAAGACGCAGAAGGGGCATGACAATGAGAGGGGGACAGATGAGGGGACGGCAGCAAGATCAGATTAGCCAGAGAAGCTGCACTGTATTTTAAGAAATGGTATAAGTGTGGCCACAGTTCGGCTGTGGCATGGAGGGAGGGGTTATGCATATGTGCTAATGTGGACAGACAGTATCCAAACATGGAGTATAGTGTGTGATGGTGTGTACAGTAGTATAGTGTGTGATGGTGTGAATGTGTACAGTAGTATAGTGTGTGATGGTGTGTACAGTAGTACAGTAGTATAGTGTGTGATGGTGTGAATGTGTACAGTAGTATAGTGTGTGATGGTGTGTACAGTAGTATAGTGTGTGTATAGTTGTATAGTTTGTGATTGTGTGCACAGTGGTATTTTGGTATAGTGTGTGATGGAACTGCTGTTACTCCCACAGGCCCGTTTGGAGAGAGAGATGACCAGCAGGTCTTTATCCAGAAGGTCATACCCATCACCAACAAGCTCTTTGTGCGCCTCTCCTCCACTGGAAAAAGGTACACTGTGTGTGTACACGTTCTAACAGTATTCAATATCTATCCCATCCTTTCTAGTTTGCATCATTTATGAGGATACTTTTGTGGGCTACTTGTACTGTTAAATGAACGCAAACACACACATACACAAAGGAGAGTGTAGTGCGTGTGTGTGTGTTGACATTTATCTAGATAGATAGATACTTTATTGATCCCCAAGGGGAAATTCAAGACCTGTGCATCATATGTGGACCTATGTCCCTATATGTACTGATCTGGTCTGTCTGTGTTTCTGCGTTTGTGTATGTGTGTATGTGCATGTGTGTGTATACGTGTGTGTATATACACGTGTGTGTGTGTGTGTGTATGTGTGGGTCAGGATCTGTGAGGTGCAGTCGGTTGATGGCACCACCATCACCTGCTTCACGGTGCGTGAGTGTGAAGGCTCCAGCCGCATGGGCTCGCGGCCGCGCCGCTACCTCTTCACCGGACAAGCCAACGGCAGCATCCAGATGTGGGATCTCACCACCGCCATGGACATGGTCAACAAGGCCGACGACAGGGCCCAGAGAGAGACCGGTCAGTCACACACACACACACACACACACACACACACACACACACACACCACTGCTGCCGTAGACATTGTTGACAAGGGCTATGACAGCCAGGAGAGAGAGAGGTCAGTCACATACACACACACACACACACACACACACACACCACTGCTGCCATGGACATTGTTGACAAGGGCTATGACAGTCAGGAGAGATACTGGTCAGTCACACACGCACATTTTTTAATTTGCATAAAACACTGTCCAGCGGTTTACACACAATGTGGGAAATTACTGAATTCCATTACCAGAGTTGATAAACTCTCATTCTGTAATGCAGCAGGTCTGTGTTCCATTACCAGAGTTGATAAACTCTCATTCTGTAATGCAGCTAATGCAGCAGGTCTGCGTTCCATTACCAGAGTTGATAAACTCTCATTCTGTAATCCAGCTAATGCAGCAGGTCTGCGTTTCATTCTCTAATCTTATTTCTTACTTCTTTTTTCATGATTGACAGAAGTGGGCGGTCCGACAGAGGAGGAGCTTCTGAAGCTGCTGGACCAATGTGACCTCAGCACATCTCGCTGTGCCACACCCAACATAAGCCCCGCCCCCTCCGTGCTGCAGCCCAATCGGCTTCGAGAGTCCTGCTCCAGGTGAGAGCTCTGCCCCACCACACGGGCCAATCACAGCTCAGCTAGGACAGCTACAGTCAGCTACAGGGAGAGAACCTGGCTTTCTAACTAAGGTCAATCCTATGAGTGATGACAACTAAACAGAAAATCATGTGACTTGTATAAATATGTGTAAATGACTTTGAATGTGTTCGATGTAAGCCTGTCTCAATAATTATGTTGTTGACTTATCGCACAATAGGAAAATATCGACAATGACTTTAGCAGACCTCAGTATTGCCTGAACTCTGTGTTTACATTCACGTAATTGGGCTTCATCATATTTGTTTAAGAAGATAAATATGAATGTGCATTTCTACATCTCTGGGTTAGATTGCACTGGTGAAGAGTGTGTGTGTGTGTGTGTGTGTGTATGATTCTTAGTGCTCACACATTTAAGGGCCGTTCACACCAGGAAAGATAACTATAAAGATATTAGCATCCACACTTACCAAGAGCGGTATATTTTTGCCGTTATCGTTCCTGGTGTGAATGGCCCTTTAGAATGCCCTGGTGAAGAGCCTCTCTCTCTCTCTCTGTGTGTGTGTGTGTGTATGTGTGTGTAATTATTAGTGCCCAGACAAACATTTAGAATGTCTCACTACTAGCCTCTGTAGAGAGAAGCTGTTGCCTGATAAAGAGCTGCAGTCTGACCTGGGCACATGCAACTGGCTTTGCTGACCATGCTGAAATGGCGAGATGCTCCGACTCCTCTGGCGCTGTTTAAGTGCTGCTGAGGAACTGCACTTGGGATGAGATTAGCATTAACGCTTAAAGGTGTACCGTCTCTGGCGCTGTTTAAGTGCTGCTGAGGAACCGCACTCGGGGTCCCTAGTGGCCTTATAGTGCAGACTGCACTCTCAGATGAGATTAGCATTAACGCTTAAAGTTGTACTGTCACACCGGTGTGATGGGAATGTTGGAAAATGAACGTTGTAAAGAGTATCAGGGTTCATTGAATTCAACATAGAATTTTAGAACCTTCAATTGTTGCGGAACGGAATCTTAAGTTAGAATGTTGAAACACCCACACCTTTAAGGGTGAAGAGTGTGATGTCTTCACGGAAGTATTCCGTAAGAGTCCGGAAGTGTCACGTAGCGTTTCCATGACGGCAGAATCACTGGATCTAAACAAACTTTCGAAGTGGCTTAATTAACATTGAATGTAGACATATGGCATCATTTCTAGCTAATACATTGTTTTAGATGTAGGCTATAGCCATTTAAACTTGTTTCACCTGCTAGGCAGCAGCTTAGCCACATAACACGGATTCCCTGGCAGGTGTAATAGTAAGAAACAAAATTCCAGCGGATATTTCACGTCTTCTCAAAGACTGGCGGCTGTTAAGAGTGACGTTTTTTGCCAAAAAAATAAAGCCAAAACACGTCCGTGAATTTAAAGATTTAACCGCATGCTGTGAAGTTACATGCATGTCTCTTTTACGGAGGAAACCTATGTTAAAACTACAATGTAATGCCAGAGGAATTACAATAGTGGATGGAAAGCTGCTAAAGTTGGTGGGGAAATTCCTGGAAAAAAAACATTAAATCACTTAATCTTTGAGTTCATAGGGGATTAAAAATGGTAAAAAGCTCATTTTTCCCCCATAGACTTGAATGGCTGTGATGTCATAATGGCCTAAAGCCAGCTGCGCTCGTTAAGCTCCCAGAGTAGTTCCCGGGCAAATTAGAACACTGGCACAGGTGTCACCTGTGAATCAAACTGTCTCAGCTTCTAATGCATACAATCTGGTGCTCCCTAAAACTACACATCCTGTTTAAGTGTTTCCCTTGTGTCAATAAAAGTCACAGCCATATCTCATGCTTAGCGCATTATATCTCCAGAACGGTTTGACACATATGCTTCAAATTTGTACAAGTGTTTGTATGGACTCAAAGATGAAGTGAGTTGATGTTGGAGGTCAAAGGTCAAGTCAATGAACACTCTAAGTGCGATATCTCAAGAATGCCTTGACATACATGCCTGAAATTTGGTATGAGTATTTGTATGGATTCAAAGATGAAGTGAATTGATGTTGGAGGTCAAATGTCAAGGTCAAAAACACCTTGAGTGTTATATCTCAAGAACGCCTTGACGCACAAGGTCTTTTGGCACGAGGGTTTGTATGAACTCAAAGATTAAGTGATTTAATAATGTTTTTTTTTTCCAGGAATTTCCCCACCAACATTAAGCCAGCAGCTTTCCATCCACTATTGTAATTCCTCTGGCATTACATTCTAGTTTGTTTATGTGTGTGTGTGTGTGTGTGTGTGTGTGTGTGTGTGTGTGTGTGTGTGTGTGTGTGTGTGTGTGTGTGTTTGTGTCTGTGTGTGTGTGTGTGTGTGTGTGTGTGCGCCTATAGCCTCCAGCTGCAGGAGCCCATCCCAGAGACGGCCACCTACGGGGCACTGCGTCCGTACCGAGAGAGCCCCCTGCTGGCCAGAGCGCGCCGCACCGAGAGCTTCCACGGCTACCGAGACTTCCAGAGCTTCAGCCTGGGACGCAGCCTGCTGGAGCCTGACGGACAGGCCGACGAGCCCAGACACTCCACCTCCGAGAGCAGCGGGGAGGAGGGCGCCTCCGACCGCAGGAGTGGAGGAGCAGGCGGAGGTCTGGAGAGCTGGTGGGGGAGGGCCAGTGAGGGCCAGGCGGAGGGGGGGAGGTCGGCTCCGGACAGCCCCGGGCTGGGAGACGTCCGGAGGAAGGTGCAGGTGGAGGAGGAGGGCGCTTCGGCGTCAGCCGGGGCAGGGGGGTCGGAGAGCCGGGCGGAGGGCAAGAAGAGGGGGGCGTTTGATGGGGGGTTTCTGGGGCGGAAGAGGGCACCCCCGGTGCCCCATCTGTCCTCTCTGCCCCCTGGGGGCGCCTCGGAGGCTGGTGGGGGCAGCGACTCGTCCTCCAGCACTGCATCGCCCTCCCCCACCAAGATGGCCACCTCCCCGCGCCACCGCAAAGGCACGGAGACCTCCAGCCAGGAGTACAGCCTGTGAGAGGTCTCCTCACGTCCCCCGAGGCGTCCGACATTATACCTGACCAACCCCTGTGACCCCTAACCCCAAATCCCCCAGTCACCTTACAGCTGGAATGACCCGCTCCCCCGTCCCAGAGTGAAGTAGCACTTACCCATCTCAGATGAGAGACCTTGCTGTTGGAGATGGAGCTACACAGAGTGGTCTTCATCTGGGATTGCAGACGCAAGCGTTACTTCCATGACTTGTCTCTGGGTAAGGCTCTCCTTGTCGGCTTCAGTGAGGTATGAGGTGGTGTTCCCTCCTCCACATTGTTTATTTTGTGTTTTGTGTAAGCAGCCAGATTCCAACTGCACACACTAATGCCTTGGCATACGTAATGTTTTATTTTGTTTTGTTTTTTTAAGAGTGGGATCATCATATACAAACGTTTGTTGTGTTGGGTAAGCCATACCTCTGTTGGCATGGTAACAGCTGATGTTTTCTTTCCTGGAGCCATTATCCTCGAGCTGAGTCCTAAAAGCTCCTTGTTTACATGCATGCTCGTGTCAGCTGTTCAACTGGAATAGTTTGTCTCCTTGGTTACTCCCGAATGATTACGAGGATAAACTGATTAACATTATTACCTCGCTGAACTGACCTAAAATAGTGATGTGTTCCTCTGTGTCACTTCTCCATGGTCCCAAAAAGTTGGGTCACTTGAAGCATGGCAGGCATGTTTGGACAAGAGCCAAAATGGACAATGCTAGTTCTCCGCCTTTATTAGAGTTGTGCGTCATCTTTTGCACTCGCATTACTTTGCAGCCATGCTGGCTCGCCAGAGATAGAAATTTAAACGTTTCTTTTTTTATTTAGAGAATCACAAACACTATTTTTTCTTACCTTAACATGTCTAACTTAAAACAAAGGGAATTCCTTTACATTGTAATGTTTGAAAACTATTTAGTGCCTTCGACCACGATAATAATTTAAGTCTTATATTGATTTAGGAAAATAATCGAACCAAAGTTAATATGACGACACGCCCCCCCTCCTCGCTGTCTTGGGTGGTTAAATCAACACTATGGAAATGAACGATGTGTACAAACCTTTACTCATTATGCAACTTCAGCACCATGTAACCAGGACCTGTCTTGGTAACTATGTCAGTTTGACATTATGCATCTCTTTTCAATGCTTTGTACCGTTGACTTGTTTTGAACATATGACGCTGTGTGTTTTTCACTCCACCATTGCATTTGCACTTCATGTGAATAAGCAACAGAGAGGAGAGGTGAGGAGAGGAGAGACTCACTATAGGATGATGAGGAAATATTCAGAGACCATAACTCGTTGCGTCGATCGACTCCCAAATGGCAGCCGATTGTGGGACACATCGGGCTGAGATGCGGCTTAGTCTCGGCTCAGTTCTGGCCCACAGTCGGCTGTCACCTGGTTGTCCGTCCGTCCGTCAGTCACTCACTTTTCTCTGTCTCAGCCATATGCAGTCAACTCATGTTTACAAGCTATATGAAAAAAAAAATTGTACAGACTCTATTTATGTTGCTCGGCATATCTTATATATATATTATGATAAGTAATGGATGATATTATGTCATATTATCATGTCACTAACTAGCATTAGCGTATGCTGTGCGCGCATGTAAGACAGAGCACTGAGTTAAGCCTTTGCAAAACATGAAGCAGAAGAACACTATGAAGAAAGTACACTACGTGAGTGTAGCACTGAGTAGTATGCATCAGTAGTAGTATACTTTAGCCGTAGTATGCTTTCCCCACACTAACTAGACAGAGCCAGTGTCTGACCAGGGCTCGTATAGTTTGGTGGTCTATGGGAGGCCTGATTGTGATGATGCTTGAGGAAGCACTCGTTTTTCCCCACCATTTCCTGTGTCATCACATCCTCTGCCAACAGCCCCGATAGTACCGCGCTGCGATGCTCAAAACCGCAACCCCAGGGGATTGTGGGATACTGATGAATGGGCGCACTGCACCTCTGTGATGGCGCTACAGATGGGCTGGCTCTGGCATCACCCTGCGGCCCAGCTCAGATGCACACACACACAGTCTATTTCACACACACACCTGCAGTGCCGCACCCACACTCTTAGGAGCCAGGATCTGTCAGCACATTAAACGCCCATCTCACGCCCTGCAGCTGGGCACCTGTGTGTGTGTGTGTGTGTGTGTGTGTGTGTGTGTGTGTGTGTGTGTGTGTGTGTGTGAGTTTGTGAGTGAGCCTGCCAGCTCCTGTTCAGTGTGTGCGGGTGTGTGACATGGCAGAAAGATAATTACCAGCTTCCAGAGTTGATTTATGAGTTTACGCAGATCTCACACTGCCACTGATGCTGGTTAAGACACTGAGGGCAAACTTCACACACACACAGATAGATAGGCAGACAGAAAGACACACACACACACACACACACACTCTCACATAGTTGTCTGTAGCTAATGAGTCTTCAACACGGTCACTTTCCCTGAAGCCCAAAACGCCAGCAGACAGCCCTCTAAACAGCCTGGCTCTCCTCCATGGCTTTGAGTGCAGTATTAGTGTGGGGGAAGCCGCGACACAAATGAAACGGTTCCCGTGAACCCTTGCAGAGGACAAACTGAAGTTACTCTAAGAATATTCTCACCCTAGTTGCGATTATCACGTGCGTCATGGTGAGACTGATTTGAGAACAGTGCTCCTCTGTGATGCTTCATGGACGTACACTATGAACACAGATATATAGCTGCTTTCACTGACATATCACAGGAATTCAGCACTCTTACCCACAATGCCAAGCGTGTTTGTAGCTTTGCATAGATAGCGGCTCCATACAGACGAATAAGTATGAGAGAAGAATAGCTAACGAGTTTTTAGCTAACGAGACTTCTTATGAAAGAAGAATAGCTAATGAGTTGCATTTAATTCACAGGCTGCGATATGAAATAACTGTTTTCATGTTTGTTTATTTAATGGTTTGACCAAGGTAATGTAGTTTTGGCAGTTTAGACAGTCACAGCAAGAATGTAGAATATATGGAGTCTGATGCACCTTGAAAAGACACTGATATGAAGTTATATAAAGAAAGAAAAAGAGGAAGAAAAAAAAGAACTAATGATGAATTAATAATGAACTAATGTCTTTGCTGTTCTCTGTGTTTGGTCAAAGTGTGTTGGATTTATGATCGATACTTAAGTCATGAGTATTCTGAGATCCTGCACGGAAGGCTAATGGCCATATCAATGGTACGCCAGCTCTACTGTAGGTGAATGTGGTACCTGAATCTCCTGAGTAAAATCTATACCTCACAGTAGCGCTCTCACCTTTCTGTAACCTCTGTATGGGCACAAAAGAAAACAAGACCAACATGTCATTAAACAATACGTCTCAGTGTTTTCCTTTAATCTGCTGTTAACACAAACACCACCACGGTACAGGAA
The DNA here is from genome assembly GCF_018492685.1 of Alosa sapidissima. Lineage (NCBI taxonomy): Eukaryota > Metazoa > Chordata > Actinopteri > Clupeiformes > Clupeidae > Alosa > Alosa sapidissima. The sequence continues at coordinate 25,472,139 of NC_055975.1, read as the reverse complement.
TTCCTCAACTCTGCATGGTCCACTAGTATATGTTACACGTCCTGCCACCGAGAGAGAGAGAGAGAGAGACTGATAGACAAGCACATAGCATTTCGGTTTGACATTTACAGCGAGTCGGATCACATTCTAGACCCTCTAGCAGGGGCTTATTACAGAGTGTTTGTGCTGTCTGTGTAAAAAGTCTTAAGTCTAGGAGGAAACTTACATTGGCCATAACCATGTACAGAAGGTTCTGCTACGATCAGTATGTGATTATTACACTCATATGGGTTCTAACAATTTCAGGAGGAAGCACTTTGCAAAACAACACCAATAACAACCAAAGGTAACATAAACAAAACTGAAAAAAATATATAAAAAGATACTCAGAGATAATGATAAATAATACTGGCATTTTGTAAAAAACAAAAAACAATAAATATTTGTAACAACAGCTGTACATCATTGCAAATTGATATGCTTTCCAAAGTACAATGCTTAGAACACAACCCAACGAAAACATACTGCAGGTTTAAAACAACCTCTACCAATCACTGATGAGTATGTTGCTTCCTCCATCCAGTCACAACACTGACTTCACTTTGACCACCAGCAGTACATAACTTCACAATCGGCAGTACATACTTAAGACACATTTTTAAAATCAGTTGGCTTGTCACGGCTTCCACTAATACAATACATGCTACTGCTCTAGCTACAGTTATAGGCACAAGTTTAATAGCAACTAGGTTTACACTGTACATCTCCACAGTTACGACAAATAAACACTTTCCTCGGACTCTACTAATCAACACTTTCAAGGCTGAAGAAGCTGTATAGGCTTAATACATGCAGGAGCCGGTCTCTGTAGGAGGACTAAGACCTAGGATGCCCCCTATAGGCAGGGAGTAAGACAGGTTTGCATGACATTCATGCCAAACACACTCATTATTTAACACACATTTATTATTTAAAGGTGACCCGCAAGCCTCTGTGTGTGTGTGTGTGAGATAGGACAGGTGTTTAGTTACAGGTGAGCCGAATGTCACCTGTTTATGCTGGTGGATCATCTAACGGGTCTGTAGGGTTCTCCAGGGTTGGGGTTCTTCAGGGTTAGGTTGTGCCATAGTGAGTAGTGAGGTGAGCCGTAACACAAAGTTAGGCCAAACTTCATACAGAGTAGCTTTAAGTCTGCATGTACATATGTAGTAACTATTATTGTAACAGAATGTATTTGGTTTCATGATCTCAGATCATGTGTTCCTTCCTCAGACCCACTATTACCTAGCACTTTGGGTCAACTGCTGTTGTTAAAAAAATGTGCTATGTAAATAAAGTGACATGACTTGACTTACACATATGCACTCTAATAGTGACAGGGACTCAAAGCTGGGTAGAGCCAGCAGAAACATTCTGGGATACTAGAAAAGCCTTAGTTCAACAGTGCCCTAACCTGACACTGATGCCCCATCATGCTAACGCTAAAGCTGTGGGTTTCTCAAATGGATGAGTTAAAGGGAAACTTGGCAACTATTTCAACGTAATAAACCCGTTTAGAAACCATTTGGATGGTTAAATGACCTGATCCGGTGAAAATGGCGACTTTCTCCGCTGCGCCTAGCGTCCCCAGGCGGAAAACCAACCTTGCAACATTGAGACTACTATCCCGGAAAGAGAAGTGAGAAACAAGAAACTCGTTTTAAATCGTGTTTCTTACCTTGTAACATCCACATTGTCCTTCCGAACTTATGCTAACCGTTTCGCTAGCTTGTAAACAAATCCATGTGCTTTATCCTTACCTTTTTCCATAGTTTGAAATAGCATAATGCACAATTTCTCCAGCAGAGGGGGACATATAGATAATCCTGCCAAGTTTCCCTTTAAAGTGATTCCTGCACCGAAAAATAAATAAAATAAATCCTCACATGCAATTGATGAACCCTCACATCCCTGTGTTTTTTAAAAGATCAACTTTACAGCCAAACTCTCATTCTCTTCCACTACCCAGATAGTAAGTCGCCCTGTCCGCTAACTTTTGCTAGATCCAGACTACATTTATGTGCTGCTATCCAGACAGTTAGCCGCTATTTCTGAGTGACCCTCTCTTAGTTCCTATCCCCGAGAGGTCACGCTAGAAGGCCCACAGTGACAGGCTGGCATTGAAAGGCAACATTTGCATGACCTCAGGCAATGACTGAGGTCCAAGACTACAGGCAGGTGAACAGTAGGCAGGCTACGGGGGCTGGCATGGGACAATTTTCATGGCAGCTTCCCTTGTCATTACAAGAACAAAACAAAAAAACATCTGAGCTTCCTTCTGTCTAAATGAGTACTGTGATGCTGATAAATCCTAGCTCTACCCCACCTGCAAAGCTTCAGAGGATGCTGTACTAGTGACTGCACAAATATTATTGCACATATCAGCATACTGCTGCAGCCAGACTCACACGGTTGAGTGTGTGTGTATGAATAAGGATGTATGAGCGAGCATGTAAAATATGGGTGTATGTCTACAGTATGTGATGTAATGTAAATGTGTGTGTGTGTGTGTGTGTGTGTGAATAAGGATGTATGAGCGAGCATGTAGAATATGGGTGTGTGTGTACAGTATGTGATGTAATGTAAATGTGTGTGTGTGTGTGTGTGTGTGTTGCCCATCACAGGTGTGTGTCTGTAAAGGTTGTGTGTTCCTTCCTGACAGAGCCCACGGAGCTGAGTTCTTTAATGGTCTCCACCAGCTCCTCATCTGCGATAAACTAGAGGGAAACAAAACACAGAGGACACTTTGAAACCCACACAATTACTTTCAAGCCGTACTAGATACGTTTACATCATACTATAACTTTAAAAACATTCAGAAAACATAACTTAGACACACATTTCACACACTCACAAATGTTCACTCTCTCTCCCTCACACACACACAGCCTCTCTCTTACACACACACACACACACACACACACAGCCTCTCTCTTACACACACACACACACACACACACACACACACACACACACACACACACACACACAGCCTCTCTCTTACACACACACACACACACAGCCTCTCTCTTACACACACACACACACACACACACACACACACACACACACACACACACACACACACACACACACACACACACACACACACACACACCATGCCACTGTCTGTGCCCTGCACCTCAGTGTCCCACACGCCGTCGTCCATCAGCGACTTCCTGTCCGCCTGGTCGATCAGCTGACTGATACTGCGGTGCAGGGAATTCTGGGAGTAGCCGTGGCTCAGCTGGCTCTGGGCCGGAACGCGCATCACCGACATGGTGTTCGGGTAACCATGGCGACCAGAGCGGGAGGTGCTGCCGCCTATCTTGGTGTCCACAAAACCCTGTAGAGTCACACAGTCAAAGGCACATTAGCTGCCGTCACCAGGACTCATACACTACACCCTAGTGGACAGCAAAGATTCTAGAACAGCTCTGTTCTAGAATCTTTGGTGGACAGCTAACTCTGGAGCAGACCAGGGCCAGACCAGAACCAGGTCCACTCCAGAGTGGCATTGACCAGGGATCTAAATCCACAGACAGAGAAAGTTGAACCGGATACAAACATCGTCTCTAGGTAACAGCTAACAGGTGAACCAAATGAAATCTGTTGAGAGCAATCCATGCATACATTTCCTGTTCTGTACCTAGACTACTATAGGGTAACGCACCCCAGAAGAGACAGGAACCTGCACCACTCCACTTAAAAATATTAATTTCTTTATGAGATATTCCTTTTCCTCAGAATACATTTGCTTCCTGTCAAGGTTGTATTTTTCCTCAGTGTTTTAACTGAGGTTCGGATAGATCACCAAATTAAGCAATAAGCCCTGAGAGGGCATAGGTTCCATTGATTTTAGAAGGGGTGTTGTTAAGCACGCTATGAAGCGTATCTTTACTAGGGGTGGCAATAACTGTGGAGGGCACTGCACATGGAGGGCACTTACTCCATCTAATACTATTAATATGTGAAAACACTCTGGGTAATAGCATGCTCTGGCTAAACAAGTGCAATTTAAAGTGTTCAAAGTGTTCCTCAAAATGAAACTCTGGCTGTCTGCCTTAGCATGCACTGGTTGAAATGCAAACAAACATGTAAACATGCAAATCCATACTTCACCTGGAGTCTGTGCTGCTCCGGATGCATAGGATGCTACTTAAGATGCATGCTACTTAGGATGCATGCTACTTAGGATGCATGCTACTTAGGATGCATGCTTAAAAGTACACACTCTGTCAGCATACATGAGGGTGCATACCCTGTGATAGCAAGCATGTGTCAACGTACACACACACGCACACACGCACACACACAGTGTCACACATATAGTGCATAGTCACACCCTAGGATGGCATACATGGGTAAGAGAATGCACACACACAGTGTCACACATATAGTGCATAGTCACACCCTAGGATGGCATACATGGGTAAGAAAATACACACACAACACACACCCCTGCCCCTCTGAAGAGCCTCCTCAGTAGGCACCCATCCGTGTCTGTACTCTACCTCCGTGTGCATGATAAAGCCCTTTACACACACACACACACACACACACACAGTGTACTCTACCTCCGTGTGCATGATAAAGCCCTTTACACACACACACACACACACACACACACACACACATATACACACACACAGTGTACTCTACCTCCGTGTGCATGATAAAGCCCTTTACACACACACACACACACACACACAGTGTACTCTACCTCCGTGTGCATGATAAAGCCCTTTAGCGTGACAGTGCTGCTGGAGTTGATGGCCTCAGGCACTGTGTCAAACTGGAGTGAGAGGAGAGAGAGGAGAGGAGAGGAAAGAGAAAGAGAGAGAGAGAGAGAGAGAGAGAGAGAGAGGACGTATATGACAAAGATAAGTGAGTTTCTTACCTTGTGCTTACTGATAGTGGGCTTGCGGCTAGAGGCATGTTTAGGACAGGGCTTCTGATAGGAGCAACAGCAGCAGCAGGAGAAACAGCCAGGCAACAGCAGAGAGAGGAAGAGGAAGATGAAGAGAGGAATCACAGGTGAAGAGAGGCAAAGATGCGCACCCCTGTGCTATGCACTCAGGTGGCCATTAGAGGATGGTGTGCATGGTAAGGTGCTCAAGAGAGGACAGAATAAACCAGTGAAGTATTTAATAGTTTGCTACTGCAGCCATGAAAGAAAAATGATTGAAAAACAGAACAGAAAAATAAAGATGTTCTGGTTCTGCCAGGGAAAATGAAAGTGTCCAATACGTTCAATGGCCAAGGTAAAGGGAACTATAACTGGACCAGAGACTACGGCAACAGCATTTAATGGGATAGGTATGCTTCCACTGTTGTAATTATTAGAAGAAGCCACAAGGTGGCGTCTGCCAGGGACAGTAATATGAGGACTATTACTGCCCCCTTGTGGAAAAATGCACAAAGTGCCAGAGTAAGGGATATTGTTCACTGAAATGAAATCTGTCATGACATTTACAGGGAAGAAAGTTTAATCTGACATATGTATAACAATGTATATATAATGTAAATATATGTATAATATATATATATATATATATATATATATATATATATATATATATATATATATATATATATATGTATACACTACATATTCCCACTACAATTCCATATTATTAGATAGATAGATAGATAGATAGATAGATACTTTATTGATCCCCAAGGGGAAATTCAAGGTCTCAGTAGCATACAGACATCGCATACAACATGCACTTACAGCAGAAATGGTAAATATAAATATAAACATATAACAAAACTCCACTGTACAATAGAGACAGTAGAAGATAAGAAAAACTAACAAGACTAAATACTAAATATACTATATAAATTAAATAAAAAGTATTTTAAAAAAGTAGTCCAACAGTAGTCCTGTAGTTCTGTGTGCATGGTAAGGTGCTCAAGAGAGTGAGTGTCATGGTGAAGGTGCAAAAAGTAGTCCAATAGTGCAACAGTGCAATAATAAGGTCTAGAGACCAGCATAAATAATATGGACAAATAAGAGAGTAAAGTATAATGTAGAGAAGGTAATATAAAAAAACTATGTCAGTGCAAGAATAGGTTGAGGTAAAGGGTTACAGCCATTCAGTATTGTAGCAGAAGCCATTGGTCATGTGTGCTAATATAGCATGAAAAACAGTGTAGCAGTAAAACGGTAGTAAAAACATTAGGCTGTGGACAGTAGTAAAACAGTAGTACAACAGTAGTAAAACAGTAGTGGGCAGTCAGGAGCTTGCTGCACACATTGAAGGACCGCAGCCTCCTCAGGAAGTAAAGCCTGCTCTGCCCTTTCTTGTAGAGTGCGTCAGTGTCAGTTTATTGTCCAGGTGGAGACCCAGATACTTGTAGGTGCTTACCACCTCCAGGTTGACCCCATCAATGGAGACTGGTAGCAGAGCGGGCTTAGACCTGCGGAAATCCACCACCATCTCCTTGGTCTTTGAAGTGTTGAGTTGAAGGTGATTGAGTTTGCACCATTGCACAGTCCTCCACCAGGCTCCTGTACTCCTCCTCCTGTTCGTCCCTGATACACCCCACAATTGCAGTATCGTCAGAAAACTTCTGCATGTGGCATGACTCGGTGTTGTAGCAGAAGTCAGATGTGTACAGGGTGAACGGACTGGAGAGCACAGTTCCCTGTGGCGCTCCGGTGCTGCTGATCACAGTGTCAGAGAGACAGTTCTTCAGTCTGACGAACTGCGGTCGCTCGGTCAGGTAATCTGTAATCCAGGTTACCAGGTGAGCGTCCACACCCATCTGCAAGAGCTTGTCTCCCAGTCTGAGGGGTTGGATGGTGTTAAAAGCACTTGAGAAATTAAAGAACATGATTCTCACAGCACTTTCTGGGATCTGTGTGTCTGATGGCTGTTTACTGAAGTCGTTGTCACCTCATTGTTCGTTATCACCATGTGGGGTGCATTATCCAGTGATGGTGGGGGTACGATAGCCTGTGATGGTGGAGGTGAGTGTTGCACTGGTATTGAGGGGGTGTGGGGGTGGGGGTGGGGGCTGGGGGATGACCACCTCCCTGATGTCCCTGTCAAGGCTGCCAGAGTCGTGGACACCTCAACAGGCACAGGCAAGGAGGCGACAGGCGGGGGCAGGGTGTGAGGTGATGGTGGCTTAGGTCGTTGGGTGTCACTGGGATGCAGAGCTGGAGAGACTGGGAGACTGGGAGGTGGGGGTAGGGCAGGCACGCAAACAAGAGCAGTGTCTGAGTCAGCAGGGGGTGGTGGACAGACCACCACAGACCATGACATCAAATTTATTTAAAATATACATTATTTAAACAAAATGTTTATTCTGGAAAACTTTTTGGGCTCTCTGCATCTGTGCGCTAAACATAAATAAACATAATTATTTCAAGTGTGTTCAGAGTCCCGTCTTCCTGCCAATACAGTGGGTATCAGTTAAGTTTGGACGGGTTCCTTCATGAATCACTCACCCCATTTTCTCGGCAGAAATGGCACAGACTGCAGTTGACCCAAACAACCACCGGGTGGCTCTTGGGAGTTCTGCCACTACTATTTTTGATGCGACTTGACTTACTGCTTCCATGATGCATCCAGTTTCCAAGTCAGTAGAAAAATCAGAGAATGTTGAGCCATTACCAAACATATATGATAATACAATAGCGTGAGATTATATATCTTATCAGGGACGTCGCCAGCCGATTTTGCCGAGGCTTCAGCCCCGAATGTTTCGAGTGTAGCGCCGAATGTATTTTGCAAAGTTGACTAACAAATATGAAACCATTATTCGGATCATGCATTGGAACTGTGAGAAGAGATGGACCTATATAAAAGCAGGACACGGGTTTCCTCTCACTCTCCTTCATGCAGCAGATCTAACTTGAACGTTACCTTAGGCTACCATAATTTGAACCGTAGGCTGCTTAGAGCGCGTGCGCGCACACACGAGAGAGAGAGAGACAGAGAGTCAGTCAGTTCCAGGGTTGGGCATGTCATTGTTTGCATGTCCTATTTAGTATAAGAAAGTTATTAGGAAACCATAAAGGCAACAAGGTAGGGGTGCGAGTTTAGTGCAGCCCAAAATCGCGTGCGCTGTATTTTCTCTTTCTTGCCCAAACAAAATGTGCAAATAGCGTAATTCTGCTTCATAAAGTTGAACAAACGCATGTGGTAAATTTATAGATAAATATAAATAGCCTACTGTCGTGCAGTTTATGGGGTAGGCCAACTTGGAGTGAACTTACACACGGGAGATTCTTTCTCTAGTCGTAGCTGAGCAGAGTTGGTTGTAACGTGTCATTAATCACGTTACAGTTCCTACAGTGTGCGAGCAAAGATATTCAGAATTCTGGGAGGGTGACAAGAATATTGGCAAAAAAAATAGAATTCATCGGAGTAGGCAGTTTGTTACTAGTGAGTGGGAAACAGTGCACAACTAACTAGCTAATGACTAGTCTGATGTCAATCACACCACAAATTGATTCCAAGTGATATTACAAATACGAATATTACGAATTGATTGAGTGATATTACAAATTTGAAAAGAAAAATATGAAGGCAAGTGGCAGACGAGGCTAGAGTTGGAGGGATATTGTGTTGTTGTAAAGGAGCCCAATCGCCTATTTCTCAGTTGTGTAATAAAAGCTGTATCATCATGCACTGGTCGAAATTTGCCAGGGCGGATAAGCATAGTTGTAAAGGGCATGAATAAAAAAGGCAAAAAACGTCCTTTGCCGAACCCAAAATTAAAAATAAGAATTTTATCTTAACGAAACAACTCAATATCACAGTGGGATATGGGATATTGTAGGAATTTCACTTAATTTGCAACCGCAACATGCCTGCTTGCGACGTTCAAACGACAACGATGCGTTTGAATGTAGCACACAAAAATGTTTAAACAGCTGGACAAATGATTTAGCTAATTGATTATAGCCTGTACACCAGCAATTGTTGAACATTTACCTGTACAAGGACATTGACAGTAGCAGAGCCTAACAAGCAGATGTTGCAAAAGACGCAATTAATCAGAAATAAATAATGTAATCTGCATATTTAACAAACTGCAAGCAACAAGAGGGTCGAGTTCGCTGCGAGGCCAAACCCAAGAGCAGAGCCTGAAATCTGTCTAGGCAGTCGATAGGCTATGGTAACAAGTGTGTGCCTGGAAAGACGATAGAAGATATGCTTTCTGAATAGCACAAATGTTCTTCCCAATCGTTTCCATAAAATAGTCAAATGTCATATAGTCATAAAATAGTCAAAATGTCAAAGTCAAAACTAAGTCTTATAATGACGTAATGGTATAGTCTTTTTTCCATTTAGGATGCGCAGGTGAGGGATAAGGCTTTCATGGTGGACCACACACTTTTTCTTGAGTCAGGAACTCTACACATAGGCTTAGACCGTCCATAGCAGCTCCAGCGAAGACGGCTCTGGTCATCCCATCTTACCCTCCCCCCCACTTCCTGTAGCTTATGAAGACCTGCAGGGAGTAAAACCACTTGTTGCCGTTTTGGGACATTAAGCTTTTTCATGTTAATGAAAAACCCCTTCTTTCACAAGCAGGAGCGCGGGGCACAAAGTAACACTTTTTGGCTCTTAAAGCAGGTTGGAAAAAGATTCCAGGTCCAGGCACTCAGTAGGATGCAAAAAATGATAATTTATTATTAGGGGCTAAACCATTAAAAAACACCAACACATGTCGGCTCACCAGCCTTCATCAACTGCTTCATGAACTTTTAACCCTTCCAAGAGCACCAGAGGATACAAGGGATACCTGTAGTGCTCCAGCTCCAGCTTTTGTCTTAACACTTTTTGGCTTTGGCTAAATATTTCTAAAATCATTTAAGTTTCACTAGTCGTATGTTTTAACAAGCAACATACATATCTCTGTTACAAATGTGCACTGGAAGTTTGTTTGTAGGACCTACTGTTCTTGTACAATTCCACCGAGAGTGGTGATAGGTGAAATCAAAGATCCTTCTTTAACCCTCTCTGGTGAAATGTTACAACCTGCCCCATATGCGGGGTTAGTTGTAACTCATGCAAAAGGCTGTTTTTAATTCAATTAATTCAATAAATGTATCTGAATGTGTATGATAGGATAGGATCTGACTATTTATGATTCATAACTCATGCACTAATAGCAGACGTGTGTCGAAAATTGACTTTATTTTCCATACGGAGAAATAACAAATGCGTCAATGGAAGCAGAGTCTAACCAAGGTCAATCTTGCCAAGAAAAGCCCTCAAACCTGAAAACACATGAGGCAAAAGTGCAAAACATCACAAAACTAACTAAACTAACACGCGCATATTTTTGTATTGCAACATCATTGAACAGTTGTAACAGCGTGTTACAACTAACACCGCTGGGTCACGTTTATTATAAGATAAGATAGCTCCTGCTATGTGCTGACTACATGTTTCAAAACGGTGTTAATTTTTAACCTACAAGACAATTATTAGATGATACAAGAGTCAGTGAGCTGCACCCACAACTCAGTAATCGAAAGACAAGTAGCCTACCACCTACTTTGATGCCTTCAAAAGACGTTTTGCTGTAGATCTACGTGAAAACACGTCCATACTGACTGAACATTTGTGGAACA
>NC_055975.1:25434018-25444018 GCF_018492685.1 Alosa sapidissima | reverse complement strand
GTCTGATATCAAGCTGAAGGGAGTTACTGAATGTAATTCCTACAAATTCATTTAATTTTCTTTGGCACATTTGAAATACTAAGTATTTATTTCTCTAAGACCTACTGTGAATAAGTAGTACAGCCAACTCCCAGTACAGCACCAAGGTCCTTTTTTGTGATGCCATTAAGAGACTATATAGTATTTTCAGTATGACTAGTTATGGTGACTAATTTTGGAGGCTGATAATTTTCTTCAGCCTCATAAGATTGAATTAATCGGTTATAGCTGTTATAGTTGCTTTTCTCAATTTAAATAAAATATTTGAGCATGTCAGAGTGTGGCTTCTTCGCTGTCTGATTCCTACTGTCATACATACACACACTTCATACCTGGGGAGGGAAACACAGCACACACACACACACACACACACACACACACACACACACACGCACACACACACGCACACACACACACACACACACACACACACACACACACACACACACACACACAGAGGCTGCATGTCTCTCACCGTGTGTCGTTCCCCACGTACACCAGCTGTCCGTCCCTGCGCAGCTCGTAGCCCGTGATGACCCCGTTGGGCCGCCCCGGCTCCCTCCAGGTCACCTCCACCGACTCCGAGCCCGTGACCTTGAGCACGGGCGCCTGAAGGTCGGCCGGGGGGGCCTCCCGCGTGTGCAGGGGTGCGGGGGCGCTGGCGGTGCAGCCCCCGTTGGTGCAGGCCCTCAGGGTCAGCTCGTACTGGGTGTACGGCAGCAGAGTGGACACTAGTGCCGTCAGCTTCCTCCCGCGATACACCTCCTCCCCGTCCACCAGCAGGACATAGAGGGTGATCTCCCCGTTCTGGATGGATGGTACGCTCCAGGAGACGCTGGCAGAGTGCGCCGTGATGTTGGTGGCCGTGGGAGGTTCCACTGTGGCGGGGGGAGCCTCCAGGGTTCGGATCTCGGTCGGGTCGCTGGTGACGCAGCCCTCGGCGGTGCACGCCACGATGGCGTAGCTGTAGACGCCGTAGGGCAGCAGGTCCACGTCTGTGTAGCTGAGGACGCCCGAGTCGAAGCTGAAATGGAAGCTGACGTTGTTGCGCAGGATGCGATAGGTCAGCAGAACGCCGTTGCTCTCGAGAGGAGGGGCCCATGACACCTCCAGCGCGTAGGGGTTCCCCTCCACGTGATTGACAGACGGAGCAGCTAATCCCCGCGGAGAGGCCTGCTTGGTGCGCACGGTGAGCCAGGGGCTGTCTGCGTGGCCGGCCGCGTTGACCACCCGCACGAAGAAAGCGTACACGCTCCACGGCTGCAGCCCCGTCACGTTATGGGAGAAGCTGCTGGCCCGCGTGTCGTTCTCCGTAAACACGATCTTTGCCCTCTGCAGGTCCTCCTCCTCCGTCCTTGACCTGCCCGCGTCCAAGGTCACCGCCATGACCCGATACTGAAGGATGCGGCCATTGGGGTGCGTGGGCGGAAGCCAGTGCAGCTGCACGCGGTTGGCACTGATTGGCTCAGCCACCAGAGGGGGCGGGGCGGAAGGGGGTGCTTCCTCAGTGGTGATTGGCTGCGGGGGCGTGCGGGTGCATCCAGCGGCCGTGCAGGCCTCCAGTGCCAGCGTGTAGGTGGTGAAGGGCTCCAGCCGGCGGAACAGGAACTGGCGCGAGAGCCCACTGAACTCCAGATTACCCTCGTTATAGATGTTATACATCTGCAGACACACACACACACACACGCACGCACACACGCACGCACGCACACACACACACACACACACACACACACACACACACACACACACACACACACACACACACACAATGCAATACACACAAAATGTGTCATATAAAACATTTCATGCAGTGATTTCATTGTCAATGATACAAACACATAACTGTAACTACGTCTGAAAAAAAAAGATTGCGTTTTCTGTCTCCTCCCTGTGATGCGTTTCCTGTCTCCTCCCTGTGATGTGTTTCCTGACTCCACCCTGTGATGCGTTTTCTGTCTCCACCCTGTGATGCGCTTCCTGTCTCCACCCTGTGATGCGTTTCCTGTCTCCTCCCTGTGATGCGTTTTCTGTCTCCACCCTGTGATGCGCTTTCTGTATCCACCCTGTGATGCGCTTCCTGCCTCCACCCTGCGATGAGCTTCCTGCCTCCTCCCTGTGATGTGTTTCCTGTCTCCACCCTGTGATGCGTTTCCTGTCTCCTCTCTGTGATGCGTTCCCTGTCTCCACCCTGCGATGAGCTTCCTGCCTCCTCCCTGTGATGTGTTTCCTGTCTCCACCCTGTGATGCGTTTCCTGTCTCCTCCCTGTGATGCGTTTCCTGTCTCCTCCCTGTGATGCGTTTCCTGTCTCCTCCCTGTGATGCGCTCCCTGTCTCCACCCTGTGATGCGCTTCCTGCCTCCTCCTCCTACCTTGATGTCTCCGTTGGGTACGGCCGGCTGATCCCAGATCAGCAGCAGAGCGCGTCCCTGCTCCCTCTTCTCCACGCTGAAGTTGGCCAGGCCGCTGGGTGAGGCGTCCAGTGTGCGCACGGCCGCCCAGGGACTGGACACGCTGCCCGCTCCGTTCACCGCCTCCACGCGCACACTGTAGGTGGTGTAGGGCTCCAGACCGAACACATGGGCCTGCAGGCTGTCCCCCTGCAACACACACACACACACACACACACACACACATACGGATATTGATGAGTGTCAAACTTATGCTGTTTTAGTAGATGTAGATGTAATATATGCATTCTCTTGAAAAAATATTAAATGTAAAGAAAAGTAAATGATAATAAAAATAAATAAAAGTATCTTAGCTACTAGCTTATTTTCTAATCGATGAACCCCAGAATTGCCTTCAAACGAACACAATTCCAAACCTACTGGATGAAAATGCAGTAAATTGGTTCACAGGCAGAAATGAAAGCGGATGTTTGATGAAAAAAAAGAGAACAAAACAGCAACTGCAGAGCAGTAAGTTCCCACTGGGTGAGTTTGCTGGACGTTCCTCTTCCATTTGAATCCCAGCAGCACTCCGTAGCTCTCCGACGACACCAGACGTGAGTGTCAGCTTGTGTGTTTATGCAAAAAAGCTCAGAGTTTATTCTGCAAATTGATTTTCTGCATGTTCATGTCATGTTTTCTGAAGGGGCCCTGGGTCCTGCGTGTCAGCAGTCTTGGGTAAGCCTGGGGTTTGGGAGTGTGTACACACACACACACACACACACACCCGTGCGGCGTGCCTGTGTTTGGCTTTAGATGGGATTAATCAGGATGGGCTTTCTGCAGTTAGCCCATTTCTGCACAGCTGCCGCTAGCAGACAGAACTGCTAGCATACTGCTGGGACATTAGCATAAATACAGACGCCTCTGTTTGAGAGAGAACACACAAACATACCCACACACACACACATACATACACACACACACACACACACACACACACACACACACACACACACACACACACACACACACACACACACACACACACACACACAACACAATGCTGGCAGGATGTGGTCCTGATAACTGGGGTTTGTAAATAGTTATTTCTTCTACATGTTTTTAAACAGCAAACAGGATTAATAACTCCCCTGTCACAAGACAGGATGAGAGAAAGAAAGAGAAACAGAGATAGAAAGAGAGAGAGAGAGAGAGAGAGAGAGAGAGAGAGAGAGAGAGAGAAAGAGAGGGAGGGAAAGAGAGAGAGAAAAGAAGAGTGAAATTAAAAGAGCAAAGCTTTTCCTTTGTAAATGGATCCACTTAACCAGTGCCAGAAAAACAACAGGCGTAAGCCAGAGTGCAAACAATAATCTTCCCCTGACAGATTAAACCCTAGAAATCCATTACGTGGCGGGGAGCTTCTGGGGCGGTTAAAGGTAGCTGTTTTACGTGCTGAAATATGGAAAGCATGTGGACCATAAAGCAGAAAACATATGCACACTGTCAATAGCAACAGCTGCTTGGTTGGGTTTTTATTTTAGTGCCGAGACGGAGGGTCCGCCCCTAGATGGCAATGCTATCAAACACTTTTACCCAAACACACACACACACACACACACACACACACGTCCTCTCCGCATTAACAAGCGCCTGCTTGCTCAGCCGAGACGCTCAAGGCAGCCATTAAAAAGCGACTAAGAGAATTGATTTTTTGTTATAGATTTCTAAATAAATGTTTACAGCTTCGCATCCCTAAAAGTGAAGGTGTTTAAGTTTTCATTAGGAGAAAGGGAAAGAGGAGTGTGTGGCTGAATCAAGGGGGCTCTCGGGAGCATTTCCATATGAAATCATTGAAATTACACTGCATATCATAAACAGTACACTTAGAAAAGGGTTTGGGATATATTTAAGGAAGAAGATTCATAAGAAACATGCAACATATTTTTTTTTTTACATTTATTTAATCTGCAACATATGCAAAACCCACAGTTTTTTTTCTCTCTCTCTCTTTGTCTTTTGTGTGCACATATGTGCACCTATAAATATTCATAAAGACTTTAAAACAAAAGCACAAAAGAATCACCGGTGGATCTTTTAAGTGTGTCGGCTGTCTGTGGGGTTTATTGGCTATGACAAAAGCACATGGCCGGCGAGCTGGGTGCCTGGACCAGGCGGCAGGTCGGTAATTGAGGGAGAGGGTAGGCGTGTGCCGATTGCATTATGCATGCGAGGGTGGGGTGGGGATCAGAGAGGTGTCTGATGGGCTGCTGCTCGCTCGCCTGTGTGTGTGTGTGTGTGTGTTTCCAGCGGAATACACCACTTCAGTAGCTCGTACTCAGCCATTCCTTTGGTCATTTAGCACCTCACTTTAGGCCTCTCCTCTGTCTTTAAGCAAGTAAGTGTGTGTGTGAGTGAGGGGGAGTGTGTGTCAGTGAGAGAGTGTGTATATGAGTGAGGAAGTGTGTGTGTGTGTGTGTGAATGAGGTAGTGTGTGTGTGAGTGAGGGAGGGAGTGTATGAGTGAGCGAGGGAGTGTGTGTGAGTGTGAGCTCAGGTTCCTCCCGTCCCATGCTCTTTCCTCTGGTGTGTGTTATTTCCTGCGACAGCGCAGGGAGTGCCCAGGGCCGGCCATGATTTTAATGAAGAATAACCATGTGTATTTGTCACAACAATTATGCTGATTAGACCAGAGCGCACATTCTTGACCCTTCAAAGGTGCGGGACAGCCTCATTTGCATACAGCAGACGCACTGTCGCCGCGGCAACGACTGCAGCGCAATTCAGCCGGGGTTGCCATTTATTAGCCGAGAGAGAGAGAGAAACAAAGAGAGAGAGAGAGAGAGAGAGAGAGAGAGAGAGAGAGAGAGAGAGAGAGAGAGAGAGAGAGAGAGAGAGAGAGAGAGAGAGAGAGAGAGAAGAGAGAGAACTCCCAGGAATCTCCACCACTTTCTTTTTTTTAGCCGGTACAAAAACCATTAATCTGGCAACATCAAAGGAGCTGAGAATATAACATGGATTGTTACGGCGGGGCCCTCAGCAGGTGATGTATTCTGCGCGCATGTAAGATTAGGCAAGAGTAAAGTATGCATTTAAAGGTGTAACGGCCCTCCTCATGCACTCATCTGGAAAGGCCATCAGAGGGCAGGTCTGCACTACTCAAGCAAGAGCACGGGAACATGGGGAGAAGACCGGACACTACAAACAGCCTGGACAGATATCGCTGAAGAGACGACAAGCCAACATAACACATAATGTACAGTAGGCTCAATCAGCATAGTACTGAGAATATAAAAAACAGATATGACACTATCTGTATGTCTGTGCAATTTGAAAAAGAACAAAGGAAAATGTAGAGTACATACACTACTAGAACTACCAACGCGTTTACACATATTGGCCTTTATTATATATATTCTATAAGAGAAGCTTACGGAAAATATCATATCAAATGGGACACTATTGAATTGTACATGATGCTCAATTTATAAATGAAATTCATAGCATTTTGCATGATTAGAATTACTATTGTGAAATGTAATATTAGTAGCATTATTTGTATACACTACAGCTGAACAGAAAGTATGCGCTAAATAAACAGAAAGTATGCGCTAAATAAACGAGATGAAGGTGAGTGGTTCATGATGACATCACATATTTAGCTCGAAGTTACCGTACCAGCACGAGTGGTGGTTCACTCAGGGTAGTACATGTCCACTAGCAAAGTGTAAGTGTGTGTGTGTGTGTGTGTGTGTGTGTGTGTGTGTGTGTGTGTGTGTGTGTGTGTGTGTGTGTGTGTGTGCGCGCGTCAGAAATACCAACACACTGCTGCTGGGACAGCCTCTCTGGCCAGAGGAGCTAGTGGGAGGGGGCTGCTGGGTAATCCTGCGCGGATGGGGATGCGGATGCGGGGCGCCGTGGCGACGGCGAGGCATGCCCACCTCACACTGGCAGCCATGATTGTTTTTGGCGGCTTGAGGCCACACGGCTGGCCAGAGAGCGGCGGGGGGGCAGCCAATCACGCAGCGACTGCTCTCATTTCTGCAAACACACAATACCCTGTGTGTGTATGTGTGTGTGTGTGTGTGTGTGTGTGTGCGCGTGCAGGTTTGTGTGTCTGCATGTGTGTGTGTGTGTGTGTGTGTGTGTGTGTGTGTGCGTGCAGGTTTGTGTGCCTGCGTGTGTGTGTGTGTGTGTGTGCGTGCGTGCATGCAGGTTTGTGTGCCTGCGTGTGTGTGTGTGTGTGTGTGTGTCTGTGTGCGTGCATGCAGGTTTGTGTGCCTGCATGTGTGTGTGTGTGTGTGTGTGTGTGTGTGTGCGCGTGCGTGCAGGTTTGTGTGCCTGCGTGTGTGTTTGTGTGTGTTTGTGTGTGTGTGCGTGTGTGTGTGTGTGTGTGTGTGCGCATCACTCAATGTATCACTCAATATAGTAATTTACAGATTAGGTAACATAGCTACCACCATGAGGCAAAATGTGATTTAGGATAAGTCCTTTATCCTATGATCATATATATACAAACATAATGAAAATACAAAAGAATGAAAAAGAATGAAAGAAAGAAAGAAAAAGAAAAACAATGGAGGGATGGAAAGAATATGGATGAAGATAACAGATACTGTAGATACAAACACACAACACACACACACACACAGATATATATATATATATATACAGTATATACTGTATATATACTGTACACAGAGAGAGAGGGAGACATAGATAGACAGACAGACAAATAGATAGATACATACATAGACAGATAGACAGACAGACAGATAAGTGCACATTCCTTAAGAAGTGTTGTGAGGGTCCTTTCTTAAGAAGGGTAGATTAGCATGTAGCCTGTGCAAACTGCAGCGTTGTGAGGATCCTTTCTTAAGAAGGGTAGATTAGCATGTAGCCTGTGCAAACTGCAGCCCTGTGAGGTTCCTGAGGAGGAGTGTCTGTCTGTCTGTCTGGAGGGCTGTTATCATTAGCAGCAGCCCTCACTGGCGCTTAACATCTCACCACCTCACACACACACACACACACACACTCCAGAATGCAAGGGTCATCGCAGATCTCCTCCAAGGGCTGAGCTGGGCTGAGCTTCAGCAACAGGCTTCACAGAGACGCTCCTCTCCACTCCTTTCCTGACCACTACTCTTACCCAAGCACACACACACACACACACACACACATCGGCAAAGTGTTAATTATGTGTGAGACGGTTCAAACGGGGGCTGCGCTGAGGGAGAGGGCTCCAATCAGGTGAAGAGCCCTTAAATCAATGGGTGAAGAGGGCGCACGTGTGTGTGTGTGTGTGTGTGTGTGTGTGTGTGTGTGTGTGTGTGTGTGTGTGTGTGCGCTTGTGCATGTCCATGTGTGTATAGAGGGGCAGCATGGAGGGTTTGAAGAGAAGGGCTTGTGGGAGTGTGTGAGTGTGTGAGTGTGTGTGTGTGTGTGTGTGTGTGTGTGTGTGTGAGGGGGTGCTGGGTTGGGGTAGAGGCTAGACCCTGTGTATCAGCCCCAGGTCTGATGAGGCCACTCCAGTCCTCTCCTGCTCTCCCCTCCTACCACCCACCCCCTCTTCTCCCTGCACCCTGCACCTCTGAACACACACACACACACACGCACACACACACTGGTCACACTTCAGGCTGCCCTCTCCAGTCCCGTTTGGCCTCTCCTCAGAGCATCAGCGGAGGCTGGAGGACGTCGTCACGGGAACCTCAGCATCTCCAGACCGCCGGGTCAAGCACTGGCCTCGGGTCGCCTCGGCTTAAACGACACCACAGGGACGGGCCATTAAAATGCCATGAGGGTACCGCTAAGAGGGTCTGAGAGGCTTCTACAGCCACACCGGAGGAGGGGAGGAGAGTCTATCATGGTCATCACAGTCATGGCCTATGGGAGGACACAGTCTATCCTGGCCATCCTAGTCACGGTCTGTTGGAGGACACAGTCTATTATGGAGTGGTGTCTGTGCCATTGTTAGATGACTTCAGGCCCATCCACCAAATACTGCCAACAATAACTGCAAGAAAGTACAGTCTTAAAGGTGCTCTAAGTGATGTTAAGCGGTTTCTGTCACATACAGCAAACATCTCCTCACAATCCGCTAGCTGCCTGTCGCCTGAATACACAAAAAAAAAAGCCTCTGTAGACAGCCCAGGCTCCAAAAACGGCAACAAAAACAGCCAAGTGCAGCCTGGACCATGAAACATAACAACAGTTTTAAAGTATTGCTCTAGCTAAAAACTACAGTTTTAAAGTATTTCTCTAGCGATTAACTACAGTTTTAAACTATCTCTCTTGCCATTAACTTGAGTTTTAAAATATCTCTCTTGCTGTTAAGTAAAGTTTTAAAGTATCGTTCGAGCTAATAACGACAACATCCACAATGTATACTGTGATGACAACAGCATGTTGAACAATATCGTTTTTACTTCCTGACACTCACACAAACCCTTACAGCCCTGCAAGCATGCACATGGACATTCTGTGGCCGTTTGCACTGCAGTAGTAGGTAAGGCGCACAAAGGCAGACAGACAGACACAGTCAGACCAGCCCAGCTCGTACAGTCCTGGCAAAAGTGGATAATCGCCTGGCTCTTCTTAAAGCCTGAGCACTGATACGGACTCACAACCACCACCGCAGCCCAGTTACAGGTGCAAGTGCTGTTTTTAACCACGAGGAAGCCTTTACTCTCAGCG
Organism: Alosa sapidissima; assembly: GCF_018492685.1. Lineage (NCBI taxonomy): Eukaryota > Metazoa > Chordata > Actinopteri > Clupeiformes > Clupeidae > Alosa > Alosa sapidissima. The sequence continues at coordinate 25,434,894 of NC_055975.1, read as the reverse complement.
AGCGCTAGATGCTAACAGCGCCTCCAGGCCTGTGCAGTCGACTGTGAAACTAGCCTGGAAAGCCTTCAATGAAGCACTCACATTTGATCCTGCCACAGAAGGAGAAAAGCATGATAATCAGATCTCAATGAAAACACACTAACAGACACACACACGCGCACACGCACACGCACACGCGCACATGCACAGACACAGAAAAATCCATGCCACACTTAAAGCAGCTACGTGCCAGATCATTAACAGGCGTGCTAACAGCATCGGCATCCGACCCCAACCGGCGACCAATTCAATTAAAAGTGGGGGTCTCTTTAAGGGGGTGTTTGTCCTTTTAATGAATGGGTTATTAGCAGCCGTTCTGTTCGTGCTGGCCCCGGCTACCTGCTCAGAATGCGCTTCAGATCTTCGGTGGGCGGCTGCCGTGCCGTTCCGCCGTCTCGTCCAAACGCGCTTCGCTTCCGCGAGGAGAGGAGAGCCACGCTCTGGCGCTTGCCCATTATGTTTATGCAGCCTTCGCTGTGTTCTTAATGATAAACTAACAGATTGTAAACATGCTGTTGACGCACACCCCCCCCCCCCACACCCCCTTCTCTCTCTCTCTCTCTCTCTCTCTCTCTGTTTTCTCTCTCACTCTCTCTGCAGGCTTTTTTCCTCCCCCTCTCTTTTTTCTACTGGGTATTTTTTAAACAATGTCCTTCATGTAAGAGTGGCTTCAGGCAGCAGAAGGACATCATTAGAGCTGTGGTTAAACTGTAATTTACACCATTAGCTAGGCAGCAGCCATTTTTATTGCCTAGTAAATTTCGGCTCTGAAATATTTGGACCATATGGCTCGATTTGTGTAATAACCTTAATTTCTTGCACCCTTCAGGTCCGGCT
>NC_055975.1:25416518-25424018 GCF_018492685.1 Alosa sapidissima | reverse complement strand
TGTGTGTGTGTGTGTGTGTTTGTGTGTGTGTCTGTGTATGTGCTGAATATGCTTGTGTGTATGCAAATATGCAAGCATGTGTTTATCTACTCATGAATGTGTTTATTTGAGTTGGCGTGAGTATGTGTGTGTGTGTGTGTGTGTGTGTGTGTGTGTGTGTGTGTGTGTGTGTGTGTGTGTGTGTGTGTGTACACGTCCTTTCCCCAGGGAAATGGTCCTGCAGGCCCATGCCTCAGGCGTCTGTTTGGCTGCCTGCAGGCTTCTCCTCAGCTAACAGATGGCACTCTCTCTGTAGGGCCTCGACAATACACACACACACACACACACACACACACACACACACACACACACACACACTCATACTCATGCACACACGCCACCAACCTCTTACCCTCTGTACATACACACACAAACCCCACGGGCCCCTTACTCTTGACACACACACACACACACACACACACACACACACACACACACATCACTAGGTCCTCACACTATGCCATTCCTAAACAAACCACAAATCTACAGACACAAAAATCAACAAAATCCAAGTTGAGAGGAGAGAGATGGAGCCACCCTCTCACAACTAGAACTGAACCGCAAGGATGGAAATTGTATACTATTACTGATAAACTGAACTGGGCAAAACAAAAACAGCTGATCTTTAAAAAGTAATTACCCAGAGTACACAGTATTTGACAAAAGATGCCCTTTATATGAATAGTGTATCACTACAAACCAAACACTAATCAACACCATGCTTAGATAGATAGATAGATAGATAGATACTTTATTGATCCCCAGAGGAAATTCAAGTGATCCCCAGGGGAAATTCAATTCATGCTTTACCAACACATAGAAAAACCTCCTCTGAGACGAAAAAAAACAAACATCCACAGGCCTGTCTGTCTTCTTGCCTGTCTGTATGTGTATGAATGTCTGTTTGCCTGTTTGTCTGCGTGTGTGTCTGGCTGCCTGTCTACCTGTCTGTGTTTGTGCCTGTCTGTCATTCTGCCTACCTGCCTGTCTGTCTGCATGTGTGCCAAGCCAATAGGCATCTTACCGGCACGGTGAGCGCCAGCACGGCCGTGGTGTTGAGCGTGGGGTCCGCGGGCCTGCTCTGGTAGACCACGCGGTACTGCTGGATGAGCCCGTTGGGGTCGCTGGGCCGGGTCCAGTTGAGCATCAGGGAGTAGGCGCTGGTGGGCAGGGCCCACGGGGCGGACATGCCCAGTGGTGGGGCCTCCTGGGTCAGCGCCGAGGCCCAGACGCTGGACACGGAACCCTGCGTGTTGAGCGCCCGGACCCGGTACTCGAACTCGCTGTAGGGGCGCAGGCTGGACGACGCGTCGATGAACTCCAGCGGACCCTCGGACCACAGGAAGACCAGCAGCTCCTCGCGGGTACCCAGAGGACGCCTGTGGGAGACAGAACAGGATGTTCACACCAAGCGCATCATTTATGTTGGGGATGCGCTTGGTGTGAACATGCCCCCACCCCCCCCTATAATCAAAACCAGCCAATACAACCCCCCATTACATATTGACTGTTGACCCAAATGTTTAACCCAAAGTTACGCACTTGGCTCATGCATTTATGAACAAGGCAACGCAAGTTTATTTATACAGTGCATTTCATACAAAACGGCAATTCAATGTGCTTTACACAAACAAAAGCAAAGAATAGTAAATAATGGTAAGTACTAGAGAACCGTGTAAAAGTAATAAAGTATTTAAGTAGTAGTTAAAGTAGTCAAATTCAGCTCCATATACACCCAATGGTGTTTTGTTGTCTGGAATGGAAACTAAACAAAGATTTGACAGCATGTTTGCATGCTAGCCAGTTAAAGGCAAAGAAAAGTAATTGCTTTGTGTTTGACAGGCTTGTGCATGGCTTTCACCTAGTTAGCGGGCTAGTTAACTACTTGACTACTACTAACTACTAAAGAAATTGCTGTTGTATACTCTCTTCCCTACTAATTTCACTGTATTAACTAATTCATTAATTAGCAGTAGCTATGAGCCATCTTTGACAGAACAAGAGTAAAACACTAACTTAAACAAACAAACAAAGATACAGTACAAACAAAAACAACAATATCAAAAAACAACAACCCTGACTTGTTCTCTGATGTATCCCTACGCCAAAAGGACCAGAGACAGCAGCAGCTTTGTGGTACTGACCTGACCTCTGTGTGTGTGTGTGTGTGTGTGTGTGTGTGTGCGTGTGTGCGTGTGTGTGCGTGTGCTATGTAGAGGTAACCTTTAAGTCCTGGCTGTGGATAACAAGCGCAGATGATAGAGGCACTAATTGAAAAGATATCAGCAGGGTAATCCTTCAGCACAGAGACACGGGAACCAGCGACCGAGTGTGTGTGTGTGTGTGTGTGTGTGTGAAATGTCAATGGTAATCCTTCAGCAGCGGAACATAGGGACAGGCAGGTGAAGGAATGAGAGATATGTGTTTCTGGACATGTGTGCACGTGTGTGTTTTTTTTGCATGTGTTCTGTATATGTTCATGTTTGTGGGATGGAAAATTGTATGCAGGATATTAGTAATGTGACATGGTATGTATGGATGGATGTATGTATGCATATATGTGTAAGAATGTATGGATGTTTGAGATTTTAGTTGGGTGCATGTGTGTAAGATGCCAGAGAGGTGAACTGTATGTATGTTTTTGTGTGTGTGTGTGTGTGTGTGTGTGTGTGTGTGTGTGTGTGTGTGTGTTTGTGCGGTGTGGTGTGGTGTGGTGTGTGTGTGTGTGTGTGTGTGTGTGTGTGTGGTGTGATGTGTGTGTGTGTGTGTGTGTGTGTGTGGTGTGTGTTTCTGTGATGGACTGTGCTGCTTTCAGCACCAGCTGTTGTGCTGCCTCCCTGCACCTGCTCTGTGACCCGTCAGCCCAGCAGCACACAGCAGTCAAGCTCAATAATCATACACACACACACACACACATGCACAACATACAAACACACACACACACGCACAACATACAAACACACAAACACACAACATACTCACACAGCGGGATGTCCATGCACCCTCTCATACACTCTCTTTCTTGCATTAGTTCACAAATGTACCTACGTACCCCCAGATTACTGATTCTTCTACTGCTAAAGTCCTATGGCACCAGTGCCCAGTTCAGTCCAAAACATGGTCAAAGCATAATGCACAGACAGACTATAAAATACTGTAGGTGCTTCTCATATACGAGTGGTAATATACAGGATATCTAGTATATCTTCTCACATAGGATCATATGCATCTCCTCTCCTTCTCTCATGTCTCAGAAACACTTAAGTGCTCCGTACATAGGCGCTAACACAAGATCAGCGCCATCATTTTCTAAAGGTGCTCTAAGCGATGTTATGCGGTTTCTAAGCTAAAACATTTTTTGTCCCATACCGCAAACATCACCTCACCATCTGCTAGCTGCCTGTGCCCTGAATACACTTTAAAAAGACGCAGTTTCTATGGACAGCCCAGGCACCAAAAACGGCAACAAAAAACAACTTGGTCCAGCCTGGACCATAAAAACATAACAAACTGTTCCAGCCAATTGACGATTTTCAATTGAATGGGAGGGAGGGGGAGGGAGTAGCGAGCTGGCTCTCTGTTTTGTTTGAACGTCAACAGAAGTGACGTTACCCAACATCGCTTAGAGCACCTCTAACTGGCAAGCATTGGACAAACAATGGATTTGACTGAATCGTAATCTACACAGCGTTCAACACTGGTGTGCGGGGTTGTACTGTAAACAATGAAATCTAATGTAATCGAATGTCAAAAGCGGAGTGAGCCGCCATTGTGCGTGCGTGCGCGCGTGTGTGTGCGTGTTGGGTAATTTTTGGTGCCCCCCCCATCTGCTACATTAGCGTTAGCTTCCAGAGCTTCCATGCTGCTGGAGAAAATGACATTCTACTAATGCCAACGAGGACCCTACCGCTCCTTTGTGTAATGTGTGTCTGTGTGTGTGTGTGTGTGTGTGTGTTTGTGTGTGTGCGCGTGTTTGCCTGCATGGTGTTCTTGTGAGTGTATGAAAATATCCCTCTGCTAAGGCTGATGAGGCCCCTGCAGTCAGTGGACTAGTGACTGGGTAAGTGTGTGTGTGTGTGTGTGTGTGTGTGTGTGTGTGTGTGTGTGTGTGTGTGTGTGTGTGTGTAGGGGGCTCCACATTAGAATAAAGATAACAGCCTAACATCATGCAGCTGGAGAGCTGTGCTGCTCATGCAGGGACACTAAACTAAACAATCACCGTTGTCGAATGAAGGACTAGGCCTCGCTTTCTCCCCCCTCTCTTTCTCCTTCTCTCTCTCTCTCTCAATTCAATTCAATGGGCTTTATGGGCATGGATTTATTGTCATGAATGGTTGTTATAACAATATTGAATTTAAAAAGTATGAAATGAAAAAAAAACAAAAAAAAAAACTTACCTGTAAGTATACAAAAGCATGAAATAAATGTGCTCTCTCTCACACATTCTCTCTCTGTCTGTCTGAAGACTAGCATTATGTTTCTTTTCCTCCTAATCTCTTTTTTCTCTTCCTCTCTCTCTATTTATGTTTTTCTTAACTCTCTTACCCTACATTCTACAACTTAACAAAAAATCAGTCTCTTTCTCTCATGCTCATTTAAACTGAGCGATACATTCACATCTAATAACAGACATGAAAAATGACTTATTGAACTTAGAGAAGGCAAGAGCAGGGCTTGGTTGGAATTCCCATTTTGACGAGTTCTTTAGAACATCAGTTAACTTTGATTGTTTGCACACTTATGAAGCAGTCCCACTTTTGGCAGCATTACATGTGCTTATCCATTGGCCAAGTTAGTTATGAAGTTTAAGTGAATATCTGCAATGTGTCAATGTCAGCACAAAGACAAAGACTGCGGGAAGCAGGTCTCATCTTCTCAAATGCTAAAGCTGTGATGCTTATACTCTGGAGCACACAAACACACACAGACACACACACACAGACACACACGCACACACACACACACAAACACATACAATAAAGCTGTGATGCCTCCACTTTGGAACACATACACACACACACACACACACACACACACACACACACACACACACACACACACACACACACACACACACACACACACACACACACTAAAGCTGTGATGCCTCTGCCTCCACTCCTGTGCCCAAGCGACCACTAAATTCCACACAATAAAACGGATTAACTTTAATACAACTAATATCACCCCCCTTCCCTCCATGACAAATAGATGTTGTGGAGATACAGGCAGGGCTTTGGAGCCGATGTCACTAATGCAAGCCCCTTCTGTGCGGACGGTTTATGCGCTGCGTTGGCTCCCGTTCACCCTGTCCCGTATCGGCCCGCATGGGGACTCAAATGAAATCCGTCTAGGCGTCCTCTGAATGCCGCGCGCCGCCGATCCCCCAGTATGCTAATGGTATTTTAACAGGACTTTAAAGGGCTTAGTTCGCTCTGACCTTGCATATGCATGACATTGGTCAACAGCAGCCTCTGCCCTTGACTAAGTAGTCCGTCTGCAGACAAAGGGAATCAGTGTGTGTATGTGTGTGTGTAGATTTCTATATATCTGAGGTGCGTTCAAATTCAGCAAACAGTGGCGAATGTTTGTGGCGAATATGTTTTTTCTGAACACTTAAATTTGAACGGTTTGGTGGAAACATTCCATTGCAATGGTAACACTTCGTCCTACTCACGTCCAGCTTCACTGTATGTTCACGGACAACTACCTCCTCAAGCTCAAACAGACACACACACACACACACACACACACATACGCACACACATTCCACAAAGGAGTGGTACCTGTAGAGGTATTCTCCAGGTGCTCAAGTCTTTATGATGGTGATGTGATTGTGTCGTGTTGCTCAAGTCTTTATGATGGTGATGTGATTGTGTCGTGTTGCTCAGGTCTTTATGATGGTGATGTGATTGTATCGTGTTGCTCAGGTCTTTATGATGGTGATGTGATTCTGTCGTGGTGCTCAGGTCTTTATGATGGTGATGTGATTGTGTTGTGGTGCTCAGGTCTTTATGATGGTGATTGTGTCGTGTTGCTCAGGTCTTTATGATGGTGATGTGATTGTGTCGTGTTGCTGATGTGATTGTGTTGTGGTGCTCAGGTCTTTATGATGGTGATTGTGTCGTGTTGCTCAGGTCTTTATGATGGTGATGTGATTGTGTCGTGTTGCTCAGGTCTTTATGATGGTGATGTGATTGTGTCGTGGTGCTCAGGTCTTTATGATGGTGATTGTGTCGTGTTGCTCAGGTCTTTATGATGGTGATGTGATTGTGTCGTGTTGCTCAGGTCTTTATGATGGTGATGTGATTGTGTCGTGGTGCTCAGGTCTTTACGATGGTGATTGTGTCGTCTTGCTCAGGTCTATAAGATGGTGATTGCGTCGTGTTGCTCAGGTCTTTATGATGGTGATTGTGTCGTCTTGCTCACGTCTTTAAGATGGTGATTGCGTCGTGTTGCTCAGGTCTTTAAGATGGTGATTGTGTCGTGTTGCTCAGGTCTTTATGATTGTGATTGTGTCGTGGTGCTCAGGTCTTTATGATGGTGATGTGATTGTGTCGTGGTGCTCAGGTCTTTAAGATGGTGATTGTGTCGTGTTGCTCAGGTCTTTAAGATGGTGATGTGATTGTGTCGTGGTGCTCAGGTCTTTATGATTGTGATTGTGTCGTGTTGCTCAGGTCTTTATGATTGTGATTGTGTCGTGTTGCTCAGGTCTTTATGATTGTGATTGTGTCGTGTTGCTCAGGTCTTTATGATTGTGATTGTGTCGTGTTGCTCAGGTCTTTATGATGGTGATTGTGTCGTCTTGCTCTGAGGGGTTATTGGCTGGGAGCCGGAGGAGGCATTATGGCGCTGCATTTTCACATTACTCTTCCTATCGATGCTCTGAGCACGCTCGCAATATTTACAGTCCACACTGGCCTGTCAGACGCCATTTAAGCCTGTCCATTTGAGCTCTTTTAATACACATTTTCTCTCCCGTGCCTCTCACTCTCTCTCACCCCCCCTGTGCTCTTTCTCACTTTTCCCTCACCCTCTCTCCATCACTCTATTTACTTTTCTTTTTCGCATTCTCTCACAATCTTTTTTACCCTTCTCTCTCTCTCTCTCTTTGCAAATCTCCTCTCCCTTTCTCCCTATCTGTTATTTGCCCCTCTCTCTCTCTCTCTCTCTCTGTTGTCTGTCTCTATATATTTTTTTCTCTCTGTCCCTCAGCCTTGCTTGTTCACTCTTTTTGTATTCCAGGCCGGCTGTTACCAGTCGTCTGAGTTGACAGGCATATAGCTGGTTGCCAGTCGTTGATATCTACCTAAGCACTTCTGGCGTATAACTTGTTTTTGCAGGTGTCAGGTTGCCAGACACACAGCGCAGAGATGTCGACAAACGTGGCAAACGATTGGCCCCTTCACCTCAAGGTCGTGTTGTGCAGATAAGGAAATCATCAAACGCAGACAACTCTGA
>NC_055975.1:25409018-25414018 GCF_018492685.1 Alosa sapidissima | reverse complement strand
GTGTGTGTGTGAGTGTGTCAGGACTCGTCGAGATTTCCTCCAGGTCAGCAGGATGCTGGGAATCACAGGTGTGAGATGTGTAATTGGTCTTCCCTCAGCTGTATATCACCAGTTCCCACAAGTGTACATTAGGTTAGTATGCTGTGAAGTACAGTATGTATATCACCAGTTCCCACAAGTGTACATTAGGTTAGTATGCTGTGAATACTGTATGTTAGGACATAAACATGTGTAAGAAGCATAGAAACATCCACCAATAGTGAGTAAGAAGCACATTTTTACTTGTGTGCATATCCAAGAGAAAGTATATAGAGTGCATGCATACTAAGTGAGTTAAAGTGATACACTCTGCTCTGAACCGACATCTAACTGATGTAGACTGTCACCAGGTTGGAAGGCATACTACAGGGATTAAAGCAAGATACATTTCCCTGTCTGAAGTCATCAGAAATTTATGAAAATCTATTTACAACTTGAAATCCTGCACAGCACCTGAGAATGTTAAAAGATAACTCAGACTCATTTTTAACATAGAGCCCTGTTGCTCGTGGTCACGGAATACTGTTGAAAAAAAAAAAAAAAACGTGAAAAAAAATGTTGCTACCTAGCATGAGTTAGCTGGCTAGTGGCTAATGCAGCCAACTGTGCTTTTGTACCTCTTAACAGAGTCAAAATGTCATTACAAGTGCTGTGCAACATGACCAGGGTCCTTACATAACGCCATGGTGTGTATTCAACAAAAAAACGATAATTGAGCATTGCAATGGTTATATATTATTATTAATGACTATGTATCAACATGGAAACGATCCAAATGAGAGCTGCAGCTGGCACAGCACTAATATGAACTTCTTTCGAACAGAAGAAATAGACAGAGACTGCCAAGAGGAGGTGGTCTTGGCTCGTTTCCAGTCGAAATCACATGTGTATTGATACACAAATACTAACCTGTGAATGAAGTATGCCTAAACTCACATGTGTATTGATACACATAATGCTAACCTGTGAATGAAGTATGCCTAAACTCACATGTGTATTGATACACAAATGCTACCCTGTAAATAAATGCTAAAACTCACGTGTATTGATACACAAAATGCTAACCTGTGAATGAAGTATGCCTAAACTCACATGTGTATTGATACATAAACGCTACCCTGTAAATAAATGCTAAAAGTCACGTGTATTAATACACAAAGTCTCACCTGTAAATAAATGCTAAAACTCACGTGTATTGATACACAAAGGCTCACCTGTAAATGAAGTATGCTGTGATGAGCCCATTGGGTTGCCGGGGGGGTTTCCAGTGTACTTCGATGACAGCTGGCCCTGCTGCCTTGACAACGGGGGGATCCAGATGCTCAGGGGGTGCCTCGAATGTGCTAGTGTAGACGCCCTTCCCCACTCCACAGCCGTCTGCATGGACAAGAACAATAACACACATAAACTGTATGTGCATCAGAGTACACAGATTCTATATGAATCTCTATGCGTAGTGATACTCTAGTCAAGTACGTGAAGTACTGTAAACACAAAGATTATGCACCCTAATTTAGATGGTGTGCAAAATCCAAAGTCTATTAACAAGCATAGTTCTCATGCATGAATTACAGCTATTGAATGGGATATTCATTTATACAATCTATGGTGGTATGTGGAAGTATTGTGATTATTGTGCCTAGTAAATAAAGAAGCTTTACTTAAGACGTGTCCCTTTGCACTTCATTCAAATTAGGGACCTTTATCTTTAAAGACTGCAATTATAAATTAATAGCTTCAGGCAATTATGATGACAAAATGGGTCGAATTGTTTACATGCACAAACAATTTTTCCATCTCTATTGAAGCCTATGGCAAGTTTAAACATCTTATATGGAAGATATGTTGGGTAAAGAATCTACCACAGTTGTGGACACTAAAACATAGTTCCAGAAAACTCCAAAGGGCCAAACTGGTGTTATCATGTTCTTTAAGATCTGATCTGATTTCTTGGGCAGTGCCCATGCCCTTGCCCCTACCCTGTGCCCCTGCCCTGTGCCCCTCCGTACCTGGTTGGCAGGCCTGTATGCGGATGTGGTAGCGGGTGAATGGCTGCAGGTCGGTTACGTGCAGGAACTGCCCCTTCCCCGCTGCCTTGACCAGGGCATCCAGGCTTCCCGCGTTCAACAGCACGCTGTACTCCAGTGGGAGGCTTGTGTTGTACTTCCCTGGGGTGAAAAGGTCGGAGGTCAACAGACAGGAAGTCAGGAGGTGAGTTACATCAACGTTTTACTGCTCTCTCCATGTAACTCTTTCCATTGATAATTTGCATCGAGATACTTTGACCTCTTGATTTGTAATTTCATTATTTATTGATGTATGTATTCGTAATGGGTTTCTGTAGACTGATGATATCAATAGAATATCTGCTCTGATCCTGTGGTAGCAACACAATCACAGTCTCACACTGTACTTTTAGAGGTTTAATTCATTTTATGAAGTGAAAATGACTTTCAGCAGTTCCTTATTGATACTTTTGTCATACTGCTCTTGGCTTATTTACGATATTGTGATGAATTAGCATGTATCATTTTGTGACATATGTATTAATTAAAAAATCAGAAATTCACAATAATGGGTAGCATGCTTGCTCCCATTTATTTCCATCACAGCACATTCTCATGACCATGACACGGTCATGAACGCAGCATGCTAACTCGCAGCATGCTAACTACTGTACATAACAGGACACGGTCATGAACGCAGCATGCTAACTACAGTACATAACAGGACACGGTCATGAACGCAGCATGCTAACTACTGTACATAACAGGACACGGTCATGAACGCAGCATGCTAACTACTGTACATAACAGGACACGGTCATGAACGCAGCATGCTAACTATTGTACATAACATGACACGGTCCCTCTCTCTATCATTCTGTCTCTCTCTCACTTTGTCCCTCTCTCTATCATTCTGTCTCTCACTCTCTCACTCTGTCTCTCTCTCTCTCACTCTGTTCCTCTTTCTATCACTCTGTCCCTCTCTCTCTCACTCTGTCCCTCTCTTTCTATCACTCTGTCTATCTCTCTATCATTCTGTCTCTCTCTCTCACTCTGTCCCTCTCTCTCTCTCACTCTGTTCCTCACTCTATCATTCTGTCTCACTCTATCTCTATCCACCTCCTCCATCTCTACACATGTCCCTCTTCCTTCATGCATCCCTCTCTCTCTTTCTCCCTCTGTTCTGTTATGAGCAGGTGTTTCCCCACCTCCTCTTTTTTCCACACCCTCCCTCTATCCCCCTTTCTCTCCTCCTCCTCTCTATCCCCCTTTCCTCCCCTGTCATCTCTGGTGTCATGTGCAGTGTATATCCTGCTCATATCTCATCTCATCTCGAATGTAATCTAAATTAGCCTGGCAAATAAGCACTTGTATTGACAAAGCAGTCATTGTTTATAGGGACAATACATCTGAACGAATGACTGTATATAGATATACATTTATTGATCTAAACATATACATCAACCCTCTCATACATCTCATTCCGTCCTCTCTCTTTCACTTTCTCTTTCCTCTCTTTCCCTCATTCTGTTCTCTCGTTCACTCTCTCTCTCTCTCTCTTTCACTCTTTGTCTCTCTCAGTCCCCTCACCTCTCTCAGAAATTCAAAAAAGCTTTATTGGCATGGCCATTTACAATTTACAAAGAAGGTGTTGCCAAGGCATACAGTATAAAAGTCCAGAAAACATCAGAACATAAAATAATAAAAGAATAGAATCATGAAACGGTATGTGTGATTAAAAAAAAACAAACAAAAAATCCCATAAGCAAACCACCAAACCACACACACACACACATTTTCCTCTGTGGTGTGTTGTGAATAAGCAGGTGTTCCTCAACTTCCTGTCTCCCTCCCCAGCCCCTGTTGCCCATCTCCAGGCTGAGGCTGGCTCCTTTAACCACACACGGCACTGTTGCCCATCTCCAGGCTGAGGCCGGCTCCTTTAACCACACACACACACACACACACACACACACACACATCTCCAGGCTGAGGCCGGCTCCTTTAACCACACACACACACACACACATCTCCAGGCTGAGGCCGGCTCCACACGGCACTGCTGTTATTCACCCTGCTCACTCTCTCACCAAAGCCTGACAGCCTGCCATAACGCATCTACAGCCTACAGAGTTCAGTAGGTGTGTGTGTGTGTGTGAGAGTATGTGTGTGTGGGTGGATGCATGTATGTGTTCATATATGTGTGTGTGTGTGTGTGTGTGTGTGTTTGAGTGCGTGTCTACTTCAGTGTGTATCAATTCACCCATGTATGTACAGTCTTTATATTTACAGTATGTGTAACATATCTATATGTGTTTGTGTGTATATGTGTGCATATATTCATTTATTACACGGCTCTTCACAAGGCAAGTAGAACGCTCCATTGACTTGAATGGGCTTTCCCAAAGTTCTACGGTAAAATATTTTCATGTAATTACCACTGCAAACATATAATTACCGCTGTCAATGGCAACGGGTTTTGTGCTTCTGATACGTCTTTCATATCACTACGCAAGGACTAGAACTTCATTCAAAAGTGAAAGCAGATGGTTGATCAGCTGTGTTCTAAAGAATGTTTTATTCAAGTTCAGCAGCGTGTGTTGTTGCGAACTATGTTTGTCAGCAAATGCCACGATGAACGGTAACAAATAGGCTAGGCTATGTAGGCTAAAGTCATATTGTGGGGAGTTTATTATTTCGTTTTGGCAAGTAGCCGTGTAATAAGCAGGATAATGTATAGAACGCCGGTCATTATTGGGGAAAATAAGTCCCTTCAGGGCGGAACAAGGGCGGAACAAGTCCGGTTCGCCCTGTCGGGACTTATTTTCCCAATAATGACCGGCGTTCTATACATTATCCCTTACATACATATGTGTGTTTTTTATGGGGTTTTTGGTGTGTGTGTGTGTGTGTGTGTGTGTGTGAGAGACAGAGAGAGAGAGAGAGAGAGAGAGA
>NC_055975.1:25391518-25399018 GCF_018492685.1 Alosa sapidissima | reverse complement strand
TGTGTGTGTGTGTGTGTGTGTGTGTGTGTGTGTGTGTGTGTGTGCGTGTGCGTGTGGGTGTATTACCTGCTGGTGCGTCCTGTAGTGTGCGACCCGTAGAGGGCTGGCTTGCTCTGCAGCCGACTGAAGTGCAGGCCTCCAACACAAAACTGTAGTCAGTGTGAGGCTCGAGACCTAGAGAAAACACACACACACACACACCCACACACACATACACAGACAGACACACACACACACACTGTCACTAAAAGTTACCCCAGACATATTGTTCACAAACTTACATGAAGTACTCTGTGGCCTACTGGTTAGCACTTCGGACTTGTAACCGGAGGGTTGCCGGTTCGAACCCCGACCAGTAGGCACGGCTGAAGTGCCCTTGAGCAAGGCACCTAATCCCTCACTGCTCCCCGAGCGCCGCTGTTGATGCAAGCAGCTCACTGCGCCGGGATTAGTGTGTGCTTCGCCTCACTGTGTGTGTTTCACTAATTCACGGATTGGGATAAATGCAAAGACCAAATTTCCCTCACGGGATCAAAAGAGTATATATACTTAAACTTAGAAAAAATATGAATGGTTTTTGACTACAGTCATTAATAATGACTGCATATTTAGTTTACATTCCTACATAATATGATAATGGACAGTGTGCAATGCTTGTGTAATGCAATATGTTTTCATGAATAGTGGTTAAGATTCACTCAGTCCCTGCTTCAGTCATTGCAAGCGCACCTGATTGATTATTCACACTATGTGGATACTGTTTTTTAGAATTGATTTTGATTAAGTTTTATTTAGTATAATTTGTATTTTGTATATTTAGTATATTCTTTATCTTCTACAGTCCTTATTGCTTAGTTGTGTTTTTTATATTATATACTTTTAATTACTTTTTCTGCTGTTATTGAATGTGTGTGTGTGTGTTGTCTGTATGCTACTGGAACCTTGAATTTCCCCTAGGGATCAATAAAGTATATCTATCTATCTATCTATCTATCTATCTATCTATCTATCTATCTATCTATCTAATTAGTTGGCTTTTACTATGTGACAATAATCCACAAATATATGCGACTAGAATAAACTAGAAACCAATTTTTTTGTTTGTTTTCCTTTTTAGCAAATGGAAAAATCAAGTCTTAAACCATAAAGAATATTTACAAAACAGTTTCTACATGCTACATTGTTTTCAATTGTTGTGCCGTCACACAGTCCAGCCCACTCCGCACCTAGTGTCCATCTCCATGCTGGAGCTTCAGAGTTAGGGATGTCGGACACTGCGAACACGTGTCTACCTGGGACAGACGTTCAGTATGCTTGCCACCCTCTCTCACTCTGAACCCAAACACAGATCAGTGTTTTCAGAACGCAGGAGGAGAGTGTTTGGGTGAAGCGAACGCTTCTTCTGTCGAGCATGCTAAACGCCAGTGAGTAAAGAACGAGAGCAAGCGGCCATGAGGTTGTCCCTGACAGAGATTACCATGCGAAACGCGTCTCCTGCTGCCGAGCAATGCGGGGTAAATACTCCTAATGTGTAATTATTTACTCCGACGCACAGCAATTTACAGGCACTGAATTATGCCTGCACAAAATATATATTAGTTACAAATGATAAGGGGGAAGTCAGTAAAAAAAAAAATCTAATTAGGTAAAATGAAGGGCTACTTGGTTAATCTATAGAAACTGAAGATATAAAGTGAAAACATCATTCATTGTGGCTTAATTTTTATCCAACGCATAGACAGAAATGTGTCAAATAAAGACAACAAATGTCTGATAAGAATGTCCTTAAATCGAGTGAAAATCAATAAACACATAGTTTTTTTCACCCCTCACACAGGACATATTTATGGTTGTCCATTCATTCTAAACGCGTCCCTAAATGAGTGTATCTCTGACACAAGCAATGGATCTTCATTGTGTTATTTTTTAATTAAAAATACTAAATCACTCAATGCGCGGTCAACACAAACGCTCCAGCACAAAGCCCTCTGCCTCTCCGTGACTCACTCAGGAGAACACTTCCACCGTTGGACTGAAGGGGGCACTCTTAGTCTGTTTAAGAAACGTGCAACTTTCATAAAAAATGGGGGGAAATAAATAAATAAATAAATAAATAAGATAAAGGCCAAGAGACAGAGAACGAACGAACGACGAATGAACGAACGAGTGAACGAAAAAGAGAAAGACAGAAAGAAAAAAAAAAGAAAGAAAAAACTTCAATCATTTTAACAGTCAGCCCCTTCGGAGCCTGCGTCGGCCCCATTTGTACCGCGGCGCTAACACAAAGTGAAACAATGCCGTAACTGTCATCCAAATTGTCCTGTACAGGAGAGTGGACGCGTATGGTAATAAATGATATAAAAGGCCTTTTATTGACAAGCTGCCATTTACTCTTTGCATTAGAGAATATGAGGAGATGATGGCGGTGGCGGCAGCAGGACCGGGGGGCCGAAGGCTGACGGCGTGGCGCTCCTCTGTGGACGACGGGCGACGGCAGGAGGGGGGAGGCCATCCTTGCATTCCGCCACTAAATAATTAAGCGCTGGACTTCCTGTCTGCCTGCCTTGCCCTGCCGTGACTTAATGCGGCCTGTGTGTGTGTGTGTGTGTGTTTTTTTTTTTTTTTTTGTCTGAGGAGGATTATGAGGCGATTTGTGGGCTGTGTGTGTCAGTGGCGCTGCGGTCTCAGACTCCCCCCGTGCGTCTCACAGGATCAGGTGTCTCCGCACTCCCGTGTCAGTTAGAGGGGCGAGAGGAGAGGAGAGGAGAGGAGGAGAGGAGAGAAGAAGAGAGGAGAGGAGCAGAGGGCTCCCAGTCTCTCTGCTTCCCCTCCCCTCTCTCCTTCTACATCTAAATTTGTACATGTCTTTCTCTCTTTCCATCTGTCTCTGTTGCTCGTCTTTAAGCGTGTGCACACAGGACAGCCCCACAACAAAACAGCGATGACGGGAAAAAAAGACACAAAAAAAAACAAAGGAACACATTCTGGAAAATTGTAGAACAAAAGGGCAAAATAATTCAATAGACCACAAGAGCACGGAAGAGCAGAACAAAAGAAATATCTAAAAGAAATAACAGAAAATAACACAACAGTTCCAAAAAGATCTCTGAAGAGAAAACACCAGGAGGAAGTTCTAATGTTCTAGCACAGCTGAGCACCACCAACCCCAGCCAGCACTGTCCCGCAGCGTATCCCACATCCCAGCATATGGGGCTACGTATAGACTCTTTCAAGAGAGTTCCATTATCAGCATCATATGTTATCTTAATGCAGAGGAAGTAGATTGGGAACCAAATAGAACGTTCAAGCATTGTTTTTGTTTTTATTGTTGAAAGGGTCTATACATTGTTGAGGAGGTCACAAACATCAGCAGGCTCACCGGGGCCAGGCCAGTTCAGGGCCAGATCTGGCCCAGACGTAGCGGCTATCCAGTCAGGCTCATTTGTCTTGAGCCGTGCCGTCATTACTCTATGATGAGGGCCTGGGGCTACAGAGCCCAGAGCTCCTAATGGCCCTGACATATGCCCCGTGATGGGGTATCACTGGCCCAAATGCCCCCGCCCCCCCCGCCACCAGCCCTCCTACCCCACTCCCTCTCACTGCCCACTGCCGTGGATAATATATATACTCCATCTTGTCTTGATGTTGATGCTATTTGGCAGACGCTTTTGTCCAAAGTGATTTAAAGTTATATGAACACTACATTAGTTTAATAATAATAATAATAATAATAATACTAATAATAATTTGACAATAAAGTTGAATAGATACTGTACACAATGCCATGATGCTGTGAATTATTAATATAGACAGGCAGGTTGATGATGAGAAATTAATAAAAAGAAAATGAGTTTAAAGTGATACAGTGAGAATTTGTTCTGTAGTGTCTCTGACCTGACTTACACTGATGCCGCAAGCTCTTTCTACGACGTGTACATTTGAATAAAAAAGTAAAACAATAAAGAAGTGAAAATGTTGAGATATGGAGAATGAGCTGTGTGGTCTTGAGTATACTGTAGGAAATTAAATTGAGTGAATGATTTAGGCTCTTTGTCTCTATTGCAAATCATGTGTTAATCATTAATCACTCCTCTAAGCAAAGAATTATGCTACACATTCACAGACAGACTAACAATAACACACATACACACATGAAATGGTCCAAAAATAAAAATTACCCCCAAATATGATTTGTGAAACAATTAGGGAACAAAATAAATGTTAGTGTGAATGTTGATTTTCAACAAATGTGTAAAGCAAGAGAAAACAAATAAAAAAGAACCATGTTCGACATATTAACAAATTAATAATTCATTAACAAATGTCCAATTAAACGCTTGGTTAGCAGCATAATTTATATAATTGAGAGCAATAACTCAAATAGGCTAATGGAAAAAATATACATATTTTACACTCGGGGGTTTGGAGATTCTCTTTGAGCTTAACTAATTTGTTCTGTCTTTAAAGCAGCGGGTATATACAGTATATATATATATATATATATATATATATATATATATATATATATATATTTATTTTATTTTTTTCACTGAAACTCTTGTCTTTATACCATACATGTATCTGTTTGACCGAAACTGTAATGGTAGGTATGATTATTTAATCATGGGGAAGATAATGGGCTAATCAACTAAATGCTACTTATAACAATAATAATAATAATAAAAATAATAATAATAATAATAAAAACAGAGAATGTGTTGCGGAGCAACGTTTGTGATGTTATTTTATGATGCTTTCGCTCATTTGAAAATGACTTTGGTGTATTTATGTCAAGGTCAATAGATGCCGTTTCTGAGGTCAATTGCTTGGGTGTACATTTTGTTTGTAAATGCAAAAGCCATTATCCACACACAAAGCACTCTCCCTCTTTCTCTCCCTCTCTCTCATCCTTTCTTTCTCTTTATTCCACTTTCACTCTCTGACTATGCCTTTCTCTTTCTCCCTCCCTCTCCCTCTCTCTCTCTCCCTCTCTCTCTCTCTCCCATCTCTCTGTCCACTCCACTGTACTGTAGCTATGTGAGTGAGAAACCTATAGGATGCAGGAGACTCAAACAGTACACACACAAACACACACACACACACACAAACACACACACACACACACACAAACACACACAGACAGCAGAGGAAAAATGAATTATGTCATATTAAACATTAAGCAAGTGAGGAGCAGAGCAATTATTTCTGTTCATACTTCACACAAAGCGTTCATTTATCTTTCTGCCATTCCCCTCTCTTTGGCCTCTTCCCCCTCTCTTTAGTCTTACGGGAGGCCCCCTTGGGCACGCATGCGGCACGCGTTTTAAAACTATCACTAATAATGGCTTTAATTTATTTAGCTTTAGCCATCATTCACCTTAATAACAAAGCACTCTGTCATTCACGACTGACTCACGGAACCCGGTTCCCCCACACAGACAGAGAACGAACACACACACTCACACACACACACACGCTCAGGAGGAGAGGTACAGTGGTGTCACGCACATAGCAAAACACACACACACACACACACACACACACACAAAATGAGAGAGGAGAAACTTTCTTTAATCCCATTAAGCGGTGGCTGTTAAAATGTCTATAGTCCGGACTTAAACCAGGCCCTTCTCTCCCTTCCTTTTGAATGCAGGACTCTTGAGCCATCATCATCATCACTGCCTATCCACAGAGAGGAGATGGGGGGAAAGAGGGGGAAAAGAAATAAAAATAAAAATAAAAAATAAAAAGGACTAAAAATAGAAACAACAAGATGAAGCAGGAGAGACACGAGTTAAAGTGAAAGGCAGTAAAAACAGAAGAGATCAGAGAAAAACGATAGATTGAGAGAGTGAGAAAAAAAGGAGAAAAACAATAGGGAGTGTAGTGAGAGAAATAGAAAAATGGGGAGGGAGAGAGAAATGGAGATAGGAAAGAGAGATGGACAGAGAGAGCAAGAGAGCAAGATAGAAAATGAAAGAGAGAGAAAGGAGAGGTAGAGAGATATGGAGAGAGAGAGAGAGAGAGAGATGGAAAGAGAGAGATGGAGAGAGAGAGGGGAGGGGTAAAGAGATATTGAGAGAGAGGGAGAGAGAGAAAAGGGAGAGAGAGAGAGAGAGAGAGAGAGAGAGAGAGAGAGAGAGAGAGAGAGAGAGAGAGAGAGAGAGAGAGAGAGAGGGAGAGAGGGGATGGCTGCCTGGGGAGGATTTAGAGCCTGTGAGCGGTGGGACATGAAAGTCTCGGGGAGGCTTAAAGCCACTCCACAGAAGGGAACCCCAAGCGAAGCCTTGCCCTGGCCCTGCCAGCTACACACACACACACACACACACACACACACACACACACACACACACACACACACACACACACACACACCTACAAACACATGCATGCAGGCTTAAACATGAATACACACACACACACACACACACCTACAAACACATGCATGCAGGCTTAGACATAAATACACACACACACACACACACACACACACACCCACCTACAAACACATGCATGCAGGCTTAGACATAAATACACACACACACACACACACACACCCACCTACAAACACATGCATGCAGGCTTAGACATAAATACACACACACACACACACACACACACACACCTACAAACACATGCATGCAGGCTTAAACATAAACACACACACACACACACACACACACACGCACACACACCCTCTCTCTTTTTCTTTTCACAGCAGACAATCGCAGCACGTCTGCCATCTCCCTTTCCTGCGTCTGTCGCCAGCCCTCGCCCGCGCTACACGCCCACTCGGCCAAATTCGCCATCAGATCTCCCCTCCCACCCCCCCTCCCCTCCCCCTCCTCTCGCCTGTGCCCCACGTGCCAACCCAGCCTCCCCGTGCCCCCTCCCCCTTATGCAGGAATGAGAGGATTGGCGCGCGGAGCCGAGGGCCGGCCCGTGCCAGTCGGCGGTCCTCCGAGCTCGCCCGCCCTCCCTCTGCATCCCGCGCGTCCAAATATCTCGTCTCGGCAGCAGGCGGTGTGGCGTGGTGGCGTGGCGGAGCGTCCGCTGCCAGCCGCTTGGGAAGTGCCCGCCGCTTGCTGCTGCCGCCTTGCAGCCTCACGCTTATTTAGGCTGAAGGCGGAATAGAGGGCTGGCGTCCAAGCCAGCGCAGCGCAGCGCACCCTACCCCACCGCACCGCACCCTACCCCACCGCACCGCACCCTACCCCACCGCACCGCACCGCACGGGACACCAGACCTGCAGCTCAAGCCTGTGGCTTGCCACTGCTGCTTCTGCTGGTGCACACTCACACTCTCGGGGAATACTGGGAGTCTGTGTGTGTGTGTGTGTGTGTGTGTGCTGGAATTAGAAGGGGGTATATACCAGACATGTGGACTCGAGTCACATGACTTGGACTCGAGTCAGACTCGAGTCATGATTTTAATGACTTCAGACTTGACTTGATAAAATTCGGCATGACTTGCGACTCGACTTGGACTTGAATACTATTC
>NC_055975.1:25374018-25379018 GCF_018492685.1 Alosa sapidissima | reverse complement strand
TAGCACATTATACAACAATAACAACAACGACAACAATAATTATAATGCTAATAGATGTGGTTGTTGTTATTTTCCTCATCTCCAGTGGGATAGTTAGATGAGCGTTAGCGTGACAACCGTAGAGGCTCAGCCTTGAATAAGTCAGCAGCTCCTCGCTCATCTCTGGGGTCTCATGGAGGCCTGTGTCTACCTCTAAACTCTACAACAACACCTGCTCTGAATGTCAAAAACAAAATACATAAAACAACATGTCACGCGCACGCGCACGCACACACACACACACACACACCTGAGGCCACACAAACACACACACACACACACACACACACACACACAAAGACATGCATAAAAGATAACACTGTGCTTGACGGTGGCCATATGCGGCGTGGTGTCTTTATGGACCCAGAGGAGGAGGATGGTGTGGGCCCACTACAGCACTAAAACAGAACTGGGCACAGCTTTAAAGAGTGACCTGGGACGCACAGATACCGTGCCGGCTCACACACACACGTACACACACACACACACACACACATTCTCATGCACAGACAGACACACACACACACACACATTCTCATGCACAGACAGACACACACACACACACACAGACACACACACACACACACACACAGACACACACACACACACACACACAGACACACACAGACACACACTAAAAGAGAGGTTTAGCTTAAAGAGGGGCCAGGGACAGCCTGTTGTTTACTGTAATGGCATTCTTTCCTGTGCTGCATTCCCCCCACATCACAGAAACAGCAGCGCGCTGTAAACACATTTACATGGGGAGCCCAATGTGTAAATCACACATACCGCCTATGTCACGTGCCACTATGTGTGTGTGACGGTGAGCATGTGTGTCTGCAGGTGTGTATGAGAGAGTGAGAGAATGAAAGAGAGAGAGTGAAAGAAAAAAAGTGAAGAAAGTGAGAGAAAGTGTGTGTTAGTGTGTGTGTGTGTGTGTGTGTGTGTGTCTGTTAGCTCACACGCATTTGAGTGAAGTGTGTGTATGTGTGTGTGTGTGTGAATATTTTTTTATTCTGTAAAGACGTGAAACAAGCATGATCATATGATCTGACACACATTATCACGCCATCTGGGTAAAGCAGATGCGAAACTGATTCTGAGAATAGGACCAGTTTGGGCAGGAGATGGCAGAGGATTTTGCAGGGAAATGAACGGCAGCCATGTTGGTGATGTGTGTTGGTATGGCATGGTGTGTTATTATGGCATGTTTCATAGCCATTCTGTTGGTGGAGCATTTACTGTGTGTGTGTTGCCATGATATGTTTCCATGCTGTGTGTTCCTGGGGCATTTCTTTTGTTTTGTGTATAAGTATAAGTATATATACTTTTTTGATCCCGTGAGGGAAATTTGGTCTCTGCATTTAACCCAATCGGTTAATTAGTGAAACACAAACAGCACACAGTGAACACACAGTGAGGTGAAGCACACACTAATCCCGGCGCAGTGAGCTGCCTGCTACAACGGCGGCACTCGGGGAGCAGTGAGGGGTTAGGTGCCTTGCTCAAGGGCACTTCAGCCGCGGCCCACTGGTCGGGGCTCGAACCGGCAACCCTCCGGTTACAAGTCCAGAGTGCTAACCAGTGGGCCACGGCTGCCCACCACTGGTGTTGCTGTGGTGTGTCTATGTATGTGTGTGTTGGTGTGGTGTGTCTATGTATGTGTGTGTCAGTGTGGTGTGTTTATGTATGTGTGTGTCAGTGTGGTGTGTCTATGTATGTGTGTGTTAGTGTGGTGTGTCTATGTATGTGTGTGTTAGTGTGGTGTGTTTATGTATGTGTGTGTCAGTGTGGTGTGTCTATATATGTGTGTGTTAGTGTGGTGTGTCTATGTGTGTGTGTGTCAGTGTGGTGTGTCTATGTATGTGTGTGTTGCTGTGGTGTGTCTATGTATGTGTGTGTCAGTGTGGTGTGTCTATGTATGTGTGTGTCAGTGTGGTGTGTTTATATATGTGTGTGTTGCTTTGCTGTGTCTATGTATGCATGCAATGCTGTGGTGTGTCTATGTATGTGTGTGTCAGTGTGGTGTGTCTATGTATGTGTGTGTCAGTGTGGTGTGTTTATGTATGTGTGTGTTGCTTTGCTGTGTCTATGTATGCATGCAATGCTGTGGTGTGTCTATGTATGTGTGTGTCAGTGTGGTGTGTCTACTGTATGTATGTGTGTGTTGCTTTGCTGTGTCTATGTATGTGTGTGTTTGTGTGCTGTGTCTATGTATGTGTGTGTTGCTTTGCTGTGTTTATGTATGTGCGTGTTGGTGTGATGTGTCTATGTACTGTATGTGTGTGTTGGTGTGGTGTGTCTATGTACTGTATGTGTGTGTGTTGCTTTGCTGTGTTTATGTATGTGCGTGTTGGTGTGGTGTGTCTATGTATGTGTGTGTTGGTGTGGTGTGTCTATGTATGTGTGTCAGTGTGGTGTGTCTATGTATGTGTGTGTGTTGCTTTGCTGTGTTTATGTATGTGCGTGTTGGTGTGGTGTGTCTATGTATGTGTGTTGGTGTGGTGTGTCTATGTATGTGTGTGTCGGTGTGGTGTGTCTATGTGTGTGTGTGGTAGTGTAGCATCTTTATACTGTATATCTGCGTGTTGTTGTGATGTTTTGTGTCTGTGTCTGTTTGTTGGTGTGGTGTCTATGAATTTGTGGGCTGGTGTAGTATCTCTTTGTGTCTGTGTGTGTTGTTGTGGCTAGTGGTGAATCTTTGTGTCTCTGTGTGAGCATAGCATGGCTTTGTGTGTGTGTGTGTGTATGTGTGTGTGTGTGCGTGTGTGCGTGTGTGTGTGTGTGCGTGCAGGCACACATGTGTGTGTGTGTGAGTGTGTGAGTGTGTGTGTGTGTGTGTGTGTGTGTGTGTGTGTGTGTGTGTGTGTGTGTGCAGGCGCACATGTGTGTGTGTGTGTGTGTGTGTGTGTGTGTTGATGTGATCTCTGTGCTCTCCTTTCGGTGGCATCCTTCTCGGGCGGCGCGGGTATGGGGCGTGGGAAACATCTGGAGGCGTGCGGGGCCGCGACAGCTTTATGTGCTGGGCCCAGATGGTGTCACAGCGACGACTGGAATCACTGCACCTCTGCCAGGCCTCAGACACCCCCCCCCACCCCCCTCACACACACACACACACACACCACCCCCGGCCATTAGTCTTGATTAAACAGACGTAAGTAACCAAATAAATAACTCCTCACACACACACACACAGCTAACGCACAGCAGAGTCGCTTCGCACAAGTCTACACACACACACACGCACGCACGCATGCACGCACGCACGCACACATATACATGTGCAACAACAAACACACACAAAGACACACACACACACACACACACATAAACAAACATACATTCACACCGACACACTGTAAAATAAATAAAAGCGTTCGCCAAGTGTCCCGTTTAAAGAGCCATCCCAACGTAATAAAGGTGAGTTTTGAAGGGGCGAGGAGAGTTATGGTGGCCAGAGATGGCTGTCTGCTGGAGCATCTGTTTTGGCCTGCGCCACAAATCGCACCAAAGCGCCGGCCATCTCGCTGCCAGTGGGCACACACACACAGACCTCAGCAGAGCAACATGGTCTCACACACACACACACACCACACTGCCATTCATCTGCCTGGCACTGGGCAACCTCAGACCAGAGCATAAGAGACGTTTATGAAGGACACAGGATATGGGAATGTAATGACCGCGTTATACTAGTTTGAGCAGAAATTCAATTAATCATAATTTTTTTGTAATTTATTTCAAATGTGTAGGCATACAAGTATACACGTAGAAGTATACATGTAAGGAGGAGCTTTGGTGCAAGAGGCGGCAACGTGCCACATGTGGGTCTCAGTGCCCATGGAGACCCAGAATCCATTCCCGCCTGCGGTCATGTCCCGATTCCACCTCAGTTTTTTTTCAAATGCTTACGCACAAAATTACACAATTTCTGAAACCTCCCACTCAAACACCATAATATGGCAATATACATAGAAGCCCATGAAAGAAGTGTTTTAGATTTAGAGCAACAGTGTGTACATGGTATATCCAAAAACATGATATTATGACAAAAGTGTTTACAATGTGTTGTAAAAGCTTGATTTTGAGATGTGTTTTTACCACTTTTACCACTGTCTTTATGCCTCACTGTTTGCGTGCTATATTAGCACATTAGCACATATGCATAACCCCCCCCTCCATGCCACAGCCGAACTGTGGCCACACTTATACATTTTCTTAAATAGTTAAATATATAGATATATAGACTTTACTTTACTTTATTTCTGCATTGTTGCAGTGTTGGTCTTACTCATTTGAAATATCACCATGATCACTATCACCATTGCACTACCACCATGACACTCATTCACACAGAGCACCTTAGAGCACCTTACCATACCTTACTATGCACAGAGAATCACAGGCTCAGTCCCTGCCTCAGTCATTGCAAGCGCCTCTGATTGATTAATCACCACTATGTGGATACTGTTTTTAGAATTGATTTAGATTAAGTGTTGTATTTTTGTAATTTGTATTTTAGTATATTTTTATATATTGTATTTAAGTGTTAGTTAGTATAATTTGTATTTTAGTATATTTAGCATATTCTTTATCTTCTACTGTCCTTATTGCTTAGTTGTGTTTTTATATTATATACTTTAATTACTCTTTCTGCTGTTAAAGAATGTGTTTGTGTTGTCTGTATGCTGCTGAGACCTTGAATTTCCCCTGGGGATCAATAAAGTATCTATCTATCTATCTATCTATCTATCTATCTATCTATCTATCTATCTATCTATCTATGTGTTTATGATATTTGTGCAGGAGATGAGGCATTTTGCATTTGTGTGAGAAATAGTCGGATTTGTGTGTAGAGGTTTGAAAAAAAGACACAGAGCTTTTGAAAATGTGTGTAAGCAGTTGTAAAAAACTACAAATTAGCTTTAGCTAATCTTTGCCTGCTTAGTTGATTGCTTCCA
>NC_055975.1:25354018-25369018 GCF_018492685.1 Alosa sapidissima | reverse complement strand
TTTTGTTTTTTCTTCAGTGAGAGGGACATGATGGAAACTAAATGACCACAAAAATGAAAAAAAAAAACAACAACTAAAAAACAACAACAAATAAAAAATGTTAGCAGTCACATACTGATAACTGTTAGGAGTGTGGGTGAGTTTAACGCAGATAACAAGGCTTAACAATTACCGGTACTTTAAAATCTTTTATCAAATCGATCAAATCAAAACAAAACAAATGAATTACCCATTAACCAATGACTTATTCTACCTTAATATGAACATGGGGGTGAGATGGGCAGAACAATATCAACATAAATAAATAAACAAACAAACAAACAAACAAACAAACAAACAAACAAATAAATAAAATGTGAGAAGATTAACAAGGTTTGATGGCTACTATGTGAGGGTTAGAGGTAACAACCCATCTAAGTGTTTTCAGTGAAGGTGTGCGCTGCATGCATGAGAGAGGCATGTTGTTGTGTGTTGTGTTTAATAGAAGTGGCAGAATGACACAGGCAGCACTTGCGCTGATCCACTCTGACTGGTAAACAACGCGCTGAAGTGAGCGTCCTGACGCCCAGTTGACACGCCTTCCCATCAGCCCCTCTGTTCTTCCATCAGTGTTCTCCTACCACGTCACCTTCTTCCTGTCCACGGACATCTTTAAGAGCACCTGAGGCCTGATGGGAAATCTCCCGGCCCGCGCCCTGATGCGACTGTCTCACGCAATTGCACACACAACGCATGAAGGCTGTCTGTCCGTGCAGGACAGGCAGGTGCCATACACACGACATGACATGTCAACTGACCACATACACTCGCTCACAAACACACACACACACACACACACACACACACACACAAACACACGCATAAGGAATGTGGCTTTTCATATTTCATAGGTCAAAGGAGCGGTGTGGCAGCCAGTAATGGATGTAGGCTTGGGGACTGATGTGGCTGGATGTTGTCAGATGTGCTGATGGAAGTGTTGTTGGAGAGATAGACCTTTAAATATATATGAGACACGGGCGCTTTGTTGGGAAAGCTCTGCTGATGCATGGGCTGTTGTCTTCCTTATCGCCAGTCAGCAATGTCAGCGCACACACACACAGCCACGTACATGTGCTCCACATGTTTACCACAGGAACTACATGCACACTCTGGAATACAGGGGGGAAAGGTACTAACACACGCATATGCACACTCTCTCTCTCTCACACACACACACACACACACACACACACACACACACACACACACACACACACACACACACACACTCTAGAGTCCACAAATACACATTTACAGACAGACAGACAGACAGACAGACACAGACACAGACACAGACACAGACACAAACACAAACACAAACACACTCACACACACACACACTCTAGAGTCCACAAATACACATTTACAGACAGACAGACACAGACACAGACACAAACACAAACACAAACACAAACACACTCACACACACACACACACACACACACACACACAAACACGCACTCTCTCTCATACACACACACACATACACACAGAGTTCTCCCAAGCATACTTTTTTCATAGATCATCTTATTTGATAAGGGCCACTGAGGAGGTACTTGCTTCTGAACAAAAGGCAGATCACTGGGATAAATAAAATAGTAATTGGCCAAGTCCTGGCAAAAGCATTTTTAACGTTTTGCCACTAAAGTGCACATCTGAACGAGGCTTTAAAACTACCGAGGAAAGTTTTATGTTCATGAGTTTATGATCAGCCATTCCCTTATATTCAAAAGAGCTTACCAAACAGAACTAGAAAAGGGGCAATTTTAATCAAAACCGTTAAAAGCCAGCCTAACAGGAAGTGACTCCTGTTTGATTTCAGTGGGTAAACCATCACTGCTTTAATTACCATCACCCTTGTTCCAGTATGATAAATTACTAATTGCTTAATACCCTAATCAGCGTTCATTCTTTGCACAGATAAACTGTGACAGCGCCATTAATTTAAATAGTAATTTCACTTAACGGCCAAAACGGCACAGCAGATTTTTATGCAGCGTTTTTCTGGGAGCCGCATCCATCACGGCAGCGATGTGACATAAAGACGCCTGACGCGCACTAACTCACTTAGGGACAGCAGATGCTGCAGAGTTGCCTTTGGTGGCAATCCCCATGGAGCATTGCTTCAGCTCCAATGACTTGCAAATAAACAGCTCAACAGTTTTCCAAAATAGCTTCACCCCCCCCCCAGACCCCCCCTCCCTGGCCCGACTCTCTGCATTTTTCATGACGCTTCGCTTTGCTCGAAGCCCTGCGAACTTTGACCCGATGACCCCCCTGCTTCATCATGACCGGGCTCTCCTGTGTTCCTCTCCCGCACCTTTTGACCTTCCTCTGGCTATCTATAGCTTTCCAACTCTCTCCTGTCTATTCCTCTTCTCCTCCTCTCATCCCTCTCTCTCTCTCTCTCTCTCCCTCTTGTCTTTCCTGTGCTCTGTTTACCTTGCAATCAATTCACAATCCTCAGTGAAGGTGCTGCAACTTCAATAAAACCATATCAGCTTTTCGGCAGAGAGGGAGTTTAGTGTTAGCACACGCACCTTTTTTTTTTTTGAGTGCCGGCAAAATGATTTAGCTAATCTTCAGATTTATGATGGATTTGCATACATTCATTAGAGAGCAAGAGAACCCAGTGAACATAAGGTGCTTAGGCACTCTGAATTAAGGTTCATTCACTTAATGATAAGTAAATATTTAGCATGCAATGGACAACTGATAAAAATGTGTACTGTGGATTATAACAAGCCTTTGGATACTAAACTGGAACTTAGAACAAACTAACCACTTTTAAATACCTGAATGCATTACCCAAACCGATGCGGGCACAGTGAGATATGTTCTCAAAGTCATGAACATCACAGCGGGTAAACACACACTCTCTTTTATACTCACAGGGAAAAAGGGAGTTTAAAAAAAAAAACACAGAAGAAGAAACGTTTGCTGGTATCACCGTACAGGTGAAACATGACACGTAAAAATAGTAACGGCGCAGAGCTGTCGTGTTTTTATTTATTTATGTGGTGGGCTCCTGAGGGACCGCCGGGGAGGAGGAAATCACGTTAAATTGACTTTCTCACACCAAACCGGATCCCTGGTGGCTGGTGTCCGAGGAGTGTCTTTGGCGCCGTGTGTTTTATCAACTGGGTGCATTAACAGATGCCGCCGTGCCGACAGAAAAAGTGCTTGAGCAGCGGCTTCGCTTTCACCACTCTTTTGGGAATTCCCGGGGAAGGGCCGGCAGAAGGCAGCTGTCTGCGTCTTTATGTGGTCTCTCCGACGCGAGGAGACGAGGGACTCCGGCACGCTATCTGACACTTTTAAAAGCTGTCAAACCTGCAACTGCCATCCAGCACGTCTGAAACACGCCACACAGAAAAAGTTGGGCGAAAAAAACCCTGCATCTCGTCAATTACGGATTTGTCTGTTTCGCTGCCTAGTTGTGCTGTTCCACATAGAATGACCTTGATATTTGATTAAAATGAATTCAATGTAAAGTGCACAAGAGTTTTTGTTTCAACTGAGTCCCGTTCAATGAGACAACTGCATGTTGCGATAATGAGTTTGCATCATATGGAACTGGAGCAAAGCTGGCGATCAAAGGCAAACAAAACACGCCACCGCAGATACACTAAAGCACACCACGTTCTGCTACCTTTGGTTTCATCCTATAGATACTCTACCTTTTACACAACGCTTTCTTAAGGATAACCTGTTTAATAATCTCAAGCCCAAGGCTCTAACAACTCATGCCAACATTTCCAACCATATGGTGAGTTCTCAGTTCTCTGACAAACCGCTCACTCTCGAACCGTTTTGGCGAAAAGCGAAAGCATATCTGGTCCAAAACTGGGCCCAATCAGTCAAGATAGAGCAGTTTCACAGTAGAGGAGTTTACTATTTACAAACTTGGCTTTCAACTTTTCTGCTTAACCACTGGCCGCAGGGCCGGCCATCCCAACACTGGGCCGAGTTAGCCCCATGCGTGCTAACAGCCAAGCGCTAACAGCGTAAGGATATTAGCCGCGATTAAGGTAACTTAATAGAGAACCCATCATCATAAATGCATTAAAAGAGAGCTGGAAAAAAATGTCTTAATCCCTTCTGTGTGCTCTCCATCTCTATAAAAAAGAAATCCAGACATTAATATTTTGGAATGAACCCCCATCTGCCATTGGTGCTCTCATCATTTGTACGACAGTTTTGGCAGAACAATGCGCGAGCATCTGAAAGATGATTAAATGCCTCCGCAGTAGCAAATGCACCGGCTCATCTTCCACCAGCAGCAGTGTTTAACTATTGGGATAATTTCCACTGGCAAATGGTCACTGTGTCCTTGAGAAACATATTTGATTATTACGTTTTTTTTTTTTTTTTTTTTTTTGAAACATCATCACAGCCATTTTCATCACCCAGTATCATGATCGCGCTTGCAAACACACTCCTGGCCCCCCGAAAAGCTTTTAACACTTAAATGGTGCAAAATATTCAGATTTAACCTTGAGCGTCTCATGTAGTCACATGCTTCTGAGAGGAGCAGGGAAAGTACACACACACACACACAGGCAGGCAGACCTAAGGAGCTTTATGAGCGAGAGAAAGACAGGAAGGGAGAGAGAGAGAGAGAGAGAGAGGGAAGAAAGGATGAAGAGAAAGAGGAGAAAGAGGACTATTCTAATGCAAAGCAGACACCCCTGTCATCTCAAAATAAACCTCTCCGTTAGACTAGCACCGCGCGCACTAATACCCCAGACTTACCCAACACTGTTGTCTTTAAACCCGTTTGTTTGCAGCTTTACCTGTAAACCCAACAAGGACTCAAATCCTGGAGTAAGACATCACCACCCTCATCTGGCTTACAAGTTTACTAGTTTAGATTTGCCTAGAGTTTGATGACTTTGTCAAACTTGCTGGTTATGTGGTGTGTGTGTGTGTGTGTGTGTGTGTGTGTGTGTGTGTGTGTGTGTGTGAGTGTGTGTGTGTGTGTGTGTGTGTGTGTGTGTGTGTGTGTGTGTGTGCGTGCGTGCGCGTGTGCCTGTGTGTGTTGTGTTGTGTGTGTATCTCTGTGTGTGTATGTGTGTGTTTGTGTTCGGACCCCGGCTCGCGTCCCAAGCAGATGGATGCGATGAAACAGCTGAGGCCTGTCTCCCAGCATTGCGTCTGCCTCCTGGAGGCTAGCTATGCTTTTTGACACTGCTGAGAGTAATGTGTGATAGATCACACGTTGGGGACTCAATAATCACATTCCTGCCCGCCTTCAGCTGCCGCCTGGCAGGACTCCGCCGGGATGAGATCCGCCGTGGACGCTACCGAGCGCGGGGGACCCAGGGAGAGGCCGGCGCTGGGGGTCCGCGTCTCACACACACACAAAATGAGACATGGCAGGTAGGATGCTCAGGAGGAAAACAGGAAGTGAATTTCATATGGGATATAAATTAAAACGAACACTGTGGGAAAGTATCCAACTGTACACAGCAAATATCTATACGTATTTTTTATATACATGCAAATAAAATATTTTTAAAATGTTGACATTTAAAAGAGATCTTTTTAATAATAATAATAAAAAACATGTCCAGTCTATGTGTCGATAAAGAGACCATATTTTATCCACAGAAGTTACTATGACGATGCTATGATATTAAACTCTGTTTAAATTTAACAAAGGGGTGAAACACCTACATTTTTGTAGGCTCTCTAGAGTTCTTGCTCTATCTCCACGGTAAATACATTTCCCTAAATTTATTTCCTATTCTTTGGATGAGCTCTGTTTATTTACAGCCCATAGCAATCAGTTCCTGTGCGTTAGCCTTCTGCTGAAGGCAGGGTAATGGCTTCGGAGGCGTCCTGCGCGCCGCGCGTCCCACTGTTTTAAATCACACTCTGGATAGGCCACAGCCCTCGGCTTGCGGCACCGCGCTCAGTAATGCACTGCGCTTAGGCAGAACCTTGACGGAGCTCGAGTGTCTTTATCAAGGTTAAGTAGCCTGCGCCGTCATAAAGCAAAACCCAAAAAAGTGCAGCTCTCTTGCACTGGGGTAATGTCTGGAACCCCCCTACCCCCACCCCTACACACACACACACACACACACACACACACACACACACACACACCCCTCCTCTCCTTGCTCCCCCCTTTTCCCACACGCCCTGCGCCTTGACAGTGTGGGGTAGCAGGCAAATGGCCTTTAGTTGTCCTAACGGCTCGATCCATCATGCCATATGCTCTCTCCAGGATGCTCTCCCTAATGAAGGATGGCTTTTTCATCCGGCTTATTTCAGGAAGATGAACCGAAGGAAGACCAAAAAAAAAACCCACACACACACACACACGGCTTCAAGCACACATACAGTATATATAAACACACACACCCACCCACACACACAGACACACACACACATGGCTTCAAGCACACATACAGTATATACAAACACACACACACCCACACACACACACAAGCATTCAGGAGAATTCTCAGTAGAGAGAGTGAAGGTTGCACACGGTTAAGCTATATGAATGAAGGTGAAGAATGTACTATTGACAAGTAAAGGCTGTGCAGAAAGGAGTAGGTTTTAAAACCAAGACGTAGCTGTATCTAGTGACACAGGCTGATAAGACACTGTGAGGAGCGTCTGTGCGTGAGAAATGGACTTGGGGTTTGACTGCAGAGAAGCTCCATCAAAGCCTGTGATCTTTTCCTTCCTGGCCGTTAGGACTCTCAGATGGAGCCTGTGCAATATAGCGCTAACCCCTAAATGAATGGTGGCGGTCGCTGACTGTAAACAGTTGTTAGTATGATAGATAAGCGAGTGAGCGTGTGTGTGTGTGTGTGGGTGCGTGTGTGTGTGCGTGAGTGTGTGTGCGTGCGTGCAGGCGACCTCGCGGCAGCCATTAGTCTCGCGGCGTCCCGTGCGCCTGCTGCGCGTTTGGCACAGTCCTTGTTGTCGGGCGCTCGCAGCCGGCTGCGCTCCATCATCCGCCCTGACAAAGATGGCTGACATCGGGGGCACTGCCCGCTCAGGTCCATCTGTGCCCAGGTGCCCACTTTAGCTCCGCGCCACAGGGGACCCGCTCTGACCCCTCCACCGCTCGGGCCCTCTGACTCGACGCCGCTTTTTGGGAGTGGGGGGGCATGAGTGTCATTTTAAAGTCACCAAGGACTACAGGCAGGCACTCAACTTGGGGAGAGTTTGGCCACTTTCGGGTGAGTTTAGCTCATTTATTTATTTATTAGTTTATTTTCAGAGCTACAGTAAGGAAGACGGATGGATATTGCAAAAATTAAATACTGTACAGGGCCAAATGTCTCATCATCATTTGCTGCTGGTGTCACAAAATCTTTCGGTGCATGTTGGTGAAAAATGATCTATGTGCATTACTGCACATCTGCATATGTTGCAGACTACACAAGCGGACTAACAATGTATGTGTGTGTGTGTGTGTGTGTGTGTATGTGCGTGTGTGTGTATATGTGCGTGTGTGTGTATATGTGCGTGTGTGTGTATGTGAAAATGATCTATGTGCATTACTGCACATCTGCATATGTTGCAGACTACACAAGTGACATGCGTGCATTTTGCAATATGCCGTATATGCAAAACATGCATGAGTTTGTTCACATGTACAATATCATATGTCTAACAACTTGTCTCTCATATTAGCTGGCCGTGTGTTTCTGCAATATACTGCATCATCTGATTTAAGTGTGTATATATTTACATTTCAAGTAAAATGGGTAGCTATTCTCTCTACTACCTGGCGTAAGTGTGTATAGAAATACATAATATGATCAAATATAAATATATATAAATATACAGTGATTTTTTTTGGACAAGTACTCTGCAGTACCTGACTATACTATTGCTGAGCAAATACATATTTGTATATGTGTGCAATACAGGTGTGTATTTATAACTGTGCATGTATGTGTATGTTTACATTATATGTGAGTGTGTGTGTATGTGTATATGTGTGTGTGTGTGTGTGTGTGTGTGTGTGTGTGTGTGTGTGTATGTGTGTGCGTGTGTGTGTGTGTATATGTGTGTGTGTGTGTGTGTGTATGTGTGTGTGTGTGTATATGTGCGTGTGTGTGTATGTGTATGTGTGTGTGCGTGTGTATGTATGTGTGTGTGCGTGTGTGTATGTGCGTGTGTATGTTCGTGTGTGTGTATGTGTTTGTGTGTGTGTGTGCGTGTGTATGTGTGTGTGTGTGCGTGTGTGCGTGTGTGTGTGTGCGTGTGTGTGTGTGTGTGTGTGTATATGTGCGTGCGTGTGTGTGTGTGTGTTTGTGTGTGTGCGCGTGTGTTTACCTGGCACAGGTGTGTATGCGGTTCCTGTCTGGGCGTCTCCACAGCAGGCCTGGCCCTGGCTGACCACCTGAGCTCCGCAGCACTGGGCCTGGTAGCCGTCATGGAGGCTCCCCCCACAGCACAGCTGCCCGGCCGCCCAGGAGAAGGGGTTCCCCCCACAGCACGCGTCCCCCAGGCCCACCGACACGCGCATCTGCTCCGGGTTAGGGCAGCACACCTCCCCTGCAGAGACCCCGAAATAGCATCGGGGAGGAGAGAGAGGAGAGAGGAGAGAGGGGGGAGGAGGAGGAGAGAGAAGAGGAGAGAGAGAGGGGAGAGAGAGAGGGGAGAGGAGGGAGGGGGGAGGAGGAGGTGGAGGAGGAGAGAGAAGAGGAGAGGAGAGAGAGGGGAGAGGAGAGAGGGGGGAGGAGGAGGAGAGAAGAGGAGAGTAGAGAGAGGGGAGAGGAGAGAGGGGGGAGGAGGAGGAGGAGAGACGGAGACAGGGGGAGAGGAGAGGAGAAACAGAGAGAGATGGAAGGACAAGGAGAGAGAGGAGGAGAGGAGAGAGTGAAGGAGAGGAAGAGGAGGGAGTGGAGAAGGGAGAGGGAGGAGGAGGAGGAGGAGGAGGGAGTGGAGAAGGGAGAGGGAGGAGGAGGAGGAGGAGGAGGAGGAGGAGGAGAGGATACATCTGGATGAGGATCCAGGAGAATTACCAGGGAATTCTGCCAGAGCAACTCTGGCTTTGACTGAGTAGTCAATGTGACTTACATACATTCCAATGGTTCTGATTTAGAACAGCAGCTAGAACACAAGCAGATATATAGTATATATACTGTATACTAATATGCCATATACTAATATGCCAAATCTGGGATTCAGGATGAGGCCTATTCTGCATGGATACTGATGAAGAACCACAGCAGAACAAAGGAGTCCCCAAACACTACAGTATACAAACAAACACAATCAAATAAAAATGGACCAAAACCTGATGTATCTCATTCAGCATCCACATTTGTTTTACTTCTCAACTTGAACAGAGCTTGGACATAGGACTTGGAATTAGTGCTATTACTATGAAGAGTAATACAGTATGATTATAATTATTAAACACTTTATATTAATGTATATGGACCCTTTCAACAAGGTAAACAAAAACAATGCTTGAACGTTCTATTTGGACCCCAATCTACTTCCTCTGCATTAAGATAACATAATGAAATGTTAAAACGGAAGCCTTGTGGGGCCAACTATGATGCTGATAATGGAACTCTCTTGAAAGGGTCCATAAGTATCTTTATATGGCTCTAATTATTAAACACTTTATAATGTATATAGTAAATTTTGAACAATATGATGATTAAATATTCCCAGTCACACATAATGGATCTCGTCTCTCAACATTTCTGGGAGCCTCCATTGCTAACCTCCGTCCTGTGTTACCTGTTTTACCTGAGCTGAGTGACAACTGGGGGTCGTGGGACTCACCTGGAGGGACGCGGACGTAGTAGCGGCCGCAGCACTGGTGTTGGGGTTGAGTCTGGAACAGCTGGTCGCCGCAGCACACACTCTCCGAGGCGTTCCGCACCGGGACGTAGCGTTCGCCACAGCACTGGAGCCAGGAGTCACGTGTGTACACCGTCTCTCCACAACACACCTGTGTAGCCGACGACGTATACAACACACACACACACACACACACACACACACACACATGAATCATCGGGCTTCTCAGATAACTGTGTGTGAGTGTGTGTGTGTGTATGTGTGTAAGTTTCAAAGTGTATGAGTGTGCTTGTGTGTGTGAAAGCCTTTGATGTGTGTTTGTATCTCTCTTGGCCACACTGCATGATTCAGCTGGACCACCTCTTCAGATGCCTGTGTGTTCCGTCTAAACCAAACGTTAGCTCTCCTTCCCAGCTCAGCCGTCCTCTCGGATCAGTCAGCAGCTCAGTAGCGCACGCTGCCTCTCGGCATTTTCTGCCAGGCAGTTTGGAAGGCAGCCGTGAGGTGCGCGTTGGCCCCTGAGGCCCCCTCCCCTAGCTGCGCCGCTCCTCCTTGATCTAGCCGTAAGATCAGCTCAGGGCATCGGCCATCGCTTCGTCCTGCGCTGCGGTGCGGGCGCTATATATAGCCGGGGCTCGACTGTCTATTTTGGCAGGAAACCAGGGCAGAATAGATTTTCTCCAGCGCCCGTGCGCGCGCGGACGATACCCTGGTGGCGTCTGAAAAATCTGTGCCGCCCCTAGCCCCTGACATTGTTCTTACCTTTGGCTCTCCGAGAGGACTAGATGACTTTTCAAGGAACAGCCGCGTCTAACCCATAAATCCCCCCAACGTGCAGCGACGGAGGAAAATGTGCCAGGGAACAAACGGCCTGTTCTTATTAAACGATATTAGTGAGAACACCACCAACCTCAGGGACACACACTGCCCCATCGCTTAATCTTAATGCCCTCGTGGCAAACACACACACACACACACACACACACACACACAACCAGAGTCACACTCACAAATCACACACACACACATACACCCACACACACAGTCACACTCACAAAACACACACACACACCCACAGTCACACTCACAAAACACACACACACAGACAAAAAAACAAGATGTACCCATTGTTTCTTAACATGCTGTGATGGATTTTATACAGTGTCCTGTAGCAGACAACTGGTACTAGTCTTTGTAGTAAGTTTTGGTAGTGGAGAAAATATGACAGAAAGTTCATTTGACAAATATAAAGCCAAGGTACGGAAAAACAGAGAGAGAGAGAGAGAGAGAGAGAGAGAGAGAATAGAGAAGAGAGAGAAGAAAGTGAGAGAGAAAGAGAGTGAGAGAGAATATTGAAGAGAGAGAAGAACGCGCGAGAGAAAGAGAGTGAGAGAGAGAATAGAGAAGAGAGAGAGAGAAGAAAGTGAGACAGAAAGAGAGAGATGAGAAGAGAGAGAGAGAGAGAAATAGAGATAGAGAGGAGGAGAAAGGAGAGGATGAAACAAAGACGACAAGAAAAAGCAAAGAACCGGAGCTCCTCTGAGAGTGGAGACAGAAGCCAGGACAACAGACAAGCCAGGACAACAGACAAGCCATAATCATCAGTCCTCCATAAAAGTGTTGGCGGCTTCTGTTTTAGCAGGCCATGTAGTACACGGGAAGAGCTTGTCCTTCGCTAACTTGTGTTCTTTTGTCTTCCTCTCCCTTATGTATTAATGTCTGATCGCAGCGAGCTGGGAACGTATGGCTGCGGCACTCTTGCCAACTTGGCTTGCTTTCAATAACATTAGGATTGCAGCAATTGCAGAAGACGAGTTAATCTGTTTACTGAAAAACAATCGCAAGGACCGTGCCTCATGCATATAAAAAAACACAGTCGCTGGAATACACCCGTCTCTGTTCCGCTTCACCAGCCCCGCGATACGCTTCAGCTGCCTCTCATTAATTTGGCTACAGAGCTCTGGGTCCGCGCAAGGGGATGGCTATATGCCATTACCCTAAATTTAGGCCATTTTCGATACGTTTGGAGAAAACCACGGCTGATGATAGAGTGAGCATCTGTCTGGCATCTTTAGGGGCAGCGAGGATGGGAAACACTACAAATAAGTCTGTCTGAGGACGTCATAGGATTAATGATTATTTATCATTGCCAGACATCCATTAGTAAAACGGTTTGCCCTCTCTCTCTCTGTTGGCTTTAAGATCGATCTGCACAGTAACATTTCCCTAAAAGTTGCTAGGTGTTTCTGTTTTTCCAGAAAAAAAACTGGCAACAATTCAAAGCAAATACAGAACTGAACTGCATAAGGTTCATTGTGCAGGTGTACTGCATTCACATTAATGACACTGTGTATGCAATCAGCTAACACATATGGGTCTGGACAACACACTCTTTTTAAATGCCAAAAAAGGCCAAAAGGAAGGCATACAAATGTGTAAAGCAGTTCTTCTAATGGTTTATTTCGTTAGATTTTGTTTTATTAAGAGACACCTTGAAGTCCAATATTAGTATGTATGTTTTAACTCTGGGCTTCTAATAATTTTTGCATAGTTATGAGGTCAACATCTGGACAGCTGGATCTCTGGGAGGTCTGTATGCAGCTGCATGTGTGTGTGTGTATATATGTAAGTATGTGTGTCTGTGTGTGTGTGTGTGTGTGTGTGTGTGTGTGTGTGTGTGTGTGTGCATGTGTGTGTGTGTGTGTGTGTGTGTGTGCATGTGTGTGTGTGTGTGTGTGTGTGTGTGTGTGTGTGTGTGTGTGTGTGTGTGTGCGTGTACCTGCTCCTGTGGGTGGTAGCAGGCGCTGCCGCAGATGCGCTGGGGCTTGGGGCAGCGCAGGAGGGAGCAGCGTCCGGCGGGCCTGAGGGTCAACTGGACCCGCAGCTCCTCACACTGCCTCAGGGCCCGGCGCCGCACGTCATAACCCAGCAGGATGCCATTGGGCTGGCCTGGGGAGCTCCACTCCAAACGCACAGACCTGGAGAGAGGGAGGGGGGGGGAGAGAGAGGGGGGGGGGGGGCAGAGAGAGAGAGAGAGAGAGAGAGAAAGTAAGGAAGAGAGAGAGAGAGAGAGAGAGAGAGAGAGAGAGAGTGAGGGAGAGAGTGAGGGAGAGAAAAGGGAGAGAGAGGGCGAAATGGAGAGAGAGGAAGAGAGAAGGAAGAAGGGCGAGAGGGAGAGGAGGGAGAGAGAGACAGAGAGGTCCAGATAAATGAGGAGAAAGGGGGACAGAAAGAGTGAGGCGTAGAGAGAGAGAGTGATGGAATGACAGAAATAGAGAGGTAGGGAGAGATTCAGGATGGAAAATAAATAAAAAGTAGCAAATGGTGAAAGAAGGAGAGGGGGAAGAAAGAGAAGAAGAGAGAGAGAGAGAGAAACAGATGTTGGTGAAGAAAGAGAAGACAAGAATCAGAAGTAGTAAGAGAGAAAAGAAAACGGTTTTGAAGAATATCACACATAAGGTCTCGTGCACACACACACACACACACACACATAAGGTACATCTCGTGCACACACACACACACACACACACACACACACACACACACACACACACACACACACACACGTGCAGCATTTAACATAATTCTCAATATCACACATAAGGTACGTCTCGTGCACACACACACACACACACACACACACACACACACACACACACACACACACACACACACACACACGTGCAGCATTTAACATACAGTAATTCTCAAAATCACACATACGGTACATCTCAAGTGCATGGGAATGTGCAGCATTTAACTCTCAAAATAGATAACGATTGTACATTCTGTACAGTGTATTCTTAAATAACCTTTTAAGTCTATATTTCAAACAAGGCATCCATGTGTCCAGGTACAGCTTATCTATCACTTTCTCTGTCTCTCTCTTTCACTCCGTCCCTCTCTTTCACTCCGTCCCTCTCTTTCACTCTGTCTCTCTCTTTCACTCCGTCCCTCTCTTTCACTCCGTCTCTCTCTTTCACTCTGTCCCTCTCTTTCATTCTTCTCTCCCTTTCTGAATTTCTCCCTTAAAATACTCCAAAGAGCTTTTCGGCTTCGCGCCGGCTGTTGTTCCAAGAGCCATATGCTCTCCAGCACAATACGGTAAGATGTTTCTGTTGTGTTTGTCTTCACTTATTGATTTTCCTGGGCAGGTTTTAGCTGACGCACACACACACACACACACACCCGCGCGCGTGCACACACACACACACACACACACACACACACCCACACGTACAGTACACACACACACACACACAGAGGATTTCTACCACATGAAGGAGGAGTGGGTGGAACAGCTGATCCAAACAGGTACTGGATCAAAGACTCTCGGTGCCTCTCCCTGCCTGCCTGCAGTAGCTTTGTTAAGCTCTCAGCTAAACAATATCCTCAGCATATGGCATATGTGGAGCCTTCTGTTCACCACACAAAGCAGTTACAACATCAGGCATGAGACACATGTATGGGGAAACCTGGTTGAAACGGGCCGTTCTGAATTTTTCATTTAGAGGAAGAATTTACAGTTATCCAAATTTTTAGAGGTGAACATGCAGATATAGTAAATAACGTACAGATATGTTTTGAAACAGGCCATACAGGCTCTAGTGATTGTTTAGTGGAAGCATTCACTTCTATTTGAATCTAAAGAGGTGAAACTACTGTATGCATATAGAGAGTAACTGTAAAATTCTAATTACTTCATTAGATAATACGGCAGCTGCGCTAATCTAGCGGGACTAGCGGGTCTCTGCAGACAGTAAGACGGACGTACAAGAGAAAAAAAGACACAAAGCTGGCGGTAACTGTATGTCAGACAGTGTGTGTGTGTGTGTGTGTGTGTGTGTGTGATGGGTGACCCGGGTTTAGTGTTCCTCATTCCCATCCCTGGTTTAAAATAATCCCTCTCTCCATCAAATACACCATTTCACTGCCGCGCCGCAACCCTCTCTTTCTCTCTCTCTCTCTCTCTCTCTCTTTTCCTCCTTTAACACACTCCTCCTTTGTGTTTGCAAATCTCTTTGTCACATTATCCTGAGACGTCCAAATTACATAATGATCGCTGGATCGACCCCCCGCCCCTCTCCTCTCCCAACCCCCGCTCCCCACCCTGATGAGTGGACTAATTGATTGTGAAGACTGCTGATGGCACAAAGCTGACAGATCTTA
>NC_055975.1:25349018-25351518 GCF_018492685.1 Alosa sapidissima | reverse complement strand
CACACTGGCACACACACACACACGCACACACACACACACACTCACACACACACACACACACGTACACACACATACATAAAAATGATCATGGCGGAGAGGAGACACAGATTC
Source organism: Alosa sapidissima (assembly GCF_018492685.1). NCBI lineage: Eukaryota > Metazoa > Chordata > Actinopteri > Clupeiformes > Clupeidae > Alosa > Alosa sapidissima. The sequence continues at coordinate 25,351,407 of NC_055975.1, read as the reverse complement.
CTATGAATGTGGGCTGTGAGGACATAGACCTGCAGACATGACTGTGGGTTATGGAGGAAGTCAGACCTACAGGCCTAAATGTAGCTTATTAGGACACAATGACACCTGTTGGCCTACAAGTGGTGTGAGAGGACAGGTAAAAATAAAGGACACGCAGAGAGACACACAGACCCAATTGTGGAGTGTGGCGACATGGTAAGACCTAATGACCTACATGCAGTTTGAGTGGACAGACCAAAGGTATTGTAAAGACCGGAGAGGATTTTGGGGACCTAACAACCTACATTTGGTTTGTGGGGACACAGGGGCACCTGCTGACCTGACTGTTTGCGATGATGACACAGTGATACTCAGTTGTTAGGGCCAAACATGAACATGGTCAGACTTAATGACCTGGAAATAGTTACAAGGGTAGAGACACCACACCTAAAACCCCTGAACATGGATTATGAGGACACAGTGAAGCGGTCTGACCTGAATATGGACTGAGGACAGTGAAGCGCTTAGACCCGAATATGGATTAGGAGAACACAGTGAAACTCCTAAATACGGATTATGGGGACACCCCTGAATATGGATTATGAGGACACAGTGAAAAGCATTGAATATGGATTATGGGGACATAGTGAAATGCATGAATGTGGATTATGGGGACATACTGTAGTGAAGTGCATGAATGTGGAATATGAGGACACAGTGAAACATTCAGACCTAAATATGGATTATGGGGACACAGTAAAATCCTGAACATGGATTATGAGAACACAGTAAAACCCTGAATATGGATTATGGGGAAACCCCTGAATATGAATTATGGGGACACAGTAAAACCCTGAATATGGATTATGAGGACACAGTAAAACATTCAGACCTGAATCTAAATGATTGGGGGTGCAGGGAGACCTACACACCTGGATGTTGCTCAGACGTAAATCTAAATGTTCGGGGTTGAAGAGAGACCTACACACCTGGATGTTGCTCAGACGTAAATCTAAATGTTCGGGGTTGAAGAGAGACCTACACACCTGGATGTTGCTCAGACGTAAAATCTAAATGTTCGGGGTTGAAGAGAGACCTACACACCTGGATGTCGTAGACAGTGAAGGGTAGCAGGTCCCCGAGCTCCAGGGACCCTGTGGTGTTGCCAGCAGTCCCGCGTAGCTGGTCGTCCACGTAGACGCCGTACTGAGTGATCGCGCCATTGGGGACCAGGGGCTCGGCCCAAAGGACCCGCACGGTAGTGCTGTTCAGGGTCACGACCTCTGGAGGGAACACACCCTCGGGCTCTGGGGGAGAAAGAAGAGAGAGAGGGATGAAGAGAGTGGGAGAGAGAGAAGAGGAAGACAGGGAGTAAAGGGAGGAGGAGCAGAGAGGAGAAATAGAAGAAAAGACAGATAAGAAATTTAGAAGATGGCAGTTTGTTAAGAGAGAAAAAGATAAAGTAAAAAACAAGGAAAAGAAGGAAAGGAAAGGGAGAATGTGAGCAGAAAGGAGAGAGAGAAAGAGAGAGAGGGAGAGAGAGAGAGAGAGAGAGAGAGAGAGAGAGAGAGAGAGAGAGAGAGAGAGAGAGAGAGAGAGAGAGAGAGGAGTGCAGGGAAAGCAGCAGGGAAGACGACAGCCAGAAACATCGAGCATAAGGCAAACTGAAACCAACCCCTGGCAGCTCATTTCACCCAGTTTGGAACTACAGCATAAAGACGCGTTGAAGACAAATGCTTTTGATGGCCCCCGGGACCCTGCGTGTGCTGGGATCATGACTCCACTGTCCCTGCTCCTTAGTATCTGCCTGGGCCTCTGCTGTGATCCGGGGAGACGCGCTCCCTCCCTGTGCGGAGGCCTGGCTCCAGTCGGGCAGGATCTCATCTCTCGCCTCGTGATGGCCGCCTCTCTCTCTACGCCCTCCCGCTCGTCACACAGCTGCCCGCCGGTGCCCGCTGCCCGCTGCCCCAACGCGGCTGACAGCAGACATTACCCAGCGCAGCGGGCAAAGCTGGCATGCATGTTGCTGGAGCTCGACGCCTCTGGCAGCCAGTATGGTTGTGGTTGTGGTTGTGGTTACGGTTTTGTTTAAAACAACTTACAGTACATGAAGAGTTGGGTTCCAAAACACTATTTTAACACCATTTTAATGAATTTCCATAAATATATTTTTTTCATAAACATTTTGTTTTTCCAAGTAATTTCAGTAGAAATGTTTTGTTTTTTGTTTTTTTGGGTATTGTTAACGTTTTTACTGAAATTACACAACTGCATTTTGGTTGATATTTCCTGGAATACACAATTAAATCACTTTTTAATGTTTTTAAAAACAGATATGTAGCGTTTTGGAACCAAACTCTTCATATAAACACTACATTAGCTAAAATAATGTGTTTAAAAAACTTACATT
>NC_055975.1:25339018-25344018 GCF_018492685.1 Alosa sapidissima | reverse complement strand
AGGTGCTGAAGTTGCGGAGCAGTGTGGGGAGACCAGCTGTTTCTTGCTAGGGATGCAAATGTGACTCCATACCACACCACACCACTCTCACCACTGCTGCTGCTGCTATTGCGCTCGCTCGCTCGCAAGGAAAAACACTCAGCACTCCAGCACAGAGGTGGGGCAGAGAGAGAGAGAGAGAGAGAGAGAGAGAGAGAGAGAGAGAGATAGAGAGAGATGGAGAGAGAGAGAGATAGAGAGAGAGATAGAGGTGGAGAGAAAGAGATAGAGGTGGAGAGAGAGAGAGAGGTGGAGAGAGAGATGGAGAGAGAGATGGAGGGAAAAATACAGGTAAATAAAATGAAAGAAAACAGAAAGAAGGAAAGAAAAAGAACATGAGAAAAGAGAGGAAAAGAAAGACCAAAAAAGAACGAAAGAAAGAAAGAAAGAAAGAAAGAAAGAAAGAAGGCAAGGCAAGGCAACAGCATGGAGAATGGAGAGACAAAGACAGCAAACAGAGAAAGAGAGAGAGAGAGAGAGAGAGAGAGAGAGAGAGAGAGAGAGATGGAGAGAGAGAGAGATAGCAAACCTGAGTTGTTCCCACTAACTTTGCTATCGGTGCATCAGCGCATTGGCGGAAGTGATGCAGACAGTTTAATGACTATTGATCCCGTGGCAGAGGTCAAGATATCAAAATTTCGGAGGAGAGGAGACATCTTTATCCCTGTGATCTGCTTCCAGTGCGGGCTGGAAAACTGTTTTAAAATAATCAAATCAATACTCTACTGACAGCAGGCACCCAACGCGCTGAGAACACCTGCCTCTCACACCACAGGTCAGCGGAACAAAGACACACACACACACACACACACACACACACACACACTCTTTCACCTGCCTCTCAGAGCACAGGTCAGCGGAGCAAAGACACACACACACACACACACACACACACACACACTTTCTCTGCTTCTGCAGAAGGACAGCACAAACAGAAACATGGCAGTCACTTTTATTTTTAAAACTGCATTCACATGAAGTCTTACTTCTTGTCTGCATCGGACATAAATGTCTCCGTACTCTAAATGCACCCACATCAGTGACAAAATGTAGGACATCTCACATCAAAACATACAGTATATACTACTGAAGTATTTATCTATATGTTTTATATTTATATTTTATTATTACTGTTCTTATAAACTATTTTTCTTCTTCATTTAACTTTCCTCTTGCTTTACGCGACTGCTTCACGGCTGCACGGTGTCACACTTGCCTTTTAAAAGCAGGGACAAAGTTGAAAGTAAATCTCTGACTTTATTCTTTCATCCCTGACATGGCTTTTATTTGTTGCATCACAAGTATCACAGGGCCTTACGTCAATCAAATCAAGTCAAATCAAAATGCCAAACACACTGAAGATACTGCAAGGAAAAGTGAATGTGTGAGCTGTGATAATATCAGTGTTTGATAAAAATGTGTATACACATCACCTAAGAAGTCTTTTCCCGTTTAGTTTTCCCTTCATAGGCTGAATCCCGATCTCATCCCTAAGGCCTCTAACCTGACTCTCGCCAGATGAATTTTGTTCCGCTTAGCTCCGCCTAGCTTCACTCACATCCATCTGGGACCTCTTCCATTGAGAGTGATTTCAGCACCAGATTGTATGGTAGAGCCAATCAGGACGCAGGGCGGGAGTTTCATAGATGTGACATAGCGTAGAAGCGACTGTGAGACTGTTATCAGCGTCACGGGTTGGCTTCGATGTGAGTGGTTGAAGTAGCACGTCAATAGATGACGGACAAGTGGCTTATTCAATCATAAGCAAGTATTTTTTGATTAGGCCCAGCCTTCTGAAGCAACACTCCAATGGATTGGTCCCAGATGGATGAGTGGAGCTAGGCGGAACGAAATTCATCTGGCGAGAGTCAGGTTATAAGGTCTCGCCGTGATTACATAAATCATAGTTTACCCACCTCTTATTTCACTACATCCCTGCCTACCGCCGTCTCTTTTGTAAGACATCATTAGAGAGGGAGACCTCCAGGTTTTGGTGTTTATGTCCTCGTCTGTGGGTGTGTCCACACAAATGAGTTTGCTTCCTCGTATGACCAGTGGTTGGTGTTTATGTCTATGGCTGAATCCCGATCTCATCCCTAAGGTCTAAGCCCTGTACCCTCACACACTTAACTGACATGCGTTGATAAGTGATCGAGTTTGCGACGGTGTTAAGGGTTCAGAACGCTAATAACAGGAACAGGGACAGCACCTGTGACCTAGCATTAAACTGACAAAACGCAAAAAACATGTTGCACAGCCTCCCTTTGGGTAACCCTGTGTTTCACGTCACAACGCTATGGATTGTTGGTAATTCCCTTGCGGGAACACGCATCAAAGTGTGTGAGTCCGTGAGGGGAGAGATTGGGATTCAGCCATAGTCTCTTCACAAACCAGCAAACATCTGATGTCACTTCCTCCCTACAATTATAGGAAGTTGACAGAACAGAACTCCACTGTTAGAAGCCCTCACGCCTGCACTCAGCTACTGGTCACAAGATGGCTGCTGTATAGCATGGTAGAACACACATGATTTATTGACAGTTGTGAGGGGTAGCTCTGCAGAACTGGTCTGTGTGTGTGTGTGTGTGTGTGAGTGTGTGTGTGTGTGTGAACGGGGTGAGGGCCCAGGTTAGGGTCGGACGCTGCTAACAGATCCATTAGGCCACCATGTGTGTTCTTCACAGGGACCCGGCTATTGATCCGCCCGTCGCCCGACAGCCTCAGTCACTCACTTAAGCATTTTAGCATTTCACTACTGCTAGCGTCCCCCCCACCACCAAAGCATACATCAAACACACACACACAGATACACACATACACACACACGCACACACACACACACACACACATACACACACACACATACACACACACACATCGCACGCACACTCCTCCCTCTGTTTTTTTTTTACATCCCAAATGGTATGTGACCCAGCCTCACGTGTGAATGAGACAAGAAGCACTCACGTGTGGCCCCTTTAAAAAAAAAAAAAAAAAATAGAAAGACGAGAAAAATCAATGAGCGTCCCACTCTCCCGCATTCCCATCATGCTCGGCTCACCTCCGTCCTCTGTCGTACAGGTCACCTGGGCGCTGGTGGCGTTGTGTGCCCCGTTGAACACCTGCAGGGTGAGGTTGTACACCGTGCTGGGCTGCAGGTCTGGGACGAGGGCGGATGTCACCTCAGGGTCGAAGGTCAAGGCCTGGATGCCCTGGCTGGAGTTCACCCACAGGGTGTAGGACACTACCTCCCCCTGAAGATCCTCTAGAGCTGGACAGAGAGAGAGAAGTGGGAGTGGGGGCAGGCCAAGAACCATTTACAAATATCCACACATTTAGCAATACCAAGAAGATACACTGACCATTACTTACAATTATCTATAAGCTCTCAGGCATTGGCTACTTTACTATTCATTGTGTTATTTATCATAAAGTGTTATCAACATCTGGCTATTATTCTATATGATTTCATCTGTTAATCTTTTATATTAATCCTCCTTCTTCTTATTCTAACGTAACTAGCAACACTATGTATTCCTTGAGCTTTTCCTCATTACCACAGCTACTGGTACTTTCGCCATAACTGTTCAATATTTCTAGTTCAACTACTGTACTGTTTGTAATAGGGTTGCAATACCTCTAATATCTATTGGTACGAACACTACTTCTGCTGCCATCTTCTGCTTAGGGCTGCTATGGAGTATATTTCCAATGGTATGGAGCATTACTCCACACCTACCTAGTTACTTATGCATTTACAGTGATTTCCTATTTATTATTTACATTGTGTATAAACAGCAGGACAGTGTTTTATGCAAGTAAAAAAAAAACATATTAACTGCCCCTGTGTAATAACCTCATAGCTGAAGAAATTTTGCAAAATCAATGTATAAACCGCAGCTAATAGTTGGGAACTTACGGTAGCTGATGTTTTTGTCCAAAGTGACTTGCATATACCAATTGCAGGGGCCAGTTTCCCTGGAGCAATTTGGGGTTAAGCACCTTGCTCAAGGGCACAACTGTGGCAGCTAGGAATTGAACCCATGTCTTTCTGTGACTACTAGCATGCTAGCCAAGTTCCTTAGCCACTACACTAGCCTCAGCACTCCTGTGCCCATGCTGCCTGCCGCGGTGGCGATGGAATGCTACCAGGGTTCCCACTCTAACTCAGATGTAAAATTCCATGGCTTTTCCCTGACTTTCCATGATGAAAAACCTGAATTTCCATGACCTACTACAGAATGAATCATACAATATATCGACCAAAGATTTCAAAGTAGCCGCATAGTATTCAAGAATCTTTGACTTTTTTTTAAAGTGGGAGATGAATAAATGGGTATTGAATAAGCAAGGTTGGGCTAAGCACCACTCAAGCAAGCAGTACAACTCATTACCAGATATATTAGCATTACCCCTTAAAGGAGTACCGTCACACCGGTGTGATGGGAATGTTGGGAAATTAACATTCTAAAGAATATCTGGGTTCATTGAATTCAACATAGAATTTTAGAACCTTCAATTGTTGCGGAACTTAGAATGTTCAAAAACCTACACCTTTAAGGGTTAATGTATCTTGGCAAGTAAATTTTAAACTTCTACAACAAAATTCCCTGATATTCCATGACTTTGCCCCACAAATGGTAAAATTCCATGACTTTCCATGTCTGTAATAGACTTTATCATATTTCCATGATATTCCAGAAATTCCATGACCCGTGGGAACCCTTCGCTACTCACTGGGCGTGGTCCAGTTGACCAGGATGGAGGTGTGGGACACGGTCAGAGAGGAAATGGAACTGGGCCTGCGGGGCACGCCGGCCAGCGTGGACGCCGTGGCGATCTCCCCCGACGAGTAGCCCACGTCGTTGTGGACCAGCAGCTTGTACTGGTACTGAGTGAACCTACAGGGGAAGGGCCACAGAGAGAGAGAGCGACATGAACCGGATGTTCTGCAGGCCAGC
>NC_055975.1:25326518-25336518 GCF_018492685.1 Alosa sapidissima | reverse complement strand
GGGGGGGGGCGCCGGTACGGTAGCATTAGAGGCTTTTAGATCAATGAGCTCCTGGAAACGATGCCCGCCTCCGGTCTCCGCCGCCACGGCAACGGGCGAGCGGTCGAGGAGGCGAAGACACCCTGACTTTGACCTGGAAGAGAATATTCCCTTCATTACATTTAAAAGAAGAGGGTGGCAGCAGCGTGGCGTGGTGGACATTCATCGCCATGGCAAAAAAAATGATGAAATCCTAATGGAATTGCACGCCAAACAAAGTATGTTGCTGTGTAGTTGTTGTTTTTTTCTCTCCTCCTCCTTAAGTGGGGGGAAGTCTCTGGTCAGCGTTTTAGGGAGCGCATCAGATGGATGAGGGCTAAGTCCCATGGCTGGATGCACCGTGTAAGGTGACTGACTGCCAACCAGCCTGAGTGAAGTGTGAATATGTATGACTGTGCTGCGGATGATGTGCTTGTTGTGGACGTATGTGGTGTATGTGGAAATCAAGTCTCCTCTCTCTGATGGCTCTTAACCTTGGCCACTTTCTAACACTTCTGTTCACACACTCGCTCATTAAATGCACTCTTGATGTATGCATGGCAACTCAAAAACACACATTTACTGTACATGCATACACACACATGAGCCTGCACGCATACACATCCACACACTGCACGCATACACATCCACACTCACTGACACTCACACACACTTATATGCATGCACATGGGTGTGCACACAAACTCAATCACAAACATACGTACACACTTATACACACAACTATGTGAACACACACACGCACAAACACTTATGCATAATACACAACTTAAGTGTGCATAAGACTTCACCAACACATTGAGATACAAAGATGCATGCAAACACACACATGTACATTCACGCATGCACACGTACACACACACACACACACACTCACACAAACTCACTCACACACACACACACACACACACACACACACAGACACACACACACACACACACACACACACACACACACACACACACACACACACACCACACACACCCCGTGATGTCCACACCCAATGGCCTAGCTTTGCGTTGCACAGCTCATTTGAGAGAGTGCCCATGCTCACGCATGTCATTAAGAAAATGCATATACTGATGTAACCCGCCACTGGTGAGAAGTACACGGGGGCATCTAAAGAGATTTGAGCTACGCAGGACTGGTCAAGTTAAATGTCGTGGCTGACGTCTTCCTTAAAGTTCACATCAAAGCCGCAATGCAATTAACGGGAAAGGCCTTTAAAATTATAACGGGGGCTCCAAGCGCCTTTAGACTGTTGGGCCTCTCTCTGTTGACAAAGAAAAAATAATATTTCTAAAAACTTTACAAAAATAAAATGATTCCGCTGTTTAATCCATAAACACTGGAACAAACAAGCAGAAACCCCCCAGAAAAGCGTGATCATCTCCTGGGAGGAATACAAAAACCCCTTTACAGCCCCAGATGGGCTTCAAAGCAAACACTCAAACACTAAAATGCTTCTCAGGGAAAATTCTTGCGACAACCAATTTTTTTCCCTACTGGAATAAAACAGAAACTCCTAATAATAAAACTAGGGGAACAAGCAACTCAAAGTGTGTGTGTGTGTGTGTGTGTGTGCATAAAGCAGGGGGAAACCAGAGGGGGAGAGTAGATGGAAGGCGATGGAAGGAAACACACACACACACAGCCTAGCCCATTCAAATGATCAGTACTATTTGAGTGTCTTTAACACGTGTGCCGGATTCTCCCCCAGTCACGCATGTTAATGCGGCACTTAACAAATTAATGAAATAATAACAGTTTGGGTAGAGGAGGGCACAGAGAACACAACAGAAACCTGAGGGGGAAGCAGATGAATTATTCAGGCTCAGTTTATGTAAATGTTGGCTTGTGTTTGAAGTGGTAAGCATGTCTCCGCCGTCTCCCTGGCACTGAGACCCCCTTTCAGACAAGATGTGTGTGTGTGTGTGTGTGTGTGTGTGTGTGTGTGTGTGTGCGTGTGTGTGTGCGTGCGTGTGTACGTGTGCATATTGGTTTGTGTTTATTCACATGGGTCTCTAAGCTGCAAAGCTTGTTTAGTTACATTAATTTCCCACTAAATCTTGTGTTTAGGCCGGAACGTATAGCAGCAGTTATAAGACGTCCTCACCGGGGCCTTGGAGGATTGTGTCTTAGAGACGGCAGCTCTTTTCTTAGAGACAGCAGTTCATCTATCTTACTAATTCATACCGTTGCTACCTAATCAACAGATTTTTTACATCACAAAATATTAGTGCTAACATTGCTGCACACAGTGTACAGTATTTCCCATAATGCACACAGGAACGGGAGCCTGTTATGTCCAAAAAGGCTTATGATTTTTAGAACTGGGTCGGACAGAGGTCCGATCGCCTTCACATCTGAAACGAACCGTACCAGGGTTCTTTTGGAAGCGCACTGAGACCACCTCTTCAGGTGGGTCTCGGTTTGCTTGTTTGGTGCGCACCTGGGTTTGATTGCTTGTATTCACACCTGCCCAAAAGGTCCGCACCAAGGTCTTGGTTTGTTTTAAGCGAACTAAACAAGGCAGGTGTGAATACCCCGTTAGAGACAACAGCTCTGTTTTTCTTACTGACAGAGTCTCTACTAGAGGAAGATGGAGGCCTCGGAGCATCGTGTCTTAGAGACAGCGGCCCTGTTTTTCTTACTGACTGAGTCTCTACTAGAGGAAGATGGAGGACTCGCAGGTGCACTCACAGAAAGACTGAGCTGTCCTTACATTTCAACCCAAATTTTGCTGCTCTTATTTCTTCATTGTATGTGCCTTCTTATTTACTTTTTATATTGTTTACTTGAATGTTATGTTTGTCTGTGGACCTAATTGGTAAAATATGTCTTGTCTCCACCGTGGGATAGTGGGAAACGTAATTTCGATCTCTTTGTATGTCTTGACGTGAAGAAATTGACAATAAAGCAGACTTTGACTTTGATCCATATCAGCCTGACTTTCTACTGCTGTGTTGTTTCTACTGCTGTGCTGTTTCTACTGCTGTGTTGACTCTACTGCTGTGTTGACTCTACTGCTGTGTTGGCTCTACTGCTGTGCTGACTCTACTGCTGTGTTGTTTCTACTGCTGTGCTGATTTGCTGTGTTGTTTCTACTGTTGTGTTGTTTTGCTGTGTTGTTTCTACTGCTGTGTTGTTTTGTTTTGTTGTTTCTACTGCTGTGTTGTTTTGCTGTGTTGTTTCTACTGCTGTGTTGTTTTGTTGTGTTGATTCTACTGCTGTGTTGTTCTGTTGTGTTGTTTTGCTGTGTTGATTCTACTGCTGTGTTTTCTTGTGTTGTTTCTGTTGCTGTGCTGTTTCTACTGTTGTGTTGATTCTGTTGCTGTGTTGTTTATATTGCTGTGTTGCTGGTGAAGAGCTGTGAGGTTGAAATGTTGGGTATGAGTTAAAGTTTCTGGAAGTTTCTGTCTCTGACAGTGTGCAGATCCTTCTTTCGACTTTTACCTTCACGTTGAGTTTTGATCTTCTGTAGCACCTGTTAAAGTTGGTGAATGCGTGTACCCTGCACTCAGCTTTGTGTTGTCTGGGAGGTCTCTGATTTGCCAAGAGGTCTAACTTTAGAACACCTCAACTCAAAACTCAGAACTCATTTGGGCCGGATTTGGTCCCGCTTTTGGTCTGATCAAATCCTGATCTGACAAGGAAGCAACTCAAGGCTGATGTTTTTTTTTTAAATATTATTATTGATTATGGGTTCTCCAAAAATGAAAAGAAAAGACCAGGAATGCTAAAAGAAGCACGAAGACACGCATTCAACTTTTCCTTGTGTTGGTGTGGAACTAAACAAACAACAAAGCAAACAAACAAAAACAAAACCCCACATAAGTATGGGAGTATGTCATGTATAGTATATACAAATTGTACATTTAGAGGCAGAATATTTAAGCCTCCAGTGTTCAGTTTCAGCTGAGGAGCAGAGGGCAGTTCAAGGGAGGCTCCCTGAGCTTTAAGAGGAAAGTGAAGCCAAGGTCACACGCACACACACACACACACACACACACACACACACACACACACACACACACACACTCGTAGGAGCTGGCCGACTGTATTGACAGTCTTAATTGGGTGCGGGGCGGTGGGCAGGAGGTAGGGATCGACCCAGAAGCAATCAGTTGCCGGCGGCGACAGAGAGAGGACGTCACAGAGACGATGGCGGGCACTACATTTTCATAACGGGCCGAGGAGCCGCACACGCACACACACACACACACACACACACACACACACACACACACACACACACACAGACTCATCACTTAGGCAACTTCATTCGTCTCTCTGCGTTAAGAGTTAGCCCTTGTGTGCAGAACACGGAGAAACAGCAGTGTACGTTTCCACGAGGGACAGGGGGGAGGGGGCGACTGTCAGGGTCACCTCGACCCCGCTCTGAAGGGGACCTTGATTAGCGGGAGCAGGCGGGGAGGAGTACCCATGCGTTTATTACCCATGCATTTATGCACCACTGCCAAAATGTTGGGAAACAGAATCAACCAACTTTTACACAGCTGAGGGGCTTCCATAAGCCCTTCTGGCCCTTGCTTTGTACCGTACGTCCTCAGGGACAACATGCCCACCCACACACAGGAAGACATCCAGCACAACACTGCATGTACATAGTGGTACTAACACATGCCACTACCAGGACTCCCACTCTAAGCCCTGAGCTACACCAGGCGCGTAACTGAAGCGTTCTGTTCGCGTTACGTCTGCAGCAACAATTAGCTTCCATTATAATCAATGGAAGTAGCTACGCCAGACGTGACAGTGGGGCGTACGTTCGAAAAAAATAGACCATTCATCTAAAATGGATTTTACGCGTCGCGAATGGAACACTTCAGTTACGCGCCTGGTGTAGCTCATACCTAACTCAAATGTAAAATTCCATGACTTTTCCCTGACTTTCCCTGACAAAACAAAACTGAATTTCCGTGACCTTATAAAAGTTATAATTAATAAAGAATATTTTCTTAAGGAATATAGAAAAAGTCAGTATTGTGAAGGTAAAGTAAAGTGTGGTGCAAGTGTATGTCGCAAGCACACTGAGTTGGGGCCAGTACAGACCCAGCACAGTCGTAACGGTATAAATTTGTACAGTATATGTGTGCACATCCTGTGTACTTTAGGCTGTACTTCCTGTGCCTGGACTACAGACAACAGACCGAGTACATAGACTACTAAAGACAACAGAAAGGATGGGGACAAAACAGTGGAGTGTGTGTTCATCATGAGTAGTGCGTTGTAATAACGGTAACGGTAACACAAAATGCCACCACACACACACACACACACACAGGACCACATTAGAGACATTCTCTCCAACATTCCCAGCAGTTGATGCTAAACAGGTAAACAAGTAAACAAGTAAACAACCTCTGAGAGCTAATCCAATCTGCAGCAGCCTGCTCCTGCAGGAGTCTCCAGCTGTACGGCTGAGAGGCGTGCGTGGCTGTCTGCTTACACATATGCTAAAGGCAGCGTTCGCAGTGGGACGGCAGGAAGTCACGCCACCACGCTATTATAGCTAAGGAACACCACGCCGCTAACATATGGTGACATGCGGGTAATATAATAAGACCACCTACAAGGTGATTTCCAGGTAACGTATGAAACCACTGAAAAGCACCCTGGGAGAAGTAGCTATTTCTTTACAGCATGGTGAGCTGGGCCAACGTACACACGCAGTCTCTATCCTCCACATGAGCGTGTGAGTGGCATTCTAGGATCCCATGCTAAACAGCAGGAGGAAAAAGACTAGTGTGCTACTGAGACTTGGGAAAGAGTGGAGCTACAACCTGGGACTGGGACTGAAGGGCAACTCTGGTCTATACTAATCTTCACCATGATTTTGCACACAATATCAGGTTTACCGATTCATAAACAAACAAACAAACAAACAATCAATCAGAACAGAGGGGTTGGGGCTCTTGAGAGGAAGTGCCATGTCATAGGGAGATATTTTAGCCACTACTTCCTTTCACTTTTGAGAACCGCTTAAATTGAGCGGTCACTTGAGAACAAGGGCTAGAGGGTTGAATTAAACTAAATGAGGTTGAATCAACCTAAAGCAAGGAGGCCGTAAAATAAGCCAAAGGATTGTGTAGAGTCTGCATCAGCTTGAGTGAGAAGACTACCACTAATATGAGATGGGAAAGAGAGTCTTTTGCCATTGTGAAGGAAGGGAATGCAATATTCTGCCATTTCCGACATATTACCAGGGGTGGTCAAGGAAGTTTAATTTCTCCCATGTGCACCAGTTTTTCCACAACACACACAAACGGCCGGCCACACATCCCGTCACTCACCTGGTGAGTCTGGGCCCAGCAACATATTCTGCCTCTTACCAAGACTGGACAAGGATGTTTAATGTTTAGTATCTACGTTTATCTTCTACTGTCTCTATTGTACAGTGGAGTTTTTTTATATGTATGTTACTTTTTCTGCTGTAAGTGTGATCTGTCTGTATGCTACTGAACCTTGAATTTCCCCTTGGGGATTAATAAAGTATCTATCTATCTATCTATCTATCTATCTATCTATCTATCTATCTATCTATCTAATCAGCCCACTCACCTGCACTGCGTCTGGGCCGAGCAGGGTCACCTGTGGAGGCTGCAATCCGGCTGGTCTGGAGGGCCTGGTGGTCACCCCGGTCCAGCCGCTGCTGTTGCTGCCCCCGCCCCGCGTGTGGGCCACCACCCGGTACTCGTAGCTGGTCCAAGGGCTGAGCGCTGCCGAGCTGTCCAGGAAGCTGAGGGGCTCGTGGGGCTCGGTCTCCGCCACGGTGGACACCTGCCGCGTGCCCCGCACCCTCCGCTCCAGCGTGTACCCCTCCAGCTCCCCGTTGGGGCGCCCCGGGGGACCCCAGGACAACAGCACGGACGTCGGGGTGTCGGAGAAGAGCTGGGGCGCGGGCACGTCCGCGGGGGGCCCCGGCGGGGTGCGGAAGGCGTGGGATAGGGGCGAGCGCGCGCACCCCACGTCCGTGCAGGCCTCCACTTGCAGGGTGTAGTTGGCGTAGGGCCGCAGGGGGGCGGCAGAGAAGACGGTGGTGTTGCCCGGCAGCGTGGCTACGAGCTCGGTGTTCTGGTAGACGTGGTAGTGCTTGATGGGGCCGTTGGGCTGGGAGGGAGGCGCCCAGGACACTGTGGCACTGTGGGGCAGGACACTGGACACGACAGGAGGGTCCACTGCTCCCGGTCCTGTGGGGAAGCAGAAGCACATATCACCTGGGTGTTATACTACGAGAGTTACTGGCCCCTAATTTTAATGATGGGATAAGTCAGTTATAAGATATTTAAGATCTTAAATTTCCCCTTGAGCTTGAATTTCCCCTTGGGGATCAATCAAGTATCTATCTATCTATCTATCTATCTATCTATCTATCTATCTATCTATCTACATATTTTACATTTATTATATAAGTTGCTTTGACTCTTGTTTGACATTTGATGTGGCTTAGACCCAAAAAAAGATAAAAATGTCTGATTTATGGAAATGTGCGACTACTGAGAACAATTCAATTTCTTCAAGCAAAAGAGCACTACTATTATATACATACGTGCATTGTAGCATGCAGGACCCTAATTTGAATGATGGGCATAGTTTAAAAGTCTGAATAGAGCTAATTTACTTACTCGGCAAAATCAATTTGCTAATTTAACATCATGGGTAAGACCTTAAGTGCAAACATGGATGAGTCTATTCAATGCTTCCACATGCCACATGATAGTAATAGTTCATTCTCATGAACATTGCTTGTTCATAGACTTTGCATTTTGCCCACCATTTAAATAGACTATTGCATAATTTGAACTTTTTTTATCTTTTAAAGACAATTACATATTTTACAGTTATTACAGTTGGTGTGCCTTGACATTCTAGTTCGACGTGTGATGCCCCAAAAGGGAACAAGCCTCTGGTTAGACTAATGTGAACGTGACTTCAACATCATGACGTTACTACTACAGACTAGACTATAGCACATATTTATATTGGACTCTTTTGCCTTTATTATGATAGGATGGTGAAGAGCCTGGCAGAAAGCGAGAGGGAGAGAGATGTGGTGGGATCGGGAAATGACCCGGGTCAGAGACGACCCAGGTTAGACTCGACCCAGGTCAGAAACGACCCAGGTTAGACTCGACCCAGGTTAGACTTGACCCAGGTTAGACTTGACCCAGGTTAGACTTGACCCAGGTCCCAGTGGCCACTTGGACCTGAATGGTACGGACGCTGTAGCCATTTGCACCAACGCGCCTCAACGCGCCCCAAGCTTTCAGATATATTTGACGCTTTTCTTTATACTTGAATAATTAAGAAAGCCCAAAGGAGGAGAGGTTGGGCTGGCGTCATCCTTTGATGATTGAGAGATAAGCCGCCCTCCTGTTTAAACACAGAACACAGTCTATGACAGTGCTTTGGAGGCTAAGTCATAGTTGACATTCCATACAACATCTGTGTTTTGTCTTAAATGTTTCTACATTTTCATTTTTACTTGTAAAAGTACCCACATCTGTGTGTAAACCAACATGAACACTGGTGCTGATCCGAAGTTTGTGTGTGTGCGTGTGTGTGTGTGTGTGTGTGTGCATGCATGCATGTGGGTGGATGGAGCGGTGGTGGCATTGGTTGTTTTATCAGAGTAAGAGTGACAGCAGCGATATATGCATTCCAATGTCTCTGCCGGGGCAAGAGGCTGTGCTACGCGGAATTATCCTCAGCCAGGCGCCGCCGAGTCACAGCTGACATCACAAGGACAAACACTGATTTGGCCATCCTTATTTGGCGGATTAAAATGTAGAGTAGGCAATGTGCAAATCAGCTCATTTACCTCAGTAAATGGGGCGGGGGATCGCTCTGTGTGTGTGTGTGTGAGTGTGTGTGTGTGTGTGTGTGTGTGTTGAGGGTGGGGGGTGACAGTCGCCCACCCGGCAGGCAAATATGAAATTATATTTATGGATTTATTCAATGGAGGTTATGTGTGGAGGGAAGAGGAACCAGGAGCAACAGTGGGCCTTGAAGAGATTGCGGTGAACTGGAAGAAATATTGTAATCACTTAAGTTTGGGAGCAGTCATTTTGCCTGAGTGGCCGTGTCTCAGCGCAGGAGGGAGGCTACAGCCTCCAGCGCAAGCCAAGAAATCCCTCATGGATATCTGTAGTCTCTGACAGCACAGGTCATTTTCATAATTACACACACACACACACACACACACACACACACACACACACACACACACACACACACACACAGTCGCACACAAACTGTACATATAAAAGCTATACATATACATCAATGTAAACGCACACTTACAAACACATGATTGGATACACACCTGTACAACACCCCCCCCCCCCCCCCTCCCCCCCAACACACACACACACACACAAAGGGACACATCCTCATCAGTAGGTTAAGCCAGGGCCCAGGGAGCAGATGAGTTTTCTATGTGTGTCGCTCTCTTAATCTCACTCCTCTCTTCTCCTTCATCTCTCCATTCATCTCTTCCTGTCCATTTACTCTGTATGTCCATCCTCAGCTACTTCTCTCTCTCTCTATTTCTCTCTCTCTTGTTGAGCATCCCTCCATTTCTCTCATTCTCTCCATGTTTTTCTTCATTGATCTCTCTGAATGCAGTACAGATTCCACTGCCTTCCCTCTCTCTTCTCAACACTTATTTATTTTATTTCTCTCTCCATCTCCATCTCCTTTATTTCATCTTCCATGTCCCTCTCTCTTTCTCTCTCTCCACCACTCTTTGTTTGTCTCTCCATCTCCTTCATTTCATCTTCTGTGACCATCTCTCTCTCCCTCCCTGTCTCTTTCTCTCTCTCTACCACTCTCTCCCTCTTTCTTTCCGTCTCTCCATCTCGGTCATTTCATCTTCTGTGTGCATCTCGCTCACCTCTCTCTGCATGTTTAACAGCAACATTCCTATCTCAGCGTGTCA
>NC_055975.1:25311518-25314018 GCF_018492685.1 Alosa sapidissima | reverse complement strand
AGGTTCTTGAGTATTTATGGAAAATGACTCTCCTAATCAATCTTAGGTGACGCGTGGCCACATTTCTCTTCCAAGAAAGCCCACACAAGGCAGACAAAATACAGAATACTTGGCTTTGATGAAAACATATAAAAGTAAACAGGCCTTGTAATTGGCTCTTAGTAATTGCCATGAATAAGCGATATCATTTTTTTCCCCCTAGAGGGCCGCCAATTTTCACCAGTGCCAGCTCTGAAATTTACCATAGGACATAATAAATAAATCAGGCGAAACAATGAAATACATTTCAAAAGAATCCCTGAAATGAGCGCCATATATAATACATGCGGCCTAGTCATTTATTTATTACAACAGAATGAGAATTTCCCTGTTTCTGATTAAATTGCAATTTGTTGTCAGGAAGCATGTAATGCATACATATCAGATGAAGAGCCCGTTTTATTATTTTACTATTTTATTATTTTATTTGATTTTTTTTAGGTTGGTGTGTGTGTGTGGGGGTGGGGGGTGGGGGGGTGGCGGAAGCTATTTGCATACATTACCTGTGCACTTAACAGGACAGGCGGCTAGATGAGACGCAATGCTTTGGTGTTGAGTGTGATGAGGGGAATGGAATCTAATTTGTACCAAGCGCACCTCCGTCTGACCTCAAAGACGCTGAGACAGTGCTGAGATCATACATGTGAGTGTGTGAGTGTGTGTGTGTGTGTGAGTCTCAAAGTCGCACCAGAGATGTGCATGCGTCTCATTCATTTCTATAAGGAGACTCATCACAGCTAATTTAAAGGCACGGCTCACTGAACAGGGCTCTGAGTGTGTTTGCAACCTGGCATACTGTATATTAAAAACTGTGTGTGTGTGTGTGTGTGTGTGTGTGTGTGTGTGTGTGTGTGTGTGTGTTTGACTATGTTACTAGCATATTTTATAATGCCTATGTGCATGTGTATGTCTATGTGCATGACTGCGCGTTCACACAGAACCTCTATGTGAGTGGTCCACTCTAGCAACAGTGTTCCATAGCAGCCAAGGGCCCTGACAACGGCCTGGCAATATGCAGTGTTAAGTTGAGGTCTCTGGGAAAAGTTCTTATTAATGGATGAATGAGTAGCTTATGAAGCTGAACCAGTGTGTGTGTGTGTGTGTGTGTGTGTGTGTGTGTCTGTGTGTGTCTGTATGTATCACAGTTCCTGGTGGATGACTGTTTCAGATATCCTGGTGGTCAGTGCTGCGGATCCAGTATGTATGTTTGTGTGTGTGTGTGTGTGTGTGTGTGTGTGTGTGTGTGTGTGTATGAGAGTGTGTATGTGTGCGTGTGTCTGAATGTGTGTGTGTGCGCACTCTTACTCTTGTACGTCCGGGCGGTCGGCGGTCCTCATCTGTAGCCGGTAGCGGAGGGGTCCGGGGGCGTTGGAGCGCTCTGGTGCTGACCAGGAGACCTGCAGAGAGCTGGAGGTTGGCAGCTGCCAGCCTGGGGGCCACCAGGCCATCTGGAGCTGGGTACAGGGAAGGGGGGAGGAGAGTAGAGGAGATGGAGGGAGAAAGAGAGAGGGAGGAAGAGAGAGGCAGGGAGAGAGTGGGAGAAAGAGGGAATGGGGGAGGAGAGACAGAGGGAGGGATAGAGAAAGAATGTGAAAAGAGAGAGTGGAAAAGAGAGAGAGGAGATGGTGAGAGAAAGAGAGAGAAAGTGGGAGTAGGAGAGAGGGAGTGAGAAGGTGAGAGAGAAGAGAAGCAGGGGAAATGACAAGAGTGAGACAGGTGGGATAGGGAGAGAGAACAGGGCAAGAGAGGGGAAATGAGAGAGGGAGAGAGAGAGAGAGAGAGAGAGAGAGAGAGAGAGAGAGAGCGAGAGAGAGAGAGAGTGAATTGGAGCAAAGGAAAGCATATCTTTTCCCATCATGGGCGGGAGTACAGGAGTTCCACTGGCTCCAGAAACCTCACCACTGCTGCTGCTGCTGGGCTGTAAGGGCAGTCAGGGATGTAGTGGAGGCTAAACGCAAGTAAACACAGTTTATCTATCTCTGAAATTTCAGAAATAGAGTTTATCCTCCTCTTATTAGAGTTTATCCACCTCATATTAGAGTTTATTCACCAATTGGAACTTTTAACATTCAAAAATCACACTGTATTATGCACATTCATAATATGAACACTCATAAAAACTCTAGGAACCATTTAAAACCACTGGTATTGTTATAAACATTGGACAATAACCTCCACCATCATCAAACATGTTCTGAATGTCGTTTTAAAAATATGATACCGCATGGTATCAGTCAACCTTACCGTGATCATAGAATTCATAGTTTACCCATCTCTTATTTTACCACTACACCCCTGTGCTCAGCGGAGCCAGCACACTCACCCCACACACACTCACAATAACACACACACCACACACAACACCACATGCACTATGCATAGGGAACTGTTGGCTTCATTGAACAGATTTAAAACAAATAACAAAAAAAAAAAAAAAGGTTTCAATTCAGATTTCTAATTG
>NC_055975.1:25266520-25274020 GCF_018492685.1 Alosa sapidissima | reverse complement strand
CAAGTACTCAGTGCTCACCCCAGCCTCTAGTGTAATACACACATACTCAGCGCTCACCCCAGCCTCCAGTGTAATACACAAGTACTCAGTGCTCACCCCAGCCTCCAGTGTACTCAGCGCTCAGCCTCCAGTGTAATACTCATGTACTCAGCGCTCGTCCCAGCCTCCAGTGTAATACACACGTACTCAGCGCTCAGCCTCCAGTGTAATACTTATGTACTCCAGGTGCGGCGCCTACTGGGGAGATCTCATAGCCACGAACGCAAGGCCGCAAGACCGCAAAGACCAAAAGGCTGCAAGGGTGCAAGATTGCAACACCACAAGGCTGTAAGGGTGCAAGAGTGCTGGGCTGTGGACTGGGAAGGAGACAAGGATCCTAGGACCCATGAGATGCTGGCCTGAATCCGGCCTGGTTGTGGCCCATCTCCGGCCCACCTCTGGGCGTGGGATACTGCAGCTCAGCAGGGAACATTTCAGCAGAGTTGGCTGCTGTTTTTTGGATGAAGGAAGCAGAAAGGAAGAGAGAGGAGCTCGAGCTGCTCGAGCTGAGAGGCTGGTGAGAGGCCGAGAGGAGGATTGCTCAAGTCCTTCCCTTAAAACACCAACCCAGGCGTGAAATGCACTTAGGATTGCGCCTGAGCCCGGACAAGACTCTGCTTTGTTTCAGACGACTCAGTGCATTTGCATACAATCAACTGCTAAGCAAGGCGATGGAAGAGAGGGAGAGAGATGGGGTGGGGGGGTGTATTGTGGCGCTATGCCTAAGAAAATGGATCAACTCGCATTAACTAGAGACGGGTTACAAGACATTACATCCCAGCGCTTGGGCGCCCCACCGATTACTGTCAGACGAGCTGTAATTTGCAATACGGGCGATGAAGGAAGGTCCATTTCACCATTGATTTTCTGTTATTGTTGTAAGAAAACCCATTGATCTCACATCTTTCCCTGAAAATAAACAGATGACTGCTGAAAAGGCCCGTGCAGATGTTGAGTGAGCTACCCGAACAGCCACCAAAGCTCTGCAATCTCACACGGCAAGTGGGCCAGAACGGACCTGGGCCAGACCTGGGCCGAGCCAGAGCCAAAGCCTGGCCAAAGACTTGGGATAATGTCTGTGAATACAGATGTTTTTTTTTCCCCCTCTCTCTTTTAAACAGAATGGATTTGCAAAGTGGCTCTGCTTCATTCACACGTGTCTCTGCTGACTGCAGCAAGTATGAATCTGCTCCAGTGAAGGACAAGCGCTGCAGAGAAAAGCGCTGTGGAAGAAAAAGCTCGCCGTGGAGAGAGAGAGAGTCACTCTCTTCAGTCGCACAGACAGACGTGAAAACAGATTGTAGAGATTTAAAGTGAAGGCTCAATTAAACTCGCCCATACATATTTTTTTATTTTTTTTGCGACAGTCTGAAGAGTTTTTGTACGCCCAATTCAAAAGTCATTGTGTGGATTTACTGCCACCCATTAACACATCTTCTTTAAGATGTTAAAGCACAAAATTTTACAGCTGCACGATATGATTCTTTGAGGAGCTCTAAACCATTCACAGTTCTGATAATTTAACATAACGCGTTATCACTAAAGCACAAAATAAACCCACAAGTGCATAAAATGCTCAATTAACTTGAATAAATGGATAAACGCAATGTCTGGCTGACTCATCGCCGTGTGTTATTGCAGCCGAGGCGATAATGACCATGTCTGTCTGCGTTCTAGATGGCATATGGGAGTGTAGTTAGGAATGCAAGCCACCGTTTACACTGGTAAGTGGTAAATCACTGGCTGAGCCTCTCGTATTGAGAGAAACTAACACACTACTAGGCTCTACGACACAAAGTGGATCACCCTGGACTCTCTGATTGGACGGTGGGTGGTGGGGTGGGGTGGGGGCGGGCCGGGACCAGGTGCATCATGGTCGTCCCAGCTGTGGCTAGTGAACTACGGGAGAGGTTTATTACCGCCGGGCGGTGGGACTGGGGCCTCTCTGAGGGGCTTCAATCCCCAGAGATCCTGGCCTCGGTGACAGGAGCAGGCTTTTTGATGTCATAATATACGGTCGGCAGTCGACGCAGCGACGAGATGAAGAGGAGGGGCAGAGAGGATGATGGTGGAGCGGAACCACGACGCATTGGCAGTGGAGGTGGCGGCGCATTCCTGTTCTCACTCATCTGAGAAAACAATGTTCTCCGGGCAGGAAATGATCTCGAAGGCCGTTAAAAGACATTTATTAGAGATCCCTCCACCAGGCAGGTGCTGAGGCTTTTATGGCAGGGAATTAGTTTCCATCAGGCGACAAGAGAGTGTGTGTGTGTGTGTGTGTGTGTGTGTGTGTGTGTGTGTGTGTGTGTGTGTATGGTGACGGGCAGCGGGCGGAGGAAAGAGGAATGACATTTTGAATGATTCATTTCGGAGCGAATATACCTGTCCGGAGTGAAAATTGGCCTTTTGGGGCTCACATCATTTAGGCATCACTTTCACCTCGGGTCAAATGGTGGTCAGAGAGCCGACTGCCTTTTAATAAAACATCCTGCAGCGTTCACACACCACCTCCAGGAGCAGCAGGAGCAGAAGCCGGGGGCCAGGGCCCCTTCTCAACCACGATCACACGACCACGAGGAGAATCACGAAACACCCTAAACAACCTAAACGTGCCACGCAAACAACAAGCCCAACAGCCTCCGCTGACACCAGCGCTCCTCACAGACAATGGCGATCAGCGAGGTGACGCAGCCATGCTCTGCAGAGCGAGCGAGACAGCCGCTCCACCTGATCCCCGGACACAGGTGATGGAACACTGAGACTCTGCCGGAGTCTTACGGAGGACTTGGTTTACAGGCAGGCTACACCAGGCCCGTAACTGAAGCACTCCGCTCGAGGAGTGTATGCTGCGATAATTAGCTTCCACTGTAATCAATGGAACTGGCTACACCAGACGTGATAGCGGCACATACATTCAAAAATTAGACCAATCTTCTAAAACTATTTTTTCGCTCCGCGAAAGGAACGTTTCAGTTCACTGTGTGTGTGTGTGTGTGTGTGTGTGTGTGTGTGTGTGTCTGGTGTAGCCTATTATGCCACAAGGCCTCAGAGCTTGGTTGAGCTTCTTTGATTAACATCTTATTTTATTTTATTATTATTAGCAGTCGATACACTGAGATACTAGTAAAGGAGTTTAGAAGGTTGGAAAAGATAATACTGCACTTATTTCAAAACTGTAAATCATGTGAGCCAGGAATAATATCCCAAAATGCACTATTACTAAATCCCATTGTTATTTAGTATTTTTTTAAAACAAACAGTGTGATACATTAGATATCACATTGTGTGATATATCGTATAGAATGTGTGATACTGACATGAGGAATATTCTGGAACGTGCACAACAGTACAAATGGAAAATGATAATATATCTAAATATTACATTATATAATCCTACTGTTATAATATTTAAAGAATATGTATTACCTAAGTGTGGTCAGACAACGGTCTGGTGTGTATAAAAATTCAGAGTACGATGGCTGGCTGGTAGTTAAAGTGAGTGACTTGAATAGGCCATTTGATATTTATGAAGAGCAGAACCGCAGAAATCTCCATTACATGACGGGCCTGGCAAGAGGTCCGGGACCTTTTACTGCTCTTTGGTGGGAATACCTGATGACCACTACCCAGCGATGTGCTCTTTGGTGGGAATACCTGATGACCACTACCCAGTGATGTGCTCTTTGGTGGGAATACCAGTGATGTGGTCTTTGGTGGGAATACCTGATGACCACTACCCAGCGATGTGCAAAAGATGTTTATGCCAGTGTGTTAACTCCAGCACAGTCTTGTGTCACTCCTCACACAAAATCATATTCTGTCTGATAAAATATGCACATGGGGAACTATTCACACACATAAATCACACTGGCAATGACACACATTTCCTTGGAGCAGGTTTAGACGGAGGTGTTCTTTCAGCCTAAGGTATTTTTTGAATTTAAGGCTTATATTACCCCTCGGCTGCTGAGTTCCTCCAAGAAGTGTCGTCTGGCACTGCCATCCATACACACAGCAATCCAGACTATTTTCATTTAGAGTCCCCCAGCGCCACCAGGGCAGATACCTCTCTATTTCCAAAGAGCTCTTGAGGACCCAACTCTTCCAAGGGCTCCTCCTCTCCTAACACTTCAAATATGTTCTTGAATTTCCCCTTGGGGATCAATAAAGTATCTATCTATCTATCTATCTATCTATCTATCTATCTATCTATCTATCTATCTATCTAAATAACCTAACACACCGAACCTTCTAACACACCGAACCTTCATTCTCCCTCTACTACACTTTGACTAGTCCTTTTAACTCATCCTCTTGTAATAGTATTGACTGATGTTATATTAATTCCTACCTAAGGACTGCTTTGCATTGTAGCTTAAATGTTATTCCTCATTTTGGGCTTTGGATAAAAGCGCCTGCTAAATGAATAAAAGTATGTACTGTATGTAATGTATGTCAACATACATGTACAATCCACAAAATCAACTTCTACAGTCGACTCAGAACTCACACATTCGTTCCTCATCTATCACCTCCATAATAAGGATTTTGACATTCTTTGTTTTTGTTCACTACATGACTTTAGTAAGTGTTTTTTTATGGACTCATAAACCTTAATTTATTGTGAAGTTTCTGCTTAGCAGAATCATCAAGGGTAACATCCAGTTCTCCGTTGAAGGAGCTAGTGAGTAGTCCATGACATGACAATTCTCTTATCGGCTACTTAGGGACCATAGCCTGGCTAGCGCCACCACTTCTCAATGAGGAATGCCCAGATCCGTTTATTGGGTGCCACGGATGTCTATCAAATGCGTCTGTGCATAGCTCATCATCGTCTTGCTTTCCCCCTTGTTCTGTGATTGGTCCCCTATCTCAGGCGAAAATTTGCTCCATGGTCTCCAGGCTGCCTTAGCAGCGTGAATCAAATCGCGCGCAAGGCAGCATGGGAACACCCAGGCTATAGGGACCAGGTGAACCTGGAAAAAGTATTAACGGAACATTATTGCATCACAACTTAACAACCGAACAGCTTGGAGTAGACCCTGATTGGCTGGTGACAGGAAGTGGACTCCCATCTACAGTATGATGTTCAATAGACCTCTGAAGTTCACCTACAAAAAAGCTGCCATCTTTGACATCCGGTATCTGGCGATTTTTCCTATGGGAAAATAACATGGGGATTTTGAATTATCGCACCTGTTAAACTCTTGCGGGAATGAAAAAGTCTGAAATGCAGACGTTTTCCTGAACACACTTTTGTCCTCTGCCTTCGAGTGGATACTGTGATTTCTGGTACATGAAGGCGGCACACTTAGATTTTTGCTACCCCAGAGCTACAGTAACTTGCAATGCAACTTGCCATAGGTAGTTAGCTTTAATTAACAACCGGATCTCCTTATATGGGCAAAGATGGCCGTTTTGGTTCTTTTTTGTAGGCGAACTTCAGAGGTCAATGCTTTGGCATTGCCCCTGCAGACCCTGATTGGCTGTGCTGAGGCATGTGACAGGAAGCAGGTTGTAGTCCTACCTGTAATGTTGAGTTGCTGTGTGTCGTTGCCCTGGTAGACGAGCACGTGGTCTTTATAGAGCAGGAAGTCTGTGATGACGCCGTTGGGTCTCTGAGGCAGACTCCAGTGGACCAAGAGAGAGGTCGGACGTGGGACAGCACCAGGTGGCATCACCTCATCTGGAGCTAGAAGAGCATACGGGGGAAATTATAAATGTGTCTCTTGTGTGTGTGTGTGTGTGTGTGAACTCGTGTCTGTTGGCATAACACTGAATTCAATTTGGGATTTTATTTATCTTTATAGCGCCATTAAAAATGAACTGACTCAGAGCCCTTGGCTCGCACCCCTGAGGCCAAGCAAGCAGACCACACTGGCAAAGAAAAACGTCTCTCTACACAGGGAAACAGAATTCAAAATCTCCCTTTCATTCTAGTGTGTACTGTATGTGCACACTAGATACACTGAAAGTAAGAGTTATATACTGTACTTAATTACAATACATCACTATAATTGATTTACTACAATACACGTGCATCACACCACATGCTGCCTTGGCATGCAGACTGCGTGTGTAATACTTTGTTTTGTAAGGTGGATATTGTCCAGGTACCTCACCACAGAAAGACAGACACAAGAGCTGAAGGTAAACCCTGACTGACACATGCCTGCTGAAGCCCCAACCCCCCCAAAAAGACCTCCAGCCCTGGACAGCCTTAGGGGAGGAGGGAGAGAGGGACAGCCATCCACCCCCTGCTAGTAGGCCCCTGACTGGGTTGCTGCTGAGTGAGCAATGGGTGCAGTAGGACCAGGAGGTGTGGAGTTCAGTTCCAACAGAGTCACACAAAACGACCTGTCTCAGCTTAAAGAGATAGAGAGCGGCCAAGCCTGTGAGTAACTACAACCTTAATAGTAGTATTCATCAGGACCTCTGTGGGTTATTATTACAGTGTGGATCTATAGGATTCTGCGCCTCATGTGAGCTGATGGAATGTATCCAAATTACACTTTCCTTAAAAAGACGACAGAATGGCAATACAGGTGTAATGGTGTTATATGGGACTAATGCTCATGTAACCCATGTTATTAGAAAATCTCCTTGGCTTAAAAGGCAAAGAGAGGGACAAAGCAAGGCGAAGCACAGCGAAGCAAGGGCCAGTTGAGGGAGAGAGGGGGTTGGAGAGGTGGAGGAGCCTCAGACGCCGAGCAAAATAAATCATCCCGACCTCAGGAGACGTGGTGGATGTGGCGTGTGTGTGTATGTGTGTGTGTGTGTGTGGTGTGTCGGACGTCTGCGGAGAGTGCGTGCGTGAGTTAAACATGACAAAAAGAAAGCGCGATAATGAGGTGTCAAACATGAGGGGGGATGAAAAGAGATTGAATGCGTTCGGAGCGCGAACAAGCACCGGCGCCCAGAGTTGCCCGAACACACCGCGGCACACCGCGTTACGCCAGAACAACGTTGAAATTTCTCCTGCCAAGAATCGATACGGTAATCTCACTTTTCGTAATCAAGTCCACATCAAATTGATTTCCTTACTCCGCGATGACCCCTAACGTCATACTATCCCTTAAACAAGGCTATTTAGCCCAACCTAGATTAATGTAAGGCAGGAGATGGGGAGAAAAAAACCTGCCCACATATTTCATGCTGCACTTTCCTGCCAAGGGAGGGAGATTCAAATATCCTCACGAACTGAACTAATTTTATTTGCAAACGACTCCATAAAGCAGTGAAGCCATCAGAGGGGGGAGGTGGGGGTGGGATAATTACCAGTGACAATGAATCAGTCTTTATTCCCACTGTCTGATTCTGGTTTGGGGAGGGGGGGGTGGAAGGGGGGAGGGTATAGCAAGCAGGGAAAAATGGCAATGGCTCTACACTGACAAAGGGAGGAAAAAAAGCCTTTCTTCTCCTGGACCGTAAAGCCCGAAATGTCAAGAAAATAGAAAGGAG
>NC_055975.1:25254020-25259020 GCF_018492685.1 Alosa sapidissima | reverse complement strand
TATGATATAGAACAATGATCACAAATGATATACGATGTGACGGAACCCCAATGTTGATCTAATCACCGTGCATGATGGTGGTACTAGTACTACAGAGTAAAAGGTCAAAGATTAAATAAGCAGAAGATCAACAATAATTTTATACAGTAAAACAGTAATGAATTGCAAATACTGGTAGATATCTTTAATAACTATATTTTATTCTATAATTGTGCTTCATGTTCAACAATATGATAAAATCATATTATTCATTGAAACTGCGGCAGTAGATAACACATGATAAAAATGGCTTTTGCTCAGCATATTTGTTAATGTTAACCTTGTTCATAGGGTTTTTAATGTGTGTTTAAATGCAGAAATAATAATGATTTTACCTATTTAAACATGAGCCACTGCAGGATTCGATTAGACACCTAATTTCCCACATGCAAAGTTGTAATGCAAAGCTTTGGCCTCAGTTAGTGAAATTGCCCAAAGGCCTTTTATCCAGCTGTGCAGTAAGTCAGCAAATCTTACTCTTCGTTTTACCCTCGATGTTAATTAGCAACCCGACCTGTTTAGAAAGCAAAAATATAAACGTTCTGCTTCAATCAGTGAAAACACTTTTTTTTCTTTTTCAATTCAGCTGTGCAATGAGACAGCACATTCCTCCTTCTGCGTTTCACCTCTTGTCTTAATTAGCGAATCTGACCCGCCTGCGTCTGAACCGTCTTCTCTGAGCACCTCTCCTGTCTGCCGCTGGGGGACCCAGCAGAGCTGAGGGAGATCCAGAGCGGCAGGGGGGGCCGAGGGCCTGCGCTCTGCCTGGGGGAGAGGCTCCTCGCTGGGCTGCCTGGCTCCTTCATCTCCCTGGCGGCTCCAGGCTTCATTTGTAATAAGCCGTGATGTGTTGCGCGACGCTGTGCCGCGTAGGGCTGCACTGCGGCTGGGCTGTGGCGCTCGCTCGCTCGCTCAGTGATGCGCGCTCTTACCAAGGGCCTGGTGATAAGCTTTATCGGCCAGCGCCATCTCATCTTCCTGACTTGTACATATATTGAGGCGATAAGAATAAAATGGGATGGCCTGAAAACTATGACACAAACAAATAACACTACAGGAGATGGAGGAGGGTTTGCAGGGGGGTGTGTGTGTGTGTGGGGTGTGTGTGTGTGTGTGTGTGTGTGTGTGTGTGGGGGGGGGGGGGGGGGGTGCTCTGCGGCAGAAGGAGGGGGGGGGGGGTTGAAGATCTGTTCTGAGGGATCCTGTCGCATATTGTGTTGTCGTGTATTTACCTGTCTCTCGACTGCGTCCGCGTTCCCAAGGACCTGCTACCCAGCCACCCTCTCCAGACGCCGTCACTCTGTACAGGTACTCTAAAGAGAGGGAGACAGAGAGAAAGAGAGAGAGAGAAAGAGAGAGGGAGAGAGACAGATAAATAGTTGATACTTATCTATTTAGACTAGTATGTAACTTATTCATGGAACTATACCAGAGAACACACTCAACATTAGAACATTTTGACAATATATACAGTATGTGATGCTGATACTGGGAGAAATTGGAAAGCGGAGAGAGAGAAGGCAAGGTGAGACAAAGAGAAACAATATAATACAAAAAATATATATAAAGATACTAAAATGTAATAACCAAATAAGGTCATTAGCATCCTTTTATAACAAGTCTTGTTAATTGAATATAGTCACAGCTGCCTTCCTTAAATACCACTTGTACAGGGGATCTAGAGACACGAGGTAAAAGACAAAAGGAAGAGGAAAACGGAAGTCAAAAGAACACAGGAAAGAATAATAAGCTATAAAAGGACGCTGAGGAGGTGAGGACTGGGGTTGTCTGGCAGCTACAAATCCCAGCCCATCTAAATTCTCTCTCCGTTTTATTTTATTGCACTATATCAGCTGTGCCACATGTGTGCCCCCTCCAGAGCGACGCGCCCGCTACAGTGGCACAGAGATCATTTATGTTCCAGGAGCCCCGCGTCGGGGTCCGCTGCTGTGCCGGCGTGACGTGCGACGCCACGCCACGCGACACGGCGCGACGCTGCACCACGGCAACCGCGCGGCGAGCTAGCTGCTACTCCGTCAGCGGCGGCCTGCCAAAGCCAAGGAGCTGCCCCCAAAAACGTATGCAGATAAATGTGCCGTGGCGGCGAAACAGACCTCTGACAGATATCCCACAGTCTGAGCCGCAGACTGATGGGTCTGCCACGGGACTGAATTTTTAGCTGTTCCGCTATCACTCAAGGGATAGCAGAGACAGGGGGGAGAGAGGGGGATGGAGAGGGAGAGAGAGAGAGAGAGATGGAGAGAGAGATGGAGAGAGGGAGGGAGGATGGAAGGCACAAAGACAGCAAGAAATGGAGAGAGAGGAAGAGAGGGAGAGATAGCAGGCTATATTTGTCCATGCGCACGAGAGAAGCTGCCGCTCTCGACACTTTTACAATAGTGCTGATGAGGAGGACACTGGTAGCTATTTAGGATGTGACCTTTCCCTGGCCCCGGTGTCACGATGCCTGTCTTTGCCCTGTGCTGTGCTTAACATATTTTTACTCTTCCCCCTCTTTCTCTCTCCCCCCCTCTCTCTCTCTCTCTCTCTCTCTATCTCTTCTTCTCACTCTCTAGCTGTCTCCATCCGCTTTTACCATCACAAACCAGCTACAGTAGCAAGACACAAAAGAAAAGACAGCAGGAATAGCATACAAAGAGAGAGAGGGAGGGAGGGAGAGAGACAGAGAGAGAGAGAGAGAGAGAGAGAGAGAGAAGAGAAAAGAGGTCAAATGATGCCTAAGGAGTCAAACGCAAGCACAGTGACTAAAATAGCTGCGAGCGCCTTGCCTCTCTGACACAAACGAAATGAATAAATAACACGGCAAAATAAATGCAAACGGGACGCTGAGTCGGACAGCACTGACCCACAGACAGGAAGACACACACACACATGCACAGACAGGAAGACACACACACACACAATCACACATGTATCCACACACACACACACACACACACACACACAAACACGTATACACTAGGGCTGTCAAGTGTATGTTATTCTGTGATTAATTAATTGCATGCATCCATTTTGGCTATGAACGTATTTTTAAAAATATTTCAATCCAAAATCTGGCAGATTAGAGAATCAATAAAAAAGCCAAACCAACATTAAAGATTTTAAAGCAGCAATCAGTTTCAGGTATTTTTGACGACTCTAGAGCTCCACCTAGTCGCGATATATTTATATTTTACTTTGTAAATAGCCTATTTCTCATGGCTTGTTCCCCTTGCACACAATGAAAACGCTTTTGTTGTGGAAGCGAAGGACTAACAACAAGCAAAAACTACCTCCAAAGAACTATATCTACTGATAAGGTAATGTTTCACGATTCTTGCTAGATGTTTTTTTTAGCATGGTAAATGCAAATGAAGTTTCCACTCACTGTTGATGTGTGAAGTACCCTAACACCGAGGTGTTGTGTGTGTCTGTGTGTGTGCGGTGTACGTGTGTTGTATAAGGGTTTGTGAGGGGTGTGTGTGCGGTATTTTGTGCGGGTTGTGTGCAGTGTATGTGCGGTGTGTGCGGGCTGTGTGTGCCGTGTGTGCGGTGTGTGTGCAGTGTGTGCGGTGTGTATGTGCGGTGTGTGCGGTGTGTATGTGCGGTGTGTGAGGGGTGTGTATGTGTGTGTGTGAGATGTGTGCAGTGTGTGCGGTGTGTATGTGCAGTGTGTGAGGGGTGTGTATGTGTGTGTGAGATGTGTGCAGTGTGTGCGGTGTGTATGTGCAGTGTGTGAGGGGTGTGTATGTGTGTGTGTGAGATGTGTGCAGTGTGTGCGGTGTGTATGTGCAGTGTGTGAGGGGTGTGTATGTGTGTGTGTGTGAGATGTGTGCAGTGTGTGCGGGGGGTGTGTGCACTGTGTGAGGGGTGTGTATGTGTGTGTGTGGGGTGTGTATGTGTGTGTGGTGTGTGTGTGTGTGTGTGTGTGTGTGTGTGTGTGTGTGTGTGTGCGGTGGGGTGTCCGCACCAGTGAAGGGCTGCAGGGTGAGATCCTGGGCCTGCTCCCCGCGGCCCGTGTGCACCAGGATGGAGTCGTTCCCCCTGCAGTTGCCGTGGGTGTCGGCTGACAGGCATCCGTCCAGATTCACTCTGACAGCGCCACTGGACACGGCCGGCAAGTCTACCACGGGCCCCCGCGCAAACTTCACATCCTTCAAACAGCCGCCAAAACCTGCCACACACGCACAGACGAGCACAGGGAGAGGATAGCAGTGAGAGATGAGAGACAGAGAGAGAGAGAGAGAGACAGGGAGAGGGAGAGAGAGAGGGAGAGAGAGAGAGAGAGAGAGTTTTTCATGTTAT
The DNA here is from genome assembly GCF_018492685.1 of Alosa sapidissima. Lineage (NCBI taxonomy): Eukaryota > Metazoa > Chordata > Actinopteri > Clupeiformes > Clupeidae > Alosa > Alosa sapidissima. The sequence continues at coordinate 25,254,676 of NC_055975.1, read as the reverse complement.
TGTAATGTCCTCAACGTAATGTTATTGTACACATTGCTATGCTGTTTTGGTTTTGTGCTTTGGCAACTCTGTTCCTTCAGTCTTCATGCTACAGTACTTAAGCAACACCGGATTGAGAGAGTGGAGTAGGAAGAGAGAACAGGAACCACACACAGGAGAGAGCAGGAACCACACACAGGAGAGAGCAGGAACCACACACAGGAGAGAGCAGGAACCACACACAGGAGAGTGAAAAAAGGAGGGTAGAGAGGGGGGTGGGGACAGGAACATATATACTGTATGTAGAGACAGACAGGAACATATATACTGGATATAGAGACATACAGGAACATATATACTGTATGTAGAGACAGACAGGAACATTATACTGGACATAGAGACAGACAGGAACATATATACTGTATGTAGAGACAGACAGGAACATATATACTGGATATAGAGACAGACAGGAACATATATACCTAATTACAGACTAGGGCTGTCACTTTATGTTCGAAAATCGATTGCACAATCGATTGGACCAACCAACACAAGTTTCGAAAACTAAAATAGGGAATCGATTTTAACCAAATATGTACACTATTCATTTTAAACGAATTAAACAAATGAAAAAGATAGATGTAACAAAACTCAGGAACAAGCAGAAAAATAACAAA
>NC_055975.1:25229020-25241520 GCF_018492685.1 Alosa sapidissima | reverse complement strand
GAACTAACAGGCCTCTCCATCTTTGTTTATTCGGCGGAAGATTTTTGAGGACTCTGGAAGCAGACATGCGCTCAGCTGTGGACTGCTTAAGTTAATCGATCTTGGCAAGAGGAGCTTTTAGAGGAGCGGGTCCCTGGGCTGGCTGACCTTGCCCATACCCCTGCAGGAAGAGTCCGTTATCAATCTCTATGTGCCTCAGATCCTGCCACCAGATAGAGAGGATGCTCACGGAATTCTGAGACGCTCGCACAGATGGAATAGGATCTCAGATCGGCTCCAAAAATTCATGGAATGAGACAGTGCTTTCCTCTTTTCTCTGCAGGAGGTTCATTTCAACAATTATTCCTTTTGTGCACAAAGAAACTTTTTTTTTTTAACAAAATAGAAAACAATATTTGTAAAAGAGTTGTGCATGTTTATGGGCCGATTTATTTGTCCAAAGGGAAGTAATACTGTAGATCGAGTATTTACACTAGTATTTTATATAGATTAATTGTAAAACTGTGCATGCATGCACCAGAGCACCTTAGCAGAGGAACTGTCCATTCATGCATCAGAGAAGATTTGTTGTATAATTAAAGGTGTAGAAGGTGTAGAGGAAGGTGTAGAAGGTGTAGAAGGAGATGTAGAAGGTGTAGAAGAAGGTGTAGAAGAAGGTGTAAAGGAAGGTGTAGGAGAAGGTGTAGAAGGTGTAGAGGACGGTGTAGAAGGTGTAGGAGAAGGTGTAGAAGGTGTAGAAGAAGGTGTAGAAGGTATAGGAGATGTAGAAGGTGTAGAAAAAGGTGTAGAAGGTGTAGAAGAAGGTGTAGAAGAAGGTGTAGAAGAAGGTGTAGAAGGTGTAGGAGATGTAGAAGGTGTAGAAGAAGGTGTAGAAGGTGTAGAAGAAGGTGTAGAAGAAGGTGTAGGAGATGTAGAAGGTGTAGAAGGTGTAGAAGAAGGTGTAGAAGAAGGTATAGAAGGTGTAGGAGATGTATAAGGTGTAGAAGAAGGTGCAGAAAGTGTAGTAGAAGATGTAGAAGAAGGTGTAGAAAAAGGTGTAGAAAGTTTAGAAGGTGTAGAAGAAGGTGTAGAAGGTGTGGAAGGTGTAGGAGAGGGTGTAAAAGAAGGTGTGCAGTGCCTGTGAGTGTCTTTCCTTAGCCATGGGAACTGAAAGAATGTTTACTAGCTGGCATGAAGCACGGGCCCTGGAACAGTTCCGCATGGCTGAACCCTGACTGAATCTGGAGTGGACATTCACTATGTCTGACTGTTGACCGGGGCCGCGGTGGAGATTGAGCAGAGCAGACTGTCGACTCGACACGGAGTGGACACAGCGCATTACTGCAGAGTTGACTGGAGATGGAGTGGTCCGGCAGGCGCTCGTGACAATCATGAGGGTCTCTTCCGTGGTGGGAGCTTTGAGAGGTGGCACGGCACGGCGACATGGATCAGAAGTTGTAGCCTCAGCAGAAACAGCTGTGATCCCTGGGGGTGATCAGCTCTTTTCTGACAACGGCTTCACATCCATCAGGCCGGCCGGCCCATTATGAGAGATGGACATACGGAATGGGGAGAGACAAGGGGCACTGCGCTGGGATTTAAGGCCCCAGTGGATGCGGCAATTGCGGTGTGTGTGTTGGGAGAGAAGCTTTCTATCTCTCCGTCATCAGAAACAGACACACACACACACACACACACACACACACACACACATGCACACACTGGCCTCTAATCTCTCTGGTCTTCCCTGATGGAGAGTATATGTGTGTATGTACGTATGTGTGTACGTACACGTGTGTGTGTGTGTGTGTGTGTGTGTGTGTGTGTGTGTGTGTGTGTGTGTGTGTGTGTGGGTGTGTGTGTGTGTGTATGTGTGTAACAAATGGCAAATGGGAAGGAATGACTTGACCCCTTAGTCTGCGAGGCCTGTAGGGGAGACCTGGAACCCTCACTGACTGACAGACACACGCGCACACACACACACACACACACACACACACACACACACACACACACACACACACACACACACACACACACACACACACACACACACACACACACACACAGCAGGAGGCAGGACATACTGTGTGTCAGACTGAGCATTCAGATAAAGGCTACTTTTACTTTGAATGTCTGTGCTAAGAAACCTCCTTCTAGTGAGGTCTTCTTTACAACCCTGAACCTAATAAGTCAAGTCTCATGCTTAAATCAAGATAAACAAAGTGTATTATATGAGTAGGCTATACCATCAATGGCAAGCTCAAGCCAGTCTACATTCAAACAGATATTTGATATTTACTCAACCGCTTGTTGACTTGTTGTTGATTTGTGGTGTTTTGGAAATGCAATCAAATAATTTCTTAGAGAGCACCATCATAGTTTTAGAGCCACAACTGGCTTTGTGTGAGGAGAAATAATGAAACAAACAATTGTGCATCAATTAGTCTGATATTATTTGTTGGCAAAAACTGTCATATTCCCCATATGTAAACCAAACAGGGCAGTTTGAATATAATCTGCTTGGAACATAACCTGAATAACTTCAGTCATGTTAGCCTTATTGCTGCATTAATCAAGCTGTTGCGTATTAATGAGTTTTCAGGAAATGCTAATTACGGTCATAGATTCTGTAGCAGCTCATTACATATACAAATTACAGAATTAAAGAGCCAGGGCTTTTCATGATTAATCTTTAAATGGGGAAAAACTAATGATGTCTGTACAAAGTTTTCCTCTACTTTCCACTCACTGAAGCCATTTGACAATCAATCATATTAATTAGGAAAATAATTTGTATCATTTAACATTTCTTGCTACAATAGCATGTGGTCCTTAGGAATTATTCCTCTCTTTTTCTGCCTTTTTTCTATTTTTCATTTCTTGATTTCATTATCTTTAAAATATACTGTGAGAGGAAACAGGCAAATAGGCAAAGATAATGGAGGAAGAAGTGCTTTTCTAAAAATCAAGCTAATCACATTACCATCTCCCTTATCACTGAGAGAAAACACACACATGCTAGAACAATTACAGTAGGCTGGCAAAGCTGTATAGACCTGTGTGTGTGTGTGTGTGTGTGTGTGTGTGTGTGTGTGTGTATGTGTGTGTGTGTGTGTGTGTGTGTGCTTGTGCACTTGAAAAGTACATTTTACACAACATGTAAACCCTGGCTTAAAATGAAGAAAAGAACAAGGCCTTTCAGAGTAGGGCACAGTGTTCTTCCAAAAGGTGTTCTATCGTATCATAGGTATCCCCCTGTTCTTTTAAGGCCTCTGTTTACACCCTTCACTTCAGTAACAGAGCCTCTTTCTCTAAGAAACCTGAACTGAACCCTTTGTCCTAGCACACACTGGCTTGGGTGAGACCACACACAGGCATAGACTTTTAGACTAACACTAACACACATACACCAACACACAAATCTCTCTCTCTCTCAGTTCAAATTCAAATTCAAAAAGAGCTTTATTGGCATGACCATGACTCTCTCTCTCTCTCTCTCTCTCTCTCTCTCTCTCTCTCTCTCTCTTGCTCTCTCTCTCTATCTCTCTCTCTTTCTCACACACACACACACACAGACACACACACACACAAACACACACACACACACAAAGACACACACACACACACACACACACACACACACACACACACACACACAGGTACACTCAGTAGTCGCACACCCCATATCAGACCCATGTGTGTGTGTGTGTGTGTGTGTGTGTGTGTGTGTGTGTGTGTGTTTGTAGGTGCAGAGCTGGATGGGCTGAGGAGCCTGCAGGTGTTGGGTGACTACTCTCCTGTGGGCCTCTCCCTCCTTCATTAGTTGGTGGCCATTTATAATCCACACCAAGCCCAAGGACGAGCTCTCTGCTTTGACTGCGACCATTGATCAATTAGGACGCGAGCTCAACTCAAGTTGGGGCTTGATTTATAAAGATTTATCCGTTTGTCATTATTTAAGGAAAAAAACTGGAAATTGCAGTACTAAATGTTAATAGAGTTAGGGGGGGAAATGGCCATTCATTTGCTCCAATTGCAAGGTCAGCAAGGGTTACCCATTTATATGCACGATCCTTAAAAAGGCAATTTAATGTCCCCCTGACTTCTAAGGGAGGATCCGCTAATTGGCTCTTTACTACAAATAAAGTCGGCTCCCTTTGATATTTTGGGGCCACGTGTTACACACCAGAAGACCTAAAATTGTACGTTTTCATCTTCATTCGGGAGTGGCATGACAGCCGCAATAATGAGCGTGGGGTAAAAGGCCTTATTTGACAAATAAATGATACATAAGTCACACGCAGGCAGACACTGGTCTGGTGACATTTCGAACATTAATACACCAAGCTGAGTTTAACACAAGATAAAAAACACATACACACACGCATGGGCACACGCACACGCACAGGCACAGGCACACGCACACGCACACGCACACGCACACACACTCTGTGCCGGTCGTTTTAACTAGGGTAGCAGTGAATCAGGGTGCTTGAGAACTAGTTTATTTGTAATCTTTACAATAACCTACACAGAGTGACACGTACAGTATATAATGGCCAATGGCATGAAATATGGTGAAAATAGAGGAAAACATCACACATAAATAGCATTCTTCTGAGTCTAATCCAGACTGTCCAAAGTGTTTGCGTTTCAGGCACTAAAGCTACTTCAATCAGGGCCTTCCACGTCTGTGATTTTGTGAAGATAATCTCATATCCGAGACCCCAAACAAAACATTTTAGACTGACCAATGAGGTGCTCTAAAGCAGAGGCTCCTAATAAACATTAAACACAATTAAAATGTACATAATTTAAACAAATGGCAGGCGGAGAGATTTTTGCATCAGCAGATGAACCAGAACCTGTTTTCATTTGGAGTCCAATTCCCCAATTATATTTGTAAACAAAAATATAATTGCCCTTTGTCTAATCTGGAAAGTCATTAATTTTGCCGGCTGTAATGCGCATCGAGGAGGGGAAAGATAAGTCTAAAAGTAAGTAGACATGAAGAGGAGGAACAAACAGATCTGGGGCTCTTCCCCATTACGCAGGCCTCAGAGACCCCTGGAAACAAACACACAGGCCAAAGGCAGAAACCCAATACCTCCATATGATCACATGCACAACATTGCACGGGACTTCAATATGAACACACTCAAAAACAGTCAGGGTGCTTTCATTGTAAGTGTACGGTATTCACGGACATCCAAGCCCACTTCAGCACCACCACTTGTAATTGAGCACCACTTAAGCCTATATGCTTACACAATCATGCTAGTTGTTTTCAATGTAAATATACAGATGAACATGCAGGACCACATCAATGCTAAGGCATTCAAAAACATACAGGATCACTTCAACACTATCAATTCTATGTGAGCAGCTCTTTAGGCCTTGATCATACAGTATAGGCCTACAAGAGGCTTGCACACTCTCGTCTTCCTTTTGTGATTCAATAGTGCACAATTGAAATGGCGCTCTAAGGTATGGTAAGTGTCTGATACATAGCAATAATGCCATGGCAACAATAACCTCTTCAAATAGCAATTTGCACAGATATCTAGGTTTGCATGGGCTTTTCCATACTTTGTGTGTTTGTGTGTGTGTGTGTGTTTGTGTGTGTGTGTGTGTGTGTGTGTGTGTGTGTATGTGTTTCTGTGTGTATGTGTGTGTACAGTATGTGTGTGTGTGTGTGTGTGTGTGTGTGTGTGTGTGTGTGTGTGTGTGTGAGAGAGAGAGGGAGAGTGTGTGTGTGTGTGTGTGTGTTTGTGTGTATGTACAGTGTATGTGTGTGTGTGTGTGTGTGTGTGTGTGTGTGTGTGTGTGTGTGTGTGTGTGTGTGTGTGTGTGTGTGTGTGTGCATGTGTGTGTCCATACCTGTGAAGTCTGTGTTCACAGGGAGGGTGGAGTTGGGGAACCTGAAGTAGCCGTGTCCAGGGAATCGGACGCCCCTGACGACGGGGTCGGAGGGGTCGGAGAGAGACACGTCCGTCCTCTCCAGCTGGTAGAGGGGCGGTGGCCCGTTCATCTCTCGAGGAGGCGCCCAGGAGACGGCCATCGCTGTCATATTCAGCGCCGTTAATTTAGGACGACTCAAACCTGCCGGAGCTATCAGGGTAGAAGAGCGAGGATGAGAAAAAAAATGAGATGGATAGAAAACAGATAGATCACAGAAGATGGGCAGGAAGAGATGGAGAGAGAGAGAGAGATAGATAGAAGAGAGAGTGAGCGAGAGAAGAAAAGTACGTTTATAGTCATCCCACAGATCCGCGTGTGGTTCTGTAATGGTCTTAATGGGAGACTCATATATGCCAAAGGAAAGTAAATTACGCGCTGTGACACCTCCTATGTGCATTTGGTCCACTCTCGCTGCGAGACTATCTCCAGGAAGTGAACTAATAAAACTACTAAATGGCAAATGGACGTGTTGTCTTCTCGAGCCCCATCTCACCACGCGTGACATAAATTACACGCAATCAATATCACTTGAGTCCATATAATTGAAACTCTGATATCATTTAAAATTCCCCCAGCCGATTTAATGGGATTTGTGTGAAGTTGTGGCAGACATTTATCGTTTTCGCCTTAAAACATAGAGCTGGCAAAGACGACATCTGACTGACAATATGCCTATACTATATTTGCCATTAGATCAGTGGAATAGTCAGTGTTCCTTGGCTTGGAGTAGAGGATCTTTGTTATAGACACGGCTGGCAAGAGGTTTGAAGCGCTAATGAGTTTATCGACATGCATGAACACACACTAATATAGCAAAGATAACCAACAATGTGGTAGCATGTTAATTTTATATAAACACTGTCTTTCTGAGGGTATATTCTGCTTTTCCTTCAACACAAGATTTAGTTACTGGATCGTTCTGCATAGATAATGCAAATATTGGCTGTACTTCACTACCTAGATAATCTGGTTTTGTATTTAATCTAATTTCATAAAAGCTTTTAATGGTTTCTTTCCTCCTTTCTTTCCTCTACCATCAGTGCTAATGCTTGGTTCCCAGTCAAAACAAAGAGGTTTATATGGCCTACATCATACTAATGAATACACTGCATAAGCTGGTTATGACTGGTACAAATTACTGCCCGCATGACAGCTGCCTTTGGCACACGCAGCGGGTCTGGTCCGGCATCGGCCACCGTCTAGGGATGTGTCTGTAAGTGTTTACTGTTTCCATGGCGCTTGACATTTTTTATGAGCCAGCAGGTCTCAGCCTTTTAAAATGCACTATAATACTTATTTCAGGAACAGGAAAAAGTATTGATTTACGCATAATTCGTCGAACCCTCCACACCCCAACCCCCCTTCAGGGAGAAATATGCATGCCACAGTTCAAGTCAATGAGATGTGTACAGGCGAAATACACTTGTACAGCTTGTCTTTATGGATGTAATATACATAAAACATTACATCAACTCCTGATTAGCTGTTCGCGTTTCCGCGCGGATCGATACCTTCTGTGTCTCTCGTTTTAAAATGCTGCAGTCTTCCACAATCAAGCCTGAGAGCTCATCAGCGCTGTTAACAAGCCAGAGAGGAGGACAGGCTTCAGAGGGAAAAACTAGGCTAAGAAAATATGTACTCTTAAAAAATAACACTTGCCATAGCATAAACATTTACTCAGGCTCGCTATAACTCAACAAAGGATTTATGGGATGCTGTTTCATTCTCGTGTTCATCACATACAATGTCTCTCCATCCCTTTGCGTCAGTATTTCTCAGAAATGTCATTACTTCTACGAAGGTAAACAATAAAGAGACAGAAAAGGGAAGAAAACATCTGAGCCTACATCTCTCTCTCTGGAGATGCATGTGTCATTTTCTTTGCTAACAAACTATTTACAGACATTAGTTTCCTCACATCTGCACGCCGAGGGCGGCTTTGCACACAAATAAAGAGCTTCGGCGCATTCAGGTCTGATGCTAGCACGTCTCATCCCGCACACTTGTGTTTGCATATGCCTGAGTTCTCCTTTGGGACTTCAAAGGAAGTTACACGCATGCCATAATTATTAAGCTGCCTGTTATTTCACACTAAAGCTGGCCTCCACACAGTTCATTCTGGGCGGCTGAGAGGGTATTTAGAAGAATATGATATGATTTTCAGAGTGGAGGCAGATGCCAACTACCCCGTCTGAACAGATGGTAATGCTGCCTAATGGCGCGTCGATATTATAGTGATGTGCATTGTGTATACAGAGTGCAATAAAAGCAGAGGAAGGATGGCATAAATTGCGATCATCAACATTAAACTCTGGCAGAGGTGCAGGAAGAGGAGCATGCTAATGGGGGGGTGTCGCGTCGAACGCTCCGGCAAACAGGTTGTATTTGTTTGTTTGTCGGCTTGTTTGCATGCGGGGCAACACGGAGTTTCTCTCCAAATAGGTTGCAATAAAAGCATAATCCGGGTGGCCCAGAAAAAGACCATGTGCAGCTCTAAGTGTCGAAAGAAAGGAAGAAAAATGCAAACCATCTGTTATTTTAACAATTGCAGCAAGGCCCGGCATTCTGTATAATTGCAGCAAGGCCCGGCATACTGTATAATTGCAGCAAGGCCCGGCATTCTGTATAATTGCAGCAAGGCCCGGCATACTGTATAATTGCAGCAAGGCCCGGCATTCTGTATAATTGCAGCAAGGCCCGGCATACTGTATAATTGCAGCAAGGCCCGGCATTCTGTATAATTGCAGCAAGGCCCGGCATACTGTATAATTGCAGCAAGGCCCGGCATTCTGTATAATTGCAGCAAGGCCCGGCATTCTGTATAATTGCAGCAAGGCCCGGCATACATTTGCATTGTGTTTTGCATGGAAAGACGACAGAAGAACAAACGCAAACTGTTCGGTCATTGAAGTAGCAGAGTCAAGGTAAGAAAAAATCTGATGATTAAAAATCTAAACCTTTTTCTAAAACCATGTTCCAGGTGACAAAACCCTTGCAACCAGAAACAAAACAAAACAAAACATTAAGTCCATTAATAGATCAAAAAACTAACCAAACATTTTTCTGGTTGCTAAATTTTTGTCGGAGTCTTTTGCACTCAAGTTATAAAAAATAATGATATCACAAATAAACAAACACACGCAGACACACACACACACACACACACACACAATAAATCTAAGAAACCCTCCAAAAATGGTAAAACCCAGAGCAGTACATCCCCTGCCATCTGGACCAGCCAATGACATCCCCAGCACTTTAAGATGCAGCATATTGAGGTGACCATATGTTCCTCCAGTGCCAAGCCGCTGAGTGATTCATGCCCATCACTCTCCACTGTATCAATTAAAGTCCCTTGAAGTCTGTGTGATTTGTGTCTCTGTTATTAAACCTTGCTAATTCATCCTACTTACATATTCGTTATAAATCTCCGGGAGTGCTCCGTGATTCATGGCAATCGCGAGCTGTGCTACGGCACATTTTTCTCCTTGTAATTAACAGTAAATTGTTTTTACTGCCGCACAATGAATTTCCCCTGGTTACGCCACAAATGAAGTACTGCACGCGTGCCGGCAGTGCTGGCTGAGAGATGGCTCGAAGCCGTTAAGCAATTGTGGTACGGAGACGGAGTGGGGGTGGTGGGGTTAGAAATGTCTACAAGCTATGGGAATAAGGGTGACGGGCAGGGGGGAAAAGACAAATGTAAAAGATAAATAAACGAAAGAATGAAGATTTGAGGGAGAGATGAGATGTCAAACGTGGTGAGAGTGTGCAACCCCCCCACCGCCACACACACACACACACACACACACACACACACACACACACACACACACACACACACAACCCCGCCGCCACCATACCCGTCCCTCTAATGCAGGGCCACTTGCTGGACACGGGCGAGGAGATAAGGAGTGAGATATGTCACTCTGCCCGACAGCCTGCTGTGGCCGCCACCGCGCAAGACGAATCTCTCAGGATGGACGACGACGACCAAACCAAACACCCAACCGAGGCGACAAAAAGGCCTGATCACACAGCCGGCACCAGCTAATGCTTCTTAAAGAAAACATCAAATCCATATATAACACGCTGCCAAACAACACATGCATTAGAACAACAGCTACACAAAACGTTGAAAAGATTCAAAACACTCCCGTACAAGACATTAGGACAATATGCATAGAACAATGCATAACAACAATAGCTACACAAACATGCATTAGGACAATAGCTACACAAAGCATGAAAATACTCGAAACACTCCCGAACAAGACATGCATTAGGACAATAGCTAGATAATAAACTCATATACTGTATGTAAACCTGTAAAGACCACTAGCCCAACCTGATATCTATAAGCTACAGCTGGCCAATCCCTCTGGACAGGGCAGTCATAAGGACGTTATAAGGAAACTAGAGGCCTGAGAGGTCAGTGTCATAATAAACACAATCCCTTCCAGCATTCCCTTCCCAAACGATGCCCCTGCATTTCCTATGTCTCAACAGAGTTAGATTAATTCCCCATTGCAATTTTTTCAACCAGCATTTCTTTTTTAGGGCTTTCAGACAACACTTCTGGTTTTGTCTCTCTTAACCCCACTAACAGTTTATTTAGCCGTGTATTATTGTTTGATTTCTTCCACCTCTTGTGTATGGGTGCTTTTAGATCGCAATCATAGTGTGAAGTGTCATAGTAACAGCATTTTTTTTTTAAATGATCTTGACATTAAATGAATAAGTTATCCATACGGCTTTGTCCCTATGAGATTAAGGGTATAATTGGAACAGTGAAAGGGATCGTAAGGGCAAGACGCAACATTCACTCAAATTCTATTCTAATTTTGCCCACAGTTCTGCTCACGTTAAAGCATACCTTGAGTCAAGCGGTGAAATTAAAGGCTGTTTGTCACTCACACGTCCCTCAACAACTTCGGGCTTGGCTTTAAACAACGTGACAGCGGTGCATGACGGACACAACCCATTACGGTCACTCCATTAATATTAAAAGGAAAATTAACAGCCATTCAGCAGCCCTGTCTAGGACAAAACATACTGTATGTCCCGATTTAAACTCCTAATTAGACCCTAGACTATTTCTGCTCGACAAATTCCCCTCTCTCTCTCGCTCTCTTTGTCTCTCCTCTCTCTCCTATACACCTGTAAGGTGAAATTCATTACCTTACTAGGCCTTGCCTCTACTTTTCATAGCGCTCCAAACAAAGAGTAAAACACTGACACAATTCCAACTAAACTGAACATACAGTAACATATGATCAAATTAACCAAAGTAAATTAGGCAAAACTCTACATCGAGGTGAATCACATGGTCACATAAAAGAAAAATGCAGTGCAGTGGGAGACCAAAATGCACAAAGCTACACACCTGAGGTACGTTGAAATGTGCAAACATAGGCGAACGTTCGCTAACGTTTGCAAACAGTTTTCTGTTTTCAGCGAATGTTTCGCAAAGTTTGAGGAGTCAGTTCTCCGCGAACATGTTGGGAGTTGGATGGAGAGTAACCATTGAAATTAAATCGTTCATATTTATCTGTTCAAACAAACATGTTCGCTGCAAACGTTCACCTCTGTTAAAGGAATTTGAACGCACCTCTGAACTTTCAGAAAAGTCTGATCCACAGAAGTGGGATAAGTCCATTAATTTAATCAGACCACCACCAAACTAAAACGCTGCATTCAAGAAGAGCAACCAGATGGTAACTCTTTCTGCTGTTTGCCTTGGTGGCAGCTATTCTTTATTGATAGCCTAAGCTTACTCAGGCCGTCACGTTATGTGCAAACTATATAAAAAAAGCTTGATTTGTTTGTTTTCATCTATGTGATGAGTGGTGCCTGGCGTGTTATACATAACATGACAATACTGTTTGATTTGATATACTGAGTTGACTCACTTAGATTTTTTTTAGTAATGACTGTAACAATATTACACTGCAGCTTTTAGTTGATTTGCTAATATGACTATGGCTTGAAAAATATAAACAAATGTTCTAATTTCCATTCATTTAAATTGGTGACTGTGGATTGAGGTGATATAAACTATTTTATAACATAGCTTAATTTGGCTTATGAAGTTTTGATTTGATTTCACTGTGTTTGGTGGGTTACCTGTAGGTAAATTGTGCAGTGTGTTATAATTTAGTTTGATTTGTTTGGTGTGTTGATTGGACGGTGTGTTTGAGGGTGTGTGTTACCTGCGGGCAAGGTGCGCCCTCTGGCATGGTCGCTGGACACACAGCCGAGTGCATTGCAGAGGGTGACTGTGAAGTTGTACAAGCGGTACGGCTGCAATCCGACTGCAGTGTAGCTCCGCTCGGACGCCGAAGCTGTGTACAGCACCTGTCAAAAGAACACGTACATTTACAAAGGTGCACAGAAATACACATGCACAGAAACACACACACACGCACACACACACACACACACACACACACACACACACACACACACACACACAGTCTTTATAGATAACTTGCTACAGTATATGGAGTGTAAACTCACACACAGACACACACACACACACACACACACACAGCCTG
>NC_055975.1:25202922-25207922 GCF_018492685.1 Alosa sapidissima | reverse complement strand
GCGAATGAAGGTTGTGTTGTGTGGTGCAGTGATGGCTCTCTCTCTCTCTACACTGTCCAGTAATCAGGGGCGGGCCTTAGAAAAGCCTAGTGGCCTCCTTCAGCTGTCAAATGAATCACATGTTATTGACATCCCAGTCATGTTAACCCTCACAAGACACGCTCCTTTCATTTATCAATGCAAGTCTTAGCCACCGCCCACCCACAAACTAACACACTAACACACCCTGTCATGTGAGTCCAAATATCTCAAATGGGAATATGAGAAAAATGTACTAATATATAGACCTCCACTGGGTTATTTTCTATGCCAGTTTAATGGTGCATACTGACATGCTGAAGTAAACCTGGCTGTTTGTTGCGTCGAAATAATAATGTTGATAATCACAATCAAACCGAGGGTACAATCAGCTGATTGGGTCACCATGTGACTCGCTGATTAGTTCAGGATGTGGATGAATTTGTTTTGAAAATATCAACAAGAGCATAATGTTGGGCTAAACCTTTGGATTCAGACTCTTGCATTTTAGAGTCTTTCCATTCTCAGACTTAAGCCCTCTCATGTGTGTTACCAAAAAGAGTTCCCCACAATGGCTTTCTAAAAGTTAGGTTAAAATGGAGTATAGAATAGCATATAAGGCTACTGTGAATACACTGCACATATATATATATATATATATATATACAATTCATATTTCTGCAAGCCATACCACTCTTAACTGTATACTACTGTCTACACACTGCACTATATGTCTTATACTGTTTACAGTACACCACCTATCTATACTGTGTATATCAGATTGCACTTTTCTGCTTTTTTGCACTTCTGGTTAGACACAAACTCACAATGACAATAAAGTTGAATCTAATCTAATCTAATCATAGTATAATGTAGTATAGTATAGCAGTATAGCAGTAGTATAGTATAGCAGTAGACTCTTATGCAAGATGTGCTTTGTGGCAACTACTTAATTGATTATTATTTATTAAGCATGTAGCACCTCAGACACAACCAAGTTCAAGCAAAATGATGAATAGCTGTTATAAACAGCCAGGTAAGAGTTACCAGATTTAGTACAGTGTTTCTAGGACTGTTGCTGTGTGTGTGTGTGTGTGTGTGCGCGTTGTCCCTTACCTCCTCACACTCCACACTTCCGTTGACAGTCCCAGCGGCATGGCAACTGCAGGGCCTGCAGACGTCTACTGCCGCGGTGACAGCCCCGGCCTCCCTGTAGAACTGCGGCTGGCACTGCTCACAGTTCCTCCCTATCGACACATGTGTGTGTGTGGAGAGGGTGGGGGGGGGGGGGGGGGGTGATGGAGGAGGAAGATCAATGTTGATGTATTAAAATTCAGTCACATTATAGGGACTTTAATTTCAAATTAAAACCTCAGATGCCTCTAGAGAGAGAAGGAATGAGAGTGCAGGAGGGAAGGGAGAGAGGGATGAGAATGGACAGAACGAGGAATGAGAGGAAATGAAGAGAGTAGAGATAGAGAAAGAGAGAGAGAAAGAGAGAGAGAGAGAGAGAGAGAGAGATAGGAAGAGTGAGAGAAACAGAGGGGCGGTGACAGACAGTGAGGAGAGGGGAACGGGAAAGACTGGCGCCCCCATGAAATTTCTGCCATTTTGGAGATGTCCATTTTAATGTGGCCTTTGGTCCCCATCTGGCACGGTGTTGATGCTGAGCATATGAAACAGTGAACCTGTTAGCGCAGCCTTGCCTTACTTCATTACATCTCCATCTGTCTCTCCTCTAATGCAATATTTCAGCGTTTCAACCACTGCCTCCCACCCTGCTTAAACATGCTAATCATGGCAGTTGTTCCACAAAGTTACTTTCACTTACAGAAAGTTGCACTTGAACTAGGCAGATTTTTGCCGATTTCCCTTTTTGGCAATTTGCCAGTTCCAATATCACGTAAAGACAAATAAATATAACAGCTGACAGTGATTAAATGTCATAACAATAACCCAATCAAGGCATGCCAACGGCTGTTAGTGGAAGACCTAGTGGTGTTCAGTTTGAACCCTTACACTGCAGTGCTCATGTTCTATAAGTACCTGTAGTGTTATGTTGACAGTTATCGCAGACGCCACCTCCACCCCGGAAGTGCTCCGTAGGGTAGGGGTCAAATGTGACATCATAATGACAGGAAGAGGTGTGGCCATTGCACTGGCAGGGCCGGCAATTGTAGGCCTGGATCTGGTCACCTGATCGGAAGGGCTTGTCATTGAAGAGAGGGGCACAGCGTTCACACTAGGGATGAAGAGAAAAAAACAACATCAACAACAACAAACAAACAAAAAAAAAAATCAATAAAAACACGGCACAGCAAAGACAGCACCTCTGCTTCTGCAGCCTAAAAATAGTGAGAGGACACCTGAGCACATACAGGGAGGTCTACGCACACCGCAGCAATCAGGCCAGTAATTACAAATGACTTTCAACAACAAAACTGTTAAAATAGGCCACGTTCACACAAAACAAACATGTCAAAGTGCAGGACGGCAGGAAGCAGGGGGGAAAAAAAACGCTTTTTCGCATCGGTGAAAGTCTTTGATTTTTTTGGGCTAAACAGTCACTCCAAATTAAGGTGGACACGTGCGGCATCAAAGGGAGCGATTAAAAATGTATTAAAAAACAGGAGGGGATTCCCCTGCGACGCATCACTCTGTGGCGGAGGCTGTGCGCGCCTGACAAACCACACCGGCGGATCGTCACTGAGTGTCCTTCTGGGCTTAGCGCCCGCCGGGGAATTGCTAATTCAGCTTCCAGGAGGCTGGAGAGAGAAGAGAGAGGGGGGGGGGGGGGGGGGGGGGGGGAAGCTAAGAAGGAAAGAGGAAGACAAGGAGAGGGAGAGGGAAAGATGGAGGGAAGAATAGAGAGAGAAGGAAGAGAAGTAACAAGGAAGAGAAATGGAGAGATGGAGAGAAATGGAGAGATGGAGAGAAAGAGAGAGAGAGAGAGAGAGAGAGAGAAAGAGAAAGAGAGAGAGAGAGAGACACGGACCACCCTACCGAGCGGCACAGGCAGAGCCATCCTAACGGCACATCTGGGTCAGACAGGTGAAGCTGTCGCCCCAAACGAGTACATACTGCATACATCAACACAGGCACACACACACACACACACACACACACACACACACACACACACACACACACACACACACATACACACACCAGGGACCCGCTCAACTGCTCAAGACAATCTGTTTGTTTGTGTCTGCACGTGTGTGCATTTCCATGCGTCCACATGTGTTTGTGTGTGTGTATGTGTGTGTGTGTGTGTGTGTGTGTGTGTGTGTGTTTGTCTGTAAATAGCAAATAAAGGGAATAGTGGAATAATCAGGGATCCAAGGCTTCTTTTGAAGGAAAAAAAAGCCACTGTGCTTTAGTGTAGCTAGGATTATATTTCCTTTTTCTTTTTGTCATAGGGTTTTAGGACACTGAGATATATGTTTTTGTATGTTTCACTCCTTTTTAATAGAGGAATTTTATTATTTCTCTCTTTCTCTGCTCCCCTCTCTCTCTCTGTGTCACTCTTTATCTACTCTCTCTCTCTCTCTCTCTCTCTCTCTCTCTCTCTCTCTCTCTGCTGAGCCTTACTAAGCATACTGCTGCTGTTCAGGGATGCTGGCCTCCCCATCATCTGAGCTCCATGGAAGCTTCTTGAGCATTCCAAGGGGACCGACACCTCCCTCCTGAATCTGATCCGCTGGAGGGAGACACCTCACCCCCCCCCCCCTCCTCTCACCTTCCTGACCCCCCCACCCCACCCCACCCCACCCGCCCCACTGAAAGCCTGCCGGAATGCCATGGCTAATTTCACGCTCCCTCGGGAAAGGTCGGCATGAGGGGGCATCAGGGGAGCCCACAGTTAACCTTTTGCTTCTTCAGCAGCGATGTGCTGCTGCTTTAGCATGCCACGCCAAACCCCCGTCCCACCACACACACACACACACACACACACACACACACACACCCCCCATCTCAGCTAATACTTATGGCCGCTTTCCGATGAGCTCTCCCAGGAGCAGCTGGGTCTCTCCGCGCATATGCGGTGAAAAACGGCCCCCTCGGACCGTGCGGTGTGTGTGTGTGTGTGTGTGTTGCGGGGTCAAGGCAAAAGCCATTGCATTTGTATGTGTACTTGAGGAGCTCTGACTGTAAACACTGGTGTCTGCTCATACCATGATGACAT
Source organism: Alosa sapidissima (assembly GCF_018492685.1). Taxonomy (NCBI): domain Eukaryota; kingdom Metazoa; phylum Chordata; class Actinopteri; order Clupeiformes; family Clupeidae; genus Alosa; species Alosa sapidissima. The sequence continues at coordinate 25,203,715 of NC_055975.1, read as the reverse complement.
GCCACACAAAAGACCAAGAGATCAAATTTATCACATTTTTAAATAGTCTTTCATCTCAGCCATGGAGGATAAATCATCTATCACAGTGGCATCAGAAGCAGGACTTTTGATTTCATCTACAGATATGGACAAATGTGTCATAGCATAAATGCATGAAAATACAAAAGAATTTGAGGGTTTTGAAATAAATGTGCATATGGATGTGTTAAAAGTGTGTTAACGAGAGTTTAGGTGGGTATTCGCGTCTGTGTGTGTGTGTGTGTGTGCATATGATAGTGTGTAAATACACGTGTATGTTTGCATCAATGTATGTGTGTGTGCGTGTGTGTGTGTGTGCATGTACATGTTTGAATGCATATTTTAATGTCTGTGTATGTGTATGTTAGGAGTGTTTTGTGTCTAAGTGTACACCAGTATGTATGTTTGAGTGTGTGTGTGTGTGTGTGTGTGTGTGTGTGTGTGTGTGTGTGTGTGTGTGTGTGTGTGTGTGTGTGTGTGTGTGTGTGTGTGTGCGTGTATGTGTGTGTGTCTGTGTGTGTTGTGTGTGTGTGTGTGTGTGTATGTAGGGTGCTCTCTGATTGCCTGTGCAGTGTTCAGGTGAGAGAGAGAGAGAGAGAGAGAGAGAGAGAGAGAGAGAGAGAGAGAGAGAGCGCAAGTTTGCTTTGAAGCGCGGGGTCCTGCTGTAAATCCAGAGAAATAAACCGGTGCACAGAGGCTGCCCACTGATCATTCTGACATCTGTCCGAGCCCTTCTGCAGCTTTAATGTCACCAGCGAAATTCAGTGGATTAGCG
>NC_055975.1:25190422-25195422 GCF_018492685.1 Alosa sapidissima | reverse complement strand
ATAGTCAACAATAGCCCTGAGTGGACAACTCTTTCTACCTATCCTCAGGGGACACTAGAGGGAGTGCTTTCTGCCTCTCTCTCTTTCTATCTCTCTCTCTCACACACACACACTCTCTTTCCATCTCTCGACCCCCATGTGTGTCTCTCTGATACTATCCCTCTAGGTTTATTCATCTCTCTCTCACTCTCTCTCTCTTATTCTCTCTCTCTCTCTCCATCTCTCTCTTATTCTCTCTCTCCGTGCATGGGTAATAGGACTTTTCGCATTCAACATTTATAAATGCCACTGGAAATATCAGCGGCGTGTTGTAATGTTCAACAGTGGAGATGACAGGTCTCCATCAGAGGCAGGCCACGCCGTCGCAGGTCACTCTGTTAATTATTCATCCAACCGCTCCTCTCTTCCTCCTCCTCCTCCTCCTTCTCGAGTCTCTTCATCTCCTCTGTTGGATGATGAAGGTAATCTCTTGTGAGCGCCACTCACGGTTAAACGCATCACTTCCAGGTAGCCCCAGCTGCCCCAATCACGAAAATAAACACGCCCCCGCAAACAAACAGAGGGAGGGAGGGAGGGATGGAGGGAGGGGAGAGAGAGAGAGAGAGAGAGAGAGAGAGAGAGAGAGAGAGAGAGAGAGGGCTGTCGTACTTGCTCGGGGTTATAACCACACGAGCATAAAGCTGACAGTAATGCTGGCGAACACACCCTGACACCCCGTCAGAATATCTCAAAGGCAGAGAATTTACACTCATTTTAGTGGCGAACATGCAGACATCAACTCCCAGATCCACGCAGGTTTGAACTGCCAGTCTGCCTGAGGGAGCCTTCGCCAGTGTGTTTACCCTCTTCTTTGTCTCACCATCACGCAGGAAGAAAGGGAGGGAAAAGAGAGAGATAGAGAGGAAGAAAAGAGAAAAAAAGAGAGGAAAAGGGAGAAGAAGGGGAAAAGGGGGGAGGGGGGGGAGGGGGGGGAGGGAGGGGGGGTTCACCACGGAAAAATGTCAGAGGATGATGAGATTTCACACTCTCTCTCTAAATCTCCATTTCCCTGCAACACTTTAACTAGCTCTTAATTAAAGCAGCTTACTGGCAGACGCAAGGGAAGAAAAGAGAGAACGACATTACTGTCAGACGCATAATGACACAATTACCATAGTCATAAGAATAGTGCCTGTTTAATGAAGGCATGTATACTCTGTACAACAAGATGTTTCTGGTAGTGGAATGACAAAAAAAATCCTCCTTCCCTGCCAGAAAGGAAAGAGGTAGGGGGTGTGTGCATGTGTGTGTGGGGTGTGGGGTGCAGAGAGGGGGGGTGTGTAAGAAACAAATTAGGCCCCTGAAGCCTTAAAAAGGAGAACGGCATTAACAGGAGAACTGGGATTCCTTGACAGACTACAATATGCTGCAGTGCGTTTCAAATGTTTCCCAGAACACAGTCACACACACACACACACACACACACACACACACACACACACACACACACACACACGCACACACGCACAGACGCACACACACACACACACACAGTCACACACACACACACACACCACACAGACACAGACTCACACACATACACAAATGCACACTTACACGCACACACACAGGGACACACATACACAAATGCACACCCTCACACACACAGGAACACACACACACACACACCTACACACAGAGATGTAATCAAGGGACCATTCTGAGTTTAATGTGTGATACTTCAGAGCTGTGCTAATCACCATGTAGATGCCTGGGTGGCACAGATGAAGTTTACACACCACCCAATGACCCAGAAGACCTCACATGCCTCCACACACACACACACACACACACACACACACACACGACTGCAGTAAATTGGCCTGTCATGCTGTGTCTATGATTTTCCACCCATGGATGATTGTTTCACAAATGAGGCTAACATGGCTAACATCAGGGCCCATCAGATGGTTTGAATGGCTTTCAGAGTGAGGGGTCTCACTGAGTTACACATCTCCTCTGAACACAGAGTCCTACAATTAGTCGAGGGAAACACGTGTGAAATATTTTATTGTGAGTTTGCTCCACCAACCTTATAAGGTGTGATGAGCTGTATTTGCATTTAAAATACAGTGGCTAATATAACTCTGTCCTAACAACAGTATATGACCAATATTAGTACACATGACATACAGTACCTAATATAAATATGTCCTAATAACAGTATATGTCCAATATCAGTACATATGACATACAGTAACTAATGTAGCTCTGTTCTAACTACCCAATATCAGAACATACAACTTCAGGCGGGTGGTGAACCGAGTGCATCTGGTACATTTGTTTGAGCAGATAGACAGTAGCTGAAATCTCCACACTAGATCCATCTGGACCCAAAAAAAATGCAGATCTGGACTAGATCCAATCTAGATCCAATCTCGATCAAATCTGGACCTGGTTTAAATATAATCCAGACTTTTTACCTAATCCAATCTATATCCAGAATAAAAAAAACAGAGTTAGTGAGCATCTACATGTGCTTGCTTGGTGCAATTAAAATGCACTTGCACTTAAAAAACTTAAAATGCACTTAAAATGCAAACTAAAATTAAGCAAAGCGCAGCCTTTTCTCTTTTACTTAGTAACAAGTACGGCCCAGCACCATACTTGTGCTGACTGTCCAGCACTAGACCGAGCACAAGAAAGATTAAAGAGACTGGGTGAAGCTAACAGGCTCGTCTGAGTGAAGCTAACAGGCTCGTCTGAGTGAAGCTAACAGGTTTGTCTGGGTGAAGCTAACAGGCTCGTCTGAGTGAAGCTAACAGGTTTGTCTGGGTGAAGCTAACAGGTTCGTCTGGGTGAAGCTAACAGGTTTGTCTGGGTGAAGATAACAGGTTCGTCTGGGTGAAGCTAACAGGTTTGTCTGGGTGAAGATAACAGGTTCGTATGGGTGAAGCTAACAGGCTCGTCTGAGTGAAGCTAACAGGTTCGTCTGGGTGAAGCTAACAGGCTAGAGTGAAGCTAACAGGCTCGTCTGGGTGAAGCTAACAGGTTCGTCTGGGTGAAGCTAACAGGCTAGAGTGAAGCTAACAGGTTCGTCTGGGTGAAGCTAACAGGCTAGAGTGAAGCCTGCTCCTGTTCCTGTATACTCCTGTGACGAGCCTACCTGCCGCTGATGGTGATCTCGTCCACGCCGTAGTAACGGTGTCGGTAGGGCACGCCGAGCTCCTGCGTGTGGTACTGTCCGAGCAGCTGGATGCGCACCTCTGAGGCCAGCACGAAGTCCTGCAGCGGCGGGCTGTTGTAGAAGTCGTTGTAGCCCGGACGCAGGTTGGGCTCCGGGGTCAGCACACTGAAGGTGATGTTCCCACGAGAGAACGGCACAGCGCTGAAGAGTGGGGAACATCAGAGAATGAAAAACGGAGGAGAGAATGTTTAGATTTCCTACCCACAACATCTTCTATGCATTTTTGGATAGGAAGGGGTAGGGCATACTTTGCGTGCAGGGATGTATTACTGCACGGGCCTACCGGGCCAGGCCCAGGGGCCCAAGGGGTCAGGGGCCTTGAAGCCCAAGTCTTTGCATGGAATCATTGCCTCAATATCAACAAATCAGGATGTAGGCTATGAATCTGATTGAATTTAGTATTGGCCATCCCCAAAATGCACCAGAATACAGGAAATCACATCAAACAAATAAAAAAAATTCGGGGGGAGGCCCCAAACCCCCCCTCTCACATATGCGACAATTAGTGGGGGGCCCTTCATACATCTGGGCCCAGGGGCCCGAAAGTTCATAATCGGTCCATGTTTGAGTGCATGTCTGGTGTGTTTGCAGTAGAGAAGGAACAACAATGCGCTGAGGAGAGTTAAGGCAGGAGAACAGACTACCGGTAGAACATCTAGGAGAACAGACTACCTGTAGAACATCTAGGAGAACAGACTAGAGGTCTGCACTCCCGCGGTAGACCCGCGGGACCCCACGCAAAAGAGTGCGGCGTGGGACAACTTTTGAAAGCTCTTTGCGGGAGTGGGCGGGATGAGAGAGGTGCGTTCGCGGGTGCGGGACAAACCGATGATTCACTGCACTCCCGCAAATTAAATATGTGCGTAAAATTAAAAATGGAAATGATTAAAGTACTGTTCATAACTATAGTTCAGCTGGATGTTCTGTTAGGCAGCATTAAAAAACGGGGTTTTGAAAAATCAGTCCCGTGCAGACCTCTAGAACAGACTACCTGTAGAACATCTAGAGGAAATATGACAAATATCTCTATGGCCTATCCTGGGTTCATGTCTGTTTAGTGTTTATGGTTTATGCTCATTTGTGTGTGCTTAGGTCTTGCTTGTGTAGCTTTCCTGCAAATATGTCAGGAAGAATTGGCTTAGTATACTTAATTGCTAGATAATGTGTGTGTGTGTGTGTTTTTAGTGGGCTAGCTCATGGCACTATGCATGTTTCATGAGGATGTGCTACCTCACAAGTAAATGTACTGTATGTACTGTATGTTATCTAGTGTGTGTATGTGTGTTTTTAGTGTACGAGTTCACGTGTTGTGTTGTTCACATGTATGCTTTTAGTGCGCTAGTTCATGACTGTATGTACTGTATGTCTCAGTCGGATAGCTTGTGTGTGTATGCATCTTGAGTCAGCTAGTGTCTGCTGGTGTGTGTATGAATGTGGTTGGAGATTATGGGCTAGTTCATGTGTACATGATTACATAATGTGTTCAGTGGCCCAGCTCATACGGGGGGGGGGGGGGGGTGTATATGTATGTGTGTGTGTGTGTGTGTGTGTGTGTGTGTACTTTTAGAGTTGCTCATGCGGGTGAGTGTGTGTGAGTGAGTGAGTGAATGAGTGTGTGTGTGTGTGTGTGTGTGTGTGTGTGTGTGTGTGTGTGCTCATGCGGGTGAGTGTGTGTGAGTGGTGTGTGTGTGTGTGTGTGTGTGTGTGTGTGCATGTTTAGAGTAGCTCATGCGGGTGAGTGTGTGTGAGTGAGTGAGTGAATGAGTGTGTGTGT
>NC_055975.1:25147512-25190222 GCF_018492685.1 Alosa sapidissima | reverse complement strand
TCTTGTTCTCTCTCTCTCTCTCCCTCCTTGTGCACCTGTCTCACTCTTCATTTCCCTTATGATTAGATAGCCCTCATCACCCTGTTTATTTCTGTTTTCTTTTTTATTTTTCTCCCTTTCACCTGCCTCTCTCTCTCTCTCTCTCTCTCTCTCTCTCTCCATTATTCACTCTATCTTTCCCTCTACTTCTTTCTTTTGTTATGATCTTGTTCTCTCTCACACACACTATGACCCTACTCTCTCTCTCTCTCTCTCTCTCTCTCTCTCTCATCTCGTTCTCTTTTCAATGCTCTAACTTTGTTTTCTTTTTCTCTCTCTCCCCCCTGATTTCTCTGTCAGTCTCTCTCTCTCTCCTCCTATGACGTGACTTGTTTGTCATATCATGCTTAGTGAGGCCTCTATTGGCCCCGGCCGTGGTAAACCACTGTTGCCACTGCTGAAATATTCAGAGGCCTGGTGCTAAACATCTGGTAGGTCTGGGGTGCCCCCTGAGGACAGACAGGCACGAGTATGTGTTGGGGGCGAAGAACAGCACTCTTGCATGACTGCAAGACTGGAGATATATCACCCCTGTACACAAACACGGCCTTCTCACCGTGATGCCTGATCACTTCAGAGAGCAAAAACAAGAGCAGCAGTGGAGCTGTTGTGATTTGGCTGCGGAAGACGCACATGATTTTGTGGTTAGAGTGCGTGTGTAAATCTGAAGCCTGACTCTTCCTGTTTGAAAGGCGATACGTCGGCTTGGAAGGGGAGACTCTGCTTGATCAGTTTGCATTTCCCCAGAGGTGTGGGGAGGGAGGGGGGGGGGGTTAAGGCGCCTGGTAGGGGGTCGGTCAGGTGACTTCTGAGTTGCTCACTGAAGGGTCCAACAAAAGGGGGATCTGAGCACACCACCTGGACGGCGGCCAGACCAGGAGGAACCTTACCACCCCCACCCAACCCCCCCCCCCCCCCACCCAACTCCCCTCCACCCTCCCCTTAGCCCCCCTCCCAAAGCCACAGGGCCTCCCAGGAAGCCTGCAAATCTACACACTGCCTCCACTTCCCTTCTACTTTTCCCTCTTTTCTTCCCCTCTCTCTCTCTCTCTCTCTCTCTCTCTCTCTCTCTCTCTCTCTCTCTCTCTCGTTCTCTCTCTCTCTCTCTGAATCAAACATGAAGCTGCTCTCAAGCCCACTTTGATACAGCTTAGCTGGCAGGAGGTGTGTGTTGGAGCAGGGCCGTTATCTGCTTCAAGAAGGAGGACAAGGAAGAAAGAGGCAGAGGAGGAGTGGAAGTGGAGGAAGAGCAAGAGGAAGAGGAAGAGTGAGAGTGTGAGGAAGAGGAGAGTGTGAGGAAGAGGAGAGTGTCTGCGGGCCGAAAAGGGACAACCTGGGAAACTGGAGGCAGTTGACAGAATCTGGGCGCTCCAGCGGGCCGTTATCCGCCAGTCCGAAGACGCTGCAGTTCTTGGCCAGGTACTGCCAGTCTCTCCAGCGGCCGCCGCTGGCGCCAGCCCGCCTTTGAATCCGCACCGCTTCGGGCTGTGGGCTCAGGAACTGCAGAATCACGTAGAAAACCTGCACGAGTAACATAGGGAAGAGAAAAAGAAAGAGGGGAAGCGTGGAAATCGTCAGAGAAGTGGGGGGGGGGGGGGGCGTGGAGAGATATGCATGAAATACTAAACAGCAATGGATTATCTATTATCTGCACAGTAACAGTCAACGCCACCGCTGGCTTCTCAAGCGCATTTTCTGCTGTGAGGAACAGCTTGAAGCTTGCCACCTCTTTATGCTCTCCTCTCTCCATTCTCTCCCTCTCCTCTCCTCCCCTCCCCTCCTCTCCTTTCCTTTCCTCTTCTCTCCTCTCCAGCCACGCTTTCTGTATCTTATTCTGAGGGGGGGGGGGGGGGGGGGTTTGTTAAAAACTGGTCAGCGCGCCGGCTAAGTGGGCACTTCACAGACGCCCGGGCCGTGCTGTGTTGCTGTTTTATCTGCCAATTGAAGTGTGTTGAGAGAGAAGCCAGTGTCTAAGCACTGCCCGCCTGAAATCCATCGCTGTCTCTTTTCAGCTGCTCCTCTTTCTGCTCCGGCTAAGCCACACCAGAGAGAGAGAGAGAGAGAGAGAGAGAGAGAGAGAGGGACAGAGGGAGGGAGAGATGGAGGGAGGGTGAGAGAGAGAGAGAAAGAGACAGAGGGAGAGAGAGATGGAGGGGGGGTAAGTGAGAGAGAGAGAGGGGTGAGAGAGAGAGAGAGAGAGAGAGAATGTGAGAGAGGGGGGCTTCAGAAGTTGCAAACACTAAAACTTTGTGTCTGCTTAGCTGTGCTTAAGCTCCGCGAGTAGGAGCCAGTGTCTGGTCTCTGGCAACAGCACGGGGAGAGGCTGACAAGCACTCAACACAGCCGCGCCAGCCAGGCCAAGAGCTCCGGAAAAGAAGCCTTACGGCTCTTAAGGCTCAATGTCTCCCAAAGAAGACTACAAATCCACAAGAAGGAAAAAAGAGAGGAAACAAGGAAAACACAAAATGTTGCCCATGCTATGATAATCTGCATTGTGTTTCAGAAGGATGTGGTGCAGATACCTGCTGTTAAACTGAGACTGAAGCTGGCTGCAACAACACTATGCAGTGTACCTGCAATTTCTAAATAAATCCTTTCTGACACATTTCTGACATGATTCCAGTGGTAAAGGTAAACCACTTACGTATTTTATTTAATTATATTGTCTTCTGTAATGCCTACCTCAAAGGAATAAAACCGACATAAGCATGATTAGTAAAATTATGAACTTTCAACACACATTAAACAAAAGTATAACATAAATACACTAAATTAGATAAGTGTACCCATCAAAAGAAATGGAGAGGGGATTAGTTTCTGAAAGCTGCCGCCATTTCCGTCCGCAAATACCCTCGGAATCAACAACAAACAGACGAAACGCTGAATACTGCATCTCTCTCTCGTCTCTCTCTCTTTGCCTTGCCTTGAGGACACACAGACACACACGAACACACACAGGGATGACTCAGGCCAGGCCCGTGAGCTCTGCGCAGTACAGTACTGTAGCTCTTCCACGGGTACGCTGCTCAAGCAAATCCTGACAGCTAGCGCGGAGCTGTATGGCGCGGAGCGGAGTCTGAAACAGAGCCTGGTCACAGCGGGGGGGCACAGAAGAAAAAGCTCAGCTCGCTCGTCTTCCTCTCTCTCTCTCTCTCTCTCTCTCTCTCTCTCTCTCTCTCTCTCTCTCTCTCTCTCTCTTTGTCTCTCTTTCTCTCTCTCGGCTGCCACGGAAGCCCAGTCATGGAGAGAAGACAATCAGCATGTTAATGCGCCCAGCTTTTGTTCCTCCTCACTCAATGTGACGTGTTTGATCTGAATTTGCGCTTGTTGCCGTTGTATTACATCAGTGGTGCTATATGTTGCTGTGGGGATGAGCGGAACGTTAAGTGGTTCTTTCTCGCGCCCGCTCGCTCAGCGGCACACGGGAGATATCCTACACTGGCTCAGAATCAAAGACAGAAGCGTACGCTATGGGAGAGCCAATGAAGAGGCAGTCATGGAGCAATAACGCAGATTTAATCAACAAAACATACAGGACGTCTGGAGGATAGATTGTCCCAGCCAGCCAAATCTGGCCCACTGTACACATACAGTATATTCCCTCTTCAGCACACTAGTTTTCCCAAAGCAAACTTATACTGTACAGTTTTCTTTTCACCCGCAAGTGTGTATGTGTGAGTATTGTACCAATGACTTTGGAGACTTGTTGTAACTTTGCTTTATTGGTTGGCCTACAGTAGCAATTAAATAAACTGCTAACTAATATGACTATTGAACCGATGACCTTAACCCATGACCTATGACTGCGAACTGGGTGGCACACTTTGGCACTGGTGTGTGTGGGCAAGTGACAGAAAGTGTCGGCGCACTTTTATGCGCTGCTTTTCTTTCTAGAATCTTACCTGGCTCTGTTCTGGAATCTTACCTGGCTCTGTTCTGGAATCTTACCTGGCTGTGTTCTGGAATCTTACCGGGCACCATTCTAGAGATTTACTTGGTGCTACTTTGGAGTGTTACCTGATACTGTCCGTTCTGCAGGTCGAAGGTCAGTGTGACACCTTGGTCCATCAGCTCGGACCTGGTGAAGACGTGTGAGATCCAGGCGGTGCAATGTCATTGTCGTTAATGTAGCTGAGCGGGTGGGCATCCAGGTTGAGGCGGCAGAACTCTGTTGGTGGTGGTGTCCTCCTCGCCGTTGGGGATGCAGTACCTCTCCACTAGGGGGTGCACTCTGGGGTGGCTGGGCGGACAGCGGACACTCAGTCTGCGCGTGGAGGTGTGGGAGCTGACCTGTGAACACCTCCATGATCTCTCTGAGGAACACACCAAGGTCATCAGCACACACACACACACACACAGACATACCAAAAAAACACACCAAGGTCATCGATACAGTACACACACACACACACACACACACACACACACACACACACACATCATTCCAAAACATGCCAAGGTTGTCAATACAGTACACGGACACACCAAAACACACCATCGATACACACATGCAAGCACCAAGACACCTGTGCATACCCCCCCCCCCCCACACACACACACACACACACTCCACGATACATCATCTAAGATATATATATATGTTTTAATTAATTTTTTATTTGATAAATTGATAAACATTTACTTGTTTTTATGTAAAACAATCCAACGTACAATTTTATAGAAAAGGAAGTATTGGAAGCTCCATGGTATAGGAGTTTAACTACACAAACCCAATCTATGTGTGGGGGTCAGTGTGCTGTTGTCTGCCATGGGGTTTTTGGTTTAACTACCAACAGAGACGGCACTCAATACAAGGCATCCAATAAAAAGCAAACAATAGGGTGCTCTGGCCACCTGACCATTGATTTTAATGAGAAAATACTGGCCATACCGTTGGGTGCCACGGCTCTGTGGAGCACCTCGTGTTTGTGTTGTGTCTGGACGATAACGATGTTATGTCTGTGTTTAGTGTTGCGGTGTGTGTGTGTGTGTGTGAGGTTATTGTGAGTGGCCGCGAGGCCATTCCACTGACCTGTTGGTGAGCGTGACAGGATAAAATCTGAAATCCTGCATCCTTCCAATGAATTGATTTGACCCTGGTAAAAAAGAAATGTCAATGGCGTCTATTGAGGACAGTTTGCACAATCCATAGCAAGCACTGGATTACCTTATCTGTGTCTTTTACGTGGCCTAAAGAGACGCACACCAAGAGAGGGGGGGATCTCTTACACTTATTTACAGTTGCCTGTCACCAATAATCCTGCTCAATGGCTATGCAGCATGGTGCCTTCTCCAGACGTGATGGCCCATGAACACATCCAGATAAGGCTCCCCTCATAGAATTATAATCAGCTGCAGGCTTTAATGAAAGCCCTGGCGCGAAGCATTATAAACCCAGCTGCATGCTAGCCTGCCGAGAGATTCAGAGATGGGCCTTCCTGTCAGGCTATATTATACGCGCAAGGCTTGATTACATTCTCGCTGTGATCTGGTGAGCAGAGAGGATTCACCCTGTGAAATGAACTGGCCGTTTGAAAGCCCATTTGAAAAGGTAAACCAAGGGAAAGCCGAGGGAAGGAAGTTTTCCTCCGCCTTTGTTTGGTTTCTTTGTTCCCATTCTTGTTTTGGTTACACATAAAAGCCAGAACCTCCAGGCTTTAGATCAGGCTACTCTCCGAGTGACAATGTGATTAGGACAACTGCAGGCTTCACGTTGCACAGACTCGCCGGGCTCAGTACATCTTCATTTGCCCAGGCAGCCAGCTTCAGCGCTGGTTTTATGAGCCATGTTTGAAATGACATTTGGAGCCATTTTGCACAGCAAAGCCATTCTCCGAGACTGTAAACCAGGGCATGGTAGCAGAACAGAGAGAATCACTAACGTACATTACCCACCATCAGCTGAAACCAGATGAACCTGAAGTAGACAAAACACTGCATATAACCCTTCGCCAGACAAAACCAATCAAACCAGGAGTTTGATCAGGGTGAAACGACTGGGGGAGTTAGATGCTCTGGGAAGCTGGTAGAAAGGATGAAAGGAAACTGCTACTGTTCTAGAATTCTCAATAAAACATTCTATAACATTAACACGGTGTTCCTGTCCAGTCATGTCTGTGCTGACGTCCACAGGATGTTTATTTAAATGTGTGTGTGTGTGTGTGTGAGTGTGTGTCTGTCTGTCTTTCAGTCTTATGTAAATCCCATCTCATTTCATTTAGGAGCAGATTAGTTGGGCCCATATGGTCACCTCTGACCCAGATGAATGCCTCCACAGATTAATGTCTGGCTTTCACATATTTCTGTGATGAAAGCTCTTCTGATGACCATAAACTTGACCCATTATTATCAGATTCATACATGTAACGGAGCCAAGTGATCGTGAATAAGTGAAATCAATTCCTGCTGTGAAGGATGAATGTGGTTAAAAAATGTGATATCAAAAGCAACACAAAAAAAAAAAACATGCACAATAGGAAAAAAAAACTGCACACTGCACAGTATTTGACAGGGAATAGGCTTTGACATGACGAGGAGTTACCATTTGAGCCCTGGCCAATCCACACGGCACTGTCAGTTATGATGTCCGTGATTGGGGCGAGCAGAGAATGTGTGTCAAAGGCTGTGCTGTCCTCCTCCAGGCCATTCAAGAAGAGGCTGACACTCGTCCCGTGCACCTGCGGGTGGAGAGAACAAGCTACTGTCCTGTCAAACAGTATGTGTCACGACACACGTCGTTAGAGGGTACACTAGTCAGTCACACACACACACAGACAGAGCTAGAGAGAGAGAGAGAGAGAGGTAAAGAGAGAGAGATAGAGAGAGAGAGAGAGAGAGAGAGAGACATGGGCACGGGAACTACCACTGTCACACTTGAACTCCCACAGTGCAAGTGCACTGTCTGCCATTTTAAAAATAACAAGCGAATGTAAGTTATCCGCGGGATAATCTTCCAGTTCATTTCCTGCCCTCAAACAGCCTCTGGCAACATTTCAATTATACACCGGCTTCCTGTTGACCAAAATGCCTGCAACAAATGATGAATATTGAATTCAAAACCCACACATTAGAGGGAAAATATAGACACATACACACACACACACACACACACACACACACACACACACACACACACACACACACACACACACACACACACACACACACACACACACATACACACACACACACTACAAGCCTCACTAAATAAAAATTCAGTGAGCTTTTCCCTCGTCTGCCGAATGTTTGCCACTTCTCTTAGATAAAAAAAAAAACTCCTCCATCATCCCCACATTTGTACGTTCTGTCGCAGCCTGCCTTTCCAAAAAAAAAGTTGAAAAAGGTGCATGGAAATAAAACTAGCTTGGCTGAAAAAAAAGACAGAGGGAGAGAGAGAGGGGAAAAGAGAGAGAGAGAGAGAGAAAGAGAGAGAGAGAGGGGGAGAGAGAGAAATCCTTTAGGATGAAGGCAACAGTAGACAACTGGCTGCCTGGCTGCCTGGAGGATACTTAGGCTGCAGACTTTCATGACGGCTGATTGAAGAGAGGAGCGGAGAGGCGAGGAGAGGAGACCAGCTCCGAATCTCAGCACCAGTCAATGACTTGCTGCAGGAGATCTGAGGCGGTGTCAGGATGATGTAAATGAATTCTGAAGTGCTTCATCCCATTTAGCCCACTCCCACCCCTTTGAACTGGCTCCACCGCTCCCCCATTGTTGGCCTTTCTCGGTTTTTTTTTTATTTATTTATTTATTTATTTATTTTATTTTTTTTGGGGGGGGGGGGTTATTCCTTCACTGCCATTTCCAGTCACTGTTGCTTTTACGAACGATTTATGACAATATTTATTTTTTGAGTCAGGACATACATATATATATATATACATATGAGTGTGTGTGTGTGTGTGTGTGTGTGTGTGTGTGTGTGTGTGTGTGTGTCTTGCTGTATTGCAGTTGGGCCGAAGCAAGATTGAAGCACATGAGTAATGCACTCAAAAATCAACAGACGGCTGTGCAGTTAATGTCTGCTGAACGACACAGAGGGAGAGCGAGCGGCTAAGGGATTTTCCAAGAGCACTTCAAGTCACTGCAAATGGCTGCCTCTCCTCTCGCCTGAAGAGAGAGAGAGAGCTGGAAACTCAGAGCACAATAGTCTCTTGAGCGTTCAAATCATTCATTTCCAGGCCGTTTGAAATGGATGTCTATGCTGACATTGTCTGCATCTGAATGTCAAATAGCTTGGAGGATGAAATGAGACTTCCTTAAAAAAAATTATAAAGTTGTGAATATGGCCAAAATGGTGGGACTTTTCGAGAGTTATTCAAATGCCTTAAAGAGGAGATGAATAGCATGGAGCAGTAAATAAATTGCTTTAAGTAACTATACTTTCTGAGACATATACACTATGTACTGAGTGTACTCTCGACTGGTATATCATTTCACCAAAGAATAATCCAATTATACCGTAATATATAGCACAATATCCTAGTACTTCATAGGTCATCTAAGGACAGCACAGCTGAATCACATCATCCTTCGCCAAAACACTCCTACTGGTGTTGTGTTAACATAAAAAAAATACATCTGACAGTCCATAGGCCTCACACGTCCCCATATCCTCCTGCTGCACGAGGTGGTCTTGTGACATGCGGCCCTGATGCCCCTGATAGCGGCCCGTGATGAGGGTATCAGCTGACGGCAACGTGAGACTCAGGTATGGAGCCCCATAAGAGAGTCATAAGACCAGATTAATAACTAGCTGTACCTGAGCGCGTTTAGCCCCCACAAACTAATCAGGAAGTGCTGACATATTAAAAGCTCTCCTCTTTCAAAATGAAGGAGGAAAGGAAGAGAACAAAAAAAAAAAAAAACATGGTTGACCTGTATAATGAAATTAGCAAAGCCCCGTGCTGTAGGGGGATGTATGTAAGGTCTTAGGTAATGACATCCAGGCCTTTGGCCAGCATGTCATAGATGCAACAGTAAATGCACCCCTTTGGGCCTCTTCCCATAGGGACCGGCTTTGAATGCATTCACTGGAAGAAGTTGGCTTTTCATACTTGCGCCGCCGTAGTGGCTTGACCTTTTTGCTATCGAGCGGGCGCTGATCGAATCAGCTGCGCGAACACACAGCCGCTCTGTTCGCCCTTTTGTGACATGGCTCGTCACTACACGGCCTGCTCTTTGCCACTGTAGTCTCCTCTCATTCAGGGCAATAAGTGGAGCGCGTCGCCCAGCTGAATGGGGGTTGCGGCGTGGGACCCGCTCGCACGGGCACCGGTGAGGCACGACTGGCGGCACACGGCGCGCCACTGGCACCCCCACACACACACACACACACACACACACACATCAGCATACTCCCCTTTCCCACGACTTTAACCTCGCAAGGACCCACCTGAAGCCAAGACAGAAACCCAATCACCTGACATTAAAGAGAGAGAAATTCCATCTAGTGGGCTGAAGAAGCAAAGGTGCGGGCAGGGCAAAAAGAAAAAAAAAAAAAAGCTTTGGGTGGGTGAGTGTTGAACCGGCACTCAAAGCTAATGCCACTCGTTGTGGCAGGATTAAAACAAACTGCTTCTGTGTCCTGTGGGCAGGTTTTAGCACTTTGGCAGAGGCCGTGTTACCCCTGAAGTTCACTACCACCTCACACAGGAGTTCACTGACGGAGCAGAAACATAACTTCTCCTGGTAGTCCATTTCTTTTTATTGTTATTTCCTCGCATGGAAAAGCATACTGCAAAATGATCCGCGGAGACAGGGGGAATAGGGTGCGGAGATCAGACCACAACCAGCCCCCACATAAACACTTCACAGACCTGATTACAGCCTGCACACACACAGGGGCGCTCACACACACAGACACGCACACACAAACACACACACACACACACACACACACTTGATTAGATGCCTCAGATAAAACACACACACACGTACAGTATGCACACACACGCGCGCGCACACACACACACACACACAGACACACACACACACACACAAACACACACACACACACACACACACTTGATTAGATGCCTCAGATAAAACACACACACACGTACAGTATGCACACACACGCGCGCGCACACACACACACACACACAGACACACACACACACACACACACACACACACACACACACACATACACACATTCTTGATTAGTTGCCTCAGATAAAAACGCACACACACACACACACACACACACACACACACACACACACAATATACTCTCTTTTAGCACAAAACAATGCTACCCCGCTTGTGTTGACCCCGGCTCATAAAAAAGGGCATACACTACAACCTGACCCCCCCCCAATCCCCCCGTGCCCCCCACCCCACCCCACCCCCCGGGGCAAGTCTGCCAGTGGCTGTCTCTGAGTGACAAACCATTCCATGATAAAACACTTTCCATTTCAGGGCTAGAGAAGCTGTCAAAGGCCCTAGAAATATTCCACTAAGGATGAGGGTATCAGGCAAAGCAATCCCCCTTCATTTTAACAGAGGGCTTGATACCTGCTGGCGCGGGGCCTCGTCTATCGGCCCAGGATACACACACACACACACGCACACACGCACACACGCACACACGCACACACACACACACACACACGCACACGCCGGATGTATTATTTATGGCTCAAGCTCAGGCCCCTGCAAAGACTGACTCTTATCATTTAAATGAAGCAAAAATGTTTTCCTATTTGTAATTTGTTACATTATCACATGTGTTATAATACACTGGGGCCAATCCCTGTGACATGTGAAATATAACTGTCTGGGAGAGAGGAGGAGGAGGAGGAGGGAAAAGGGCGCTTGTTGGTTTGGTACTATATTGATGCTGTAGAGGAGATGAGGGGCTATGCTCCTCTCTCTCTCTCTCTCCCTCCCTCCATCTCTCTCTCCCTCTCTCTCTCTCTCTCTCTCTCTCTCCCTCCCTCCATCTCTCTCTCTCTGTCTCTCTCCTGTCTTCCCGTGTAGCACAAGGGGCCTGATGAACGGCCAATTTTTCCTTTATCACATTAACACAGCCATGAGAGAAACACATTTGTTCTACTCAAATACACTAAAGATACAATTACCAATCTAACATATACATGTTTTATATCAGCCCCCGGATTTCCTGCCGCTATGAGCTCGGCAGCTATATATTAGCACTAGCATGACAGTTTATTTAAGAAAAGAAAATTGTCTGTGCACGGAGCGACCAAGCTGGAAATACATAAGGCTGGGTGTCAGCGCTTTAATAAAGGCGATAACTCTTTGCAGACTTTTCTTTAAGCAGGAAGCATATCCGCTGCTCTTCCACTCTCCCTCCCTTCTTCTTTCTCTTCTCCTCCTTATGACAGAGAGGAGTCGAAATCATTTTTTCGCTAACAAGGTGTGATGCTCCGGGGGCTGTGTCGCTCGCGAGTCCATTTTGTTTCTTTTATTATTATTTTTTTCACCCCCTTCTCTTTCCTCTTCCCTAGCCCCTCGGCCGGCCTGGGTGGGCAGTGGGCAATATTAGTGAAAAATGTTGGCCCTCATTAAATCGAGTACCTTCCCCATAACAATTTCAAGGTCCCACACTGGCCAGCTGAGTGCCCCTCCGATGATTAAAACATTGCGCGAAAATTTACAAGTGCAAAACGTCCTAATGGATTTAATTGTCATGGATGCCATTAATCAAGTGTGGGTGGCGGCGGTGGGGGTTAAAAAGAGCAGCCAGCTATCCAACTGCTGAAACGAGACGACCGTTACTCTATTTAAAAAGCTTCCTGTAACCTCCCGCCCCTCTTGCTTGAAGCCAATCACCTCCCTATATCTCCGGCTATAAAAGAACACCACTACGTCAGTGTCTATAACCCGGAGGAATCCCATTGGATAGAACTGTCTCTAAGGATCGAGGCAGTGTTGTGAAGGCAGGCTGGGAGCTCTGCAGCAGGAATAGGGGCCCGTGCTCCAAGGCCCGCCCTGAGACGTATGGGAGTTACGCCCAAACAGGCCGAGAAACTCCAGAGCGGCCACACAGCAGTTTCAGGGAGAGTTTTTGAAGATGAGATGAGAGATAATCAGCATGCAGTAATTTATGTGATCTAATTTTTATGTTGCAAGACTTATCTTTTGGATTGCTCCTGTATAATTTTTTAAATTACAGAATGAGTGATTTGTCGTCAAATAAAACAGCCTCAACAAGCTGAAACGTTAATGCACAAAACTAAATTTACGTTGCTTTCATCTAACGGTGTCATATTTCACAGACCATTTTCACAAAAATGCACAGCCTAATTGATGCAACACACTGTAAATCTAGTGTTTACACTTGATGAATCGCTGTTTATTCTAAATCTCCCCTGAAACGCGCGCTTGCGGGTGTCTGAATATGCACCTTCCCGTCTTTTATTTATGTACTGGCCGTGAGTGCAATCCGCACGACTTTGCTGTTCACTCCACCGATTGCAGATGTAGGGGCAAAGAGCCACACAGTGCCCATCCATCTCACGACAGGCCGTCATGCTGAGGACAGGATGACGTACTACAGTCTTCACCCCCCCTCTCCACCCTCGCCCGCTCCGCTTGTGCCTTTCACCAGCAATAAACACATGCTAACCAGGCGGAAGGACGACGCGCAGCTAAACCGAAGCGACACAATCAGCTTCACCACATCTGCACAGCCTGCAACCCCTGCAGCTATGACAGATTAGCTGGCTTGCTTTGGCTGCACAATGCATTTGATATGTCTGATCAGGGCTTGCGATTTCCAGATCACTCTTCGCTGTGCGCTACACGCCTCCCAGCCATACAGGCCAGTCTGTCACCATTACTCAGGGCTCGACGGAGAGACATAATTTACGGTGAAATTCCTCATATCAAGTTATGGCCATTACCAGTTTTCAGGGCCTCTTCGCTGCTCGACGTTGCCGGACTTGATTTATGTATGAGAGAGCTGATTTTCTTTGACTTTAATTTGAAGAAACACTTTGGAGAAACTTGCCAAGGAAGCCCCATCTCTTGGTGGACGTTTAATTCTACCTGACATTGATGTGCTGAAACACACAATAAAGGCTTCAGCAGGCCAGATTAAATGCCGCACAGTGGTTCATCATTAATCCCGTACATCCCATCGTGTGTGTGTGTGTGTGTGTGTGTGTGTGTGTGTGTGTGTGAGAGAGAGAGACGATCAAGTGTGGTTTTAAAAAGCCTCTTGCAACCACAAGGGAGGAAAAAAAACACTTCACTAGCCTGCTTGAACCCTGAATAGCCTATGGATAATTTCCCCCTACAAAAGAAATAAAGCTTTGAAGCACATCCTTCCCTCATTGCCTACAGCTGTTTATATTTCTAAGTGTCACTATTTAAAAAAAAAAAAAACTTCATTTCACAAAGAATCTTTCGAGTAGTTTCCATTTTTAAAACATTTTTTGCGAATCATTGATATGTTAAAAAGCCCGAAGCAGCCTATGCCCATCAACAACTCCGGTCTTACTTTAAATTCCGCTTGGCACGTTAGGGTAGATTTATACCCATCTATCAGCTCCTCCTTTGGTGGGCAGCAGGCTGGCATAAAGGTGGGCACTCTCCTTGCCTCGACTCACCTTGCTTCACCTTCATTTACGGTGCCAATCAGTCTCCATCACCCCAGGTGCCACACACGCCTCGGAAAGGTTACCTGAGCGTCTGCCAGCTTCCCGGGTCGTCTGACTGATACCGGCTGAAAATGTTCTAACACCATATTTATATTACAGGAGAGCTACAGGGCACCGCCAAGGGCCGCGGATCACAGCAGACTACGGCACGGTTACGGCCCAGGTCCGGGCCACACTCCACCTAGGGGCAGCTGGCACTGTATCTAGGGAGTACAGTGTATAGAATCTAGGAGGCCGAGGGCAAGAGGCAAAAGCATGAAGATGCTGACCGTTTTAAGAGAGTTCCATTATCAGCATCATAGTTGTTCCCACAAGGCTTCCGTTTTAACATTCCATATCTTAATGAAGCGGAAGTAGATTGGGAACACAATAGAACGTTCAAGCATTGTTTTTGTTTATGTTGTTGAAAGGGTCTATAACCTACTTGAAACAAGAGAGGGCAGCAGTTTAATTTGGACCTTAAGGTAACGCTGTATAATAATGTACCCTTTTCTAAGGCATGAATTAAATAAATACAGAACTGATGCATTTTGGGCGTGTAGTATTACATAGTCATTTGAGCTCAAATTACGCATCTCTCCTCCCATGCTCCAGGATCGATGCGCAGACAGGCTGGACTTATTTATGTTTATTTATGTTTATCTGTGTTTACGTTTGTTGTGGCATTTACAAAGCCAGAACTGTGCATGAACACCAGGATTGGCTTTAAGTGCGCAGGAGACTGCACGTTTAGTTTCCAGCTCTATGAATCAGCTGAATTGGGTTCCGCAGCGGTACTGGACACACAGATCATGGTCCGGACGCGTTTTTCCGACTCGGCGTCTCTCCGGCCTGCAGCTGATTGAGTCTGCTGCCGCATTTCGTCTCGACTCGTCTCGTCTCGTCTCGTGCCAGCCTGGCTGAATGATGAGAGCATGAACCTCTCTCCTCCAGAGCGCTCCCATCTGAGCATGTCTATTAGCGGCCGAGACCTCCACACAGCCCCGGCCAGCCACGGCCTCCTCCAGACACCATTCTCATTTGGCTGGAAGGGGCTGGGGCCACCGGGCTCACTGGCCTACTTTTCACTGGGCGGTGCGTGTGTGTATGTGCGTGTGTGTGGGTGTGTGTGTGTGTGATGCGGGGGCGGGGGGGGGGGGGGTGGTAGGGAGTTCAGAGGAGGTGATGAGGCATGTGCACATTCGGGTTAAGGGCTCAAGACTCTGCGAATCATAGCCAAAACAAATGTCCCGAGAGAACAAGAGAGAGAGAGAGAGGGGCAGCCTCGGCTTCTGTGAGACTCGGTGGGATCAAACTGCCAGGGCCAGTGCCTAGACCCCTCATGGAAGCGTTAATTGTGCGTGAAAATTTTCATTAACTTGTGGTTTGTGGTGATTCTCTGAAGTTGAGGCAGCCAAAGACAACATACAGTATCTGCTGCCAAAAGACCCAGACAGTATTGTCCCAAAGCCCTTACAGCAGACTGCAAGCCATTCACAACAGATGCAGATGTAGCACCAAGAGAAATCGGATCCTTTGAAATGTATGCTCTTGGCATCCGTCGACTCTAAAGCATGTACTTTGTATCTCAATGCCTTTGTAATAAAACTATTAACCTGAAAAGTACAAGAATATGCCTCTCCTCGGAGGGAAAATCTAATAATGTGCTTTTCTTGTCAGATTATTTAATGTTAACCCCAGAGGCACCGTGTCTAACAAGTCTCTACATTGAACAGGTAATTCACCCTTTCAACATAGTGTGCAAGCATGTTTTTTTTTTCACATGGCAACGAAATACGAGATCTGAAAGGGAGAGTCGACTAAACAGGGCTCCGTGTAACAGATACACGGCCATTGGACAAGACACTGCAGAGGTAATGTAGACTTCAATACCAAGGAAGCCCTGTTACATCAAAAGAATCCCAATCTCTCGACTTGAAAGAACGAGGGTATTTTAAAGATTTATACAGTGGGTAAAATTTTGTCATGACAAGTAAATGACTCCTTCCTGACATGTATTGATATGATAATGCTGATTTCTTAAAGCTGGGGGAGAGCCGGTGGGCCCCTGAGGGGCTTTACTCCTCTGCTACTTTAACATTTACATTTTCAGCTTTGCCTCCACCGATCCGCTTTATGAACAGGGACCTGCCACAGCTCGTCAGCGCTTTCCTCCTCCCCGGAACAGGAGCCCAGGTTTGAACTGACGGAAAAACGGAGAGAGAGAGAGAGAGAGGAAGGGGGAGAGAGCGAGAGAGAGAATATGAAAGGGAGAAACAGAGAGAGAGAAGAAAAAGAAGAGGAAAAACGAGGCGAGGCTCCTTCCCCCTCTCAAGTCCCACGCCACTCGCGACTTGTCTTGATCTCAATTACAGCTGGTCTCCGCAGAGAGACAAATTACCAACAATAACCCCACGCTACAAACATTCTGGAGGTGCCTACCGTCACTTCTCATTGGCGTCGCAGCAGCCCGCTTGAAAGGGATATCATTCTCCCCGATTATGTGTTCCACTGGCTGCTTCTTTCGGCAGCTTTTCACGGGCGTTATTATAATGACAATGGACAAGCATCCACTGATCAGGCTTTCCTTTTGCTTTCCCCTCCCATCCCACGGGCCCCTTCTAAACACTGTAATGTTCTATTCCTTTTGACTACCTTTCTTTTTTTCATCACTCTGCCTTTAAGATGCGGCAGGCTGAGGTGATGACTGGAATTGAACTCGGAGAGACGATTGCTTGTCAGCAGGCTCGATTATTTCATCGCTTGATTCTGACAAAACTGTTGCAGCGCTAAAGAAGATGGCTTTAGTGGGGGGGGGGAGGAGAGAACTGCAATTTGATGTTTACTTTTTGAACAGATGAGAGAATAGAACAGGATGTTTTGTGTATAGACCCTTTCAACAATAAAAACAAAAACAATGCTTGAACGTTCTATTTGGGCCCCAATCTACTTCATCTGCATTAAGATAACATATGGAATGTTGAAAAGGAAGTCTTGTGGGGCCAACTATGATGCTGATAATGGAACTCTCTTGAAAGGGTCCATTATGATTTTCAGGCCAGATTTTCTATGTAAAGTAACATCAGTAATAGTTACCTCTGAGTGGGAAGCTACACCAAGCATTCCGTTTAAAACATTTTAGAAGATTGGTCTATTTTTTTTCGAACGTACGCGCCGCTATCACATCTGGTGTAGCTACTTCCATTGATTACAGTGGAAGCTAATTGTTGCAGCAGACGCAACGCGAACGGAACGCTTCAGTTACGCGCCTGGTGTAGCTTCCCACTGAGATGTATTAGAACCGCCTGGTCTGGTTTGTTCCAGGTGAGAGGCTCAGTGGACTCTTCACCCTGTCTGACAAATAATTCACTTTTACACTCAAATGCCAATACATTCTTCAATGCCAAACACAATTCTAGGAAACATGATTATGGAGACCAATTCACCCAGCCTAAAGCAACTCAGGGCTAAAGATATAATGACTGCAGATGCCCTGGGCCATGAATGATGTGCATGGATCTCTGTGGCAGTCCCTTTCATTCTGACCCTCAGGTAAGAAACACCAGAAAGGGTTAATGACTGAAAATAGGCTAATTTTGAGGCAGGCATATCGCCAGACAGCTGCAGTGGCGCCTAATGGGCTGACGGGACGGGCCCTGCAGCCCCTCAATGGCTGTCACAGAGCTGGAGCATATTACCTGTGAATTTGCGGGAAGGATCTCATTATCATGATAATGTTTTCTGCCTCTGAAGTCAACCTGCTATTCATAACCTGAATGATTGCAATTTAAAGCCAGAATAATCACTGCTATTGCAAGATAATGCTCTTCAAAGGCATAGCACTCCCGTTGCCTTCGATCCCTGTGATGGCAGAGTCTATCCACCCTATTTTCTCTTTTCATTTCTTCTCATTTGGCTCTTACAGTACAAATGGTCTTTTCCAATATTCCTCCACACGGGGGAGAGAAGGGCCTTAAAAATCTTGATTAGCGAGGGAAAAACACTGGCAGCCGGAGGAAGAGAGAATAAATAACTCATATTGCGACCGAGTCCGACTCTGTTACAGAGCCGGGCCAAATCAGACCCAGACGCAGGTGTAGTCTGGGAAATACCTGCCGGTAAACGAAAAAAAAACAAACAAAAAAAAAAAAAACAAGAAAAATAAAACACACAGATCAATAGTTTCCTCATCCTAGCCCTGACCTTTCTGTGTTTGGTGAGAAAATAAATTTAAATGAAGGGGGCGCGGGGGCTGAAATGAGCTTTGTTAGCGATCCATCGTGCCTAACAGCCTATTCCGCCTCCATAACCCGCATACCATGACTCCAGCCCCTCAGCACTCCTCATCGGAGAGGAGGGAGACCAGTGATAGATGCACACACAGGGCCAGGTGGGATCCGTCCTACACACACACACACACACACACACACACACACACACACACACACACACACACACACACACACACACATACAGACTCACACACACAGACAGACTCACACACACACAGACAGACTCACACCGAGACACAGACACACACACACACACACATACTCACAGAGACACACACACACACATACACACACACACACAGACTCACACAGAGACACGCACACATACACGCACACACACACAGACACACACACACACACACACGCACACACTTCATCCCACCCCTACAGCTGTAGGAAGGCAGATGTTTACCACTATAATTAGCGCCTTCAATTCATGCATCTTTCCGGATCCAAAATGTGTTGTGACACAAGGTCCAGTGTAAAGCCTGCTGTGGGATTCTGGATACAATATTAATATCAATACCAGCGGCAGCAGCCCATTAAGCATGAACGGGCCTCATCAAAGCCAGAGCCGATGGCAAGAGCCTGTGGCTTTTTCTGGCTTGTCCAAACCACAACTGCTGTTGCAACACATTTGTTTCTTTGATGCAGAAGGTTGTTGTGCTTGTTTGTTTCTTGTTTCTACACTCAAGAAGCATAAAACATTGTATTTTTTGTTTTAAATTCACACATCAATGTATATTTACACATGTATAATAAATATTAACATGTAGCATAAACACATTCTATGCATAATTAAGATCATGAAGCCTACGTCACAATACTAGGCCCTTTTTGACTTCTAAAGTTAAAGTAAAGTTAATGTATACAGTATTTAGCAGATGCCACTAGGAACCACCAGAGAGACAGCAGATTTGCTCATCTGATTCATACATTCATTTGATTCAGCGGTTTCAGGAGGTTTAAATTTGAACAGTAAATAACACTGTAAATACATCCTCCACGGCACTACAAGAGTAGGTCCTTCTGAGGGACTGAACTATTGCTTAACATCTGACCCAAAAAGCCCGGTAAGGATTATGACCCTTTTAGTCGGTTTTAGACTAACTGGATACTGTGTTATCGCTAAAATGTTGACGCCAAGGGGCATACATTAGATTACATTACATTACATTTAGCAGACACTTCTTGACCAAAGTGACTTACATATGTCAGCTATATTACAAGGGATCACATTGTCCCCGGAGCAACTTGGGGTTAAGTGCCTTGCTCAAGGGCACAACGGTGGAAGCCGGGAATTGAACCGACAACTTTCAGGCTACTGCACACTAGCCCAGCTCCTTAACCACTACACTACCACCGCCCCATAGATATCAATTCTTCCACTGGGTTTCTTTAACATCTGATCCGAACAGCCCCCGCAGCAGCTGGCACTGGGCTCAGCGGAGAGATGCATACCTGGAGGGCCACGTGTGTCCACTCGTGCTTGTTGATGCGCCCCGTGGTCATCATGGCCAGGCCGAGCGCCGGAGCGCTGGGAAGACGGTACCGGAGCTCCAGCTTTTCCTCCGAGACCCGGACGCCGAACACCAGCTCCCCCTCGGCCCTCTTCTCTATTAGACTCCTGGATACACCAGAGCACCAGAGGGAGGTTACAGCCAATATTCACATACTTACTTAAAAACATGTTCTAGATATGGCTATACTCATTTAGCAGGCACCCAAATCCAAAGGGACTTATGATGTAGTACAGGCATAAATATATATATATATATATATATATATATAATATATATATATATATATATATATATATATATATATATATATATATATTTCCATCTGCCATCTCTGGCTTTGAAACAAATGACTTTCGGGGCTATTAGGGCCTTGCTTACCAGTTGGGCCTGATGATGTTAGCTCCTTGGTTTACCAGCTGAGCAGTTCTTCATAATAGGTATAAAAATACCAGCCACAGGGAAATTATTCAATAGTGTATTCATATACAGTACGTACATATAGCTTTATATATACAGTACATACACAAGTAAAATATGAGCAGTTGACTTAGCATGGGACAGGAGAGGTTGATGCCTGACCAGGGGTAGTTCAGCAGCTCTTCTCTCAATTTCAGAGACATGAGTTATGATGGCATTAGAAAGTGCTGATTCCCGAGAGAGGTACGGACAACCTGAGGACTGGCAGTTGTCCCTTCCGCTCAGACAGGTCTGCGCGTTAGGCAGATTAGTGATTATTTATGAAGACCCAACAGGAAAGTCATGATTTCATTTGACATTTATGCCGGCCATATTAGTTTAACATATGTTGGGTGTTTTCTCCTGCTCGGGCCTCCTCTGTGCTGTTACCCTGTGCACTGTCATATTAAACAGCATTGGTGACATTTTATGGGAAACGCAGCCTTTTACGAACACGGGCCAAAAGATGCTATAAATCATGTTATGTCAGCGCTTAACGTTTGCCTGCCCTCACACTCCAACACACACTTCGAAAACGTCGTCTCTCTGCTTATTCTAATTGGGCCAAACTTCTCAAGGGACCATATGTGGCTTTTGGTTTTTTACCATGAAAGGGCAAAGGTTTCAAAACTACAGTCTAAGTGATCCTTTTCATTACCATAAAACAGAGTACATGAACTCAAAAAGGGAAATTTACTTACTTGCACTTACTTTCATGTGGCATAGAAATAATTCAGGTTATCGTGTTTTATAGTATAGTATCATGTTGAATTGCACAGACACTACAATGACCCGCAAGCTACTTGTGTAGTCTTTTCCTCTCCCACCCCCAACCCCCCCCCCCCCTCTCTCTCTCTCTCTCTCTCTCTCTCTCTCTCTCTCTCTTTCTCTCTCTCTCTTTTCATTGTCTGCGGTGGATATGAAATGCTGAAACAGTTGTTGCTCTTCTGGAGCCTTCTTTTCCCAGGCCTTTCATCCCCTCTCTGACTTTCAACTACATCATTTTCTCTACCGCCGGAAAACAAAGTGGCCTTTGAGCCCGCGCGTCTGTCCGTTGGCCCTGGACTGGGCGGAAAAAGCACACACTCGCAATTCCATTTCATTGATCTAAACAGGCCTCACACAGCTGCCGGTGTACTGGGGAGAGAGAGGAGCGAGCCAGCAGAGCTGTGAGGTGGTTCTGGCTGCGGGAGCCAAGACGCTCTTATTAATTTTATATAATCTACAAAGTGTCTGCAATCAGTATTGCTGGTAGTACCAGGGAGATCGGCTTTCAAACACGGGCCGACGTGGAGAGATTCCACCAGGCAGCCGGAGCACAAAAGGGCGACTTCTTGCTTTGTGCAGCAGGGGGAAAATGACTGCAGAATCAGGACAAAACATCTCTACCCCCACAAAGAGACCTTGGTGAAATTAGTGTGAGTGGTGATCTTGTTGGGTAAAGTGAGCCTGCGAACAGCCTCAAACAGGTCTTGTTCCCGCCACGGTGGCACCCGAGGTCTTGCCTTAGAGTGTCAAAGCAGGATCATATTCAATTGTAGTGTTGAGAGCTATTTCCTGGCAAGGGCCCGCCGTAAAACCGATCTGACCGAGTGGATGCTTTTAAACACTTTTAAGTGTCAGAAAGCATTTCAATGCCTCTGGCTTTCTTAAGACACAGGAAGAAAGACAGAGGAAGAGAAAGAGAGAGAGAGAGAGAGAGAGAGAGAGAGAGAGAGAGAGAGAGTGAGAGAGAAGGAGAAAGTCTGGCAGTTTGGCTACTTACATTTCAGACGACGCCTCCAGTTTCAGCCACACTGTTAAAGTAAGTGAGCCCGATGGACCCAGGACCGGTACTGGAGGGGAGGCGAAGCAGTCCGTGCGGTTACGAAATATATGACTGGTCTCGTCGCCGGGCCTGACCCCTGGATGCACATCGCGTCCATCCTCACTGATGCAGGTGCCCAGGTTCCGCAGGAGGCTGCCGTAGCGTGGCGCCAATGACCGGTACGGGCACCCCTGGACGCAGAACTGCTGGGCACAGGCCCGAAGACTCTCCTGGGTCACGGCGGGCTGGCAGAAGGCACTGCGCTCGGGCACGCCGCACGTGGACGCCGCCGGCGCCACGCGGACGGGTTTATAGGCCCCAATGTTCTCCAGCCGGGGAAAGAGGCCCTGAGGGGCGACGATGCTGGCGTAGATGCAGGACCCCAGGGCGTACAATAATAACATGGCGCCCCGTCGCCTCAAGGGCCAATACATCCTTGGAAGCAGGGGTGCCTCCTGATGTAGTGATCTTAAATAAGTAATGGTGCTCATACTGGAGGTGACATTTTTACAGTCCGGTGCCTTGGGTAAGGCAGCACAGCTTAATGGCACAGTGACGGGTGGAGGCCAACACTTTCACATGATAGCTAGGATTTTGGCCGGCCACAGTCCCGAGGAGATGGCTGCAGGAAAACGGACAAAAAAATAAAATCAAACATTAAAAGGATTCCCGGGAAAGGGGAAAACTTTAAGAACCTTTCAACTTATGGCCTTAAGGCTTCTAGGGGTCGGCTGAACGGAAACACTTTAGCATCAGTTTGTTTATTTACAATCAGAATTTCGATAAGAAAAAAATATGTTTGCTACTGCTGGGGGTTAAACTTATTTTTATCACATAAGGATGCTTGATTGATGGACTAAAGGCAGGTTTGGTACATACATTTAAAAGAAACATCTGGAAAAAAAACGCTTCTATTCCTTTATGTCTTTCCAACCCAAGAATCCATGAAGAAAATATATCACATTTACATTCAAGGAAGAAACAACCAGTTGTTTGTGATTATGTTGCCAATATTAATCTGCTGCATATAGCACTATCACAGGCATCATCACGGGGATATCTTCCCGATAGCGCTCACCCCAATTTCTATTAATAATGTATCACCTGCATGTACCCCAAGAGTATAAAAAGTAGCCACTGACTTCGACAAAAAACTCAGGACTGAGACATGTATCAAGTTCTGGGTTTATGTTATTAAATGAGGGCAGAGGAAATAACGATACATCCATGCATACACTATGAGCTACATGCAACACGTTGTTGTTGTTCTCTGGAGGGGGGATAGGCTACTAGCGTGGTACTCGAGTTTTATCCCACAGCAATAACACGGTTTCATTCCCACCACATCTCGGTAACGCTGTTATCATCTTAATACAAAATATGTTAATGCAAGGGATTATGCTAAGTTTCTGAAGGTAAAATAACACCGACAAGAAAGCCATTTTGTTTTCTTACCTTGATGTCTTCATGAGACGCACGGACACTCGGCATTTCTGTAAAGCTGATTATAGTAGTTTGCCATCTGGTTAACGCGCGCGCTGGGGACAAAGTGGGGGGAACTTGTCTGTGCTAGTCAATATGAAAACACTCTCGCAGTTTGACCACTGGTTTATTTAGTGCACAATACAGTTATTCCAGAACTTGGCAATTTCGTAGTATCCTTTTGTTTGTCTTGTTTGCGCACCGTCGACTGACGGAGATGACACATATTGTATTACCTCACGTTAGTCTCGCGTCTCGCTCTAACAAGTGGCTCTCCAGGTTCAGGAACGCTACTCGACGTCGCTAGGCAACCTGGGTCTGGATTGAGTCCACATTCAGGTGTTGGACTACCGGAGAGGAGAAAAGAGGACAAAGGATTGTAACCGAGAGGTCCTGTGGCTTTGTAGTAAACAGTACATTCACTGAATGCACGAATTATCTTGATCTAATAAGAAAAGATTTATTTATGTTGATGTTGTTTCTGTGTGAATTAGCTGGAAAAGCCAAGCAGCCTTATTTATGCTGTTTGTAGCCTATTTTCCATGCAGGAAATAGGTCCATAGGCCTCATTTGAGTGTTATTTCTTCAAAACAGAATTTGACAAGGCACAAAAGTCTGTCAACATGCTAAGTAATCTGATTTGTTTGTAGCCTAGTAGTGGTTTTTCTATCAGTTGGACAACATCATAGGCCTAGGCTACTATTGTATACAAAACATCTATGAAATGTCAATTCCAGTTGCTATTTCATTAAATGACAGAGACTCACTATGGATGCTCTCCAGGAAATCCACTGAAACTGAAAAAAAAAGAAAAAAAAAAAAATGTGCTTCAGTGGGAGATGATAATATAAATCTGGACATTAGTTCTTGCTGTTTCCCCCTCTCTGATGCAGGGGAAGCTTGAGGAAGCCTGACAGTGATATAGTGTTTATGCATTCACATTATGTAAACAAATTAAAAATGGCCTTTATAATTTCAGAGAAGTTTGTTATCTACTAATCACATTTGAACAGCTGCAATTGCTTTGGTGAACAAAGACAGTCTAACCACTTTTTAATTAAGTACACTTAATGACCTTAAGAAGATTAGTGCACTTGCCTAATAATCAATAAACTACAGCCGAGCCAGCTCTTCCCCAGCAGTCCAGCAGGCTTTTCACAATAAATATATGACTCTCACAGAAACCAGCTCTTTCTGTTTCAGCTGTATTTCAAAACACTTATGCATAGAATGCCAGTAGAAGTGGTACTAGGAAGGGCTATTAGTAGGCCTACTCCTAGTCATCATGTGATTGACAAAGGTACAATGCTAAAGCCCTCGCCATGTAAAAGCATGGAGACAAGACAAGCTGTTACTGGATTCAATTTGGTTCTCCATTCAAGCACAGGCAGCTGCATTGTGCTATGCTGACACCATGCAGGCAATGAGAGATACTGTTTCACAAAGACATTTCAAATCAGAGTCCACAAATTGCACAGTCTGTGTGCAAAGTCTCTGAGATTAGGCAGAAAAGAAGGGAAAGATATGTAAATCGCCAGCAGTTTCATCAAGTTCCTGCGACCATTGCACTGAATTAGACATCAGCTTTTGATTTTTTTCCCCTCGCCGCATTGATTTTCTAAGCCTCTCTGTCTTGCTGCATCCCCTGCACACAAATGCTGAGGGTGGTGAATTGAAGTCCTGCATTAGCATTATCTATGCCTTTTGTCCACAGAGATAGCATGCAAATCAGGCCGCCGAGGCTCGCCGCACCGCCCCGCACCGCACCGCGCCGCCCCGCACTGCTCCCAGCCTCCTTAGCGTCCGCCGGCACCTCCTGAGATGGACCCTCGCAGTTTAACCCAGCCATGTGCCGGGACCAGTCCGTTAATTAATGAAGCTCTCCATTAGCGCTGGGGGAATATGCACCCCCCCCCCCCCTTACTCTTTCTCCTGTTTTTGTGTGTGTTTGTGTGGATGGTATCTGGACATGAGAGGAATGAAGAATATGCAACAATGGCCGCGGATGCCTAATGCATTCTTATGATCTCACTTTCATTATTTATTTGTTTAAAGATTCCCTGATGTTATTCAGCCATTATTTTGATTGGGGGATCGGGGTGGGGGTGGATACAGAGGCATCTGTATGCTATCAAATCGGCCATTTTGACTGAGCCAGAAGAAGAGGATGACAAGTAAAAACTATGATAATAATATGGTTTGAGCAGACGGAGTAGCCGCATTGATTGGGAGTGTGTCACATGGGGCAGCACGATCACAGTATCAAATGTTCAGGAAATTAGAAACAGTGTGTGAGGTGTGTGGCCACAAATTGCTGGCACATCTGAATACGCAGCAGCAGCAGTAGTACAGGAAGCCTACAGCAGTGGCATCAGAGCGGCTCAGATGAGAGGCGCTCAGGGTTCGGTCCCCTGAGCTCCAATCAGAAAGCCCTCCCTCGCCATGCTGAGTATCCATATGATTGAATTAACCTTTTAGCCCAGGTGCAGTAAGGGGAGACGGCTGTACTGCACTAGACCAGAGAAAGAGAGAGTGAGAGAGAGATTGTGGAAAAAAAGAGGGGAAAAAGAGCAAAGCTGTGATGCTCCTCTAGTCTGTGTTCCATTCTCTGTCAGCGTTTTGTGGGGAATTGAGGGGCCGTCTTTGTGCACTCTGGTTATATAGTTCCTGGGGAGCCGATGTGGAAGCTTTCTTTGAGAGGTTGTTTTCACTCTCCTCTCCTCTCCTCTCTGCTCCTCTCTGCCTGGCTGCAACGCCACTGAACTATAAATAACATTCTCTGTTCTCTGTTCTCTTGTCATTACCTGGGGCTCGCTCAGGTAGATCAAACAGGTCGATAGGCTCCAGACTTTTCCAGCTCCCCTTTATCTCGCTTATAATACACTCGCAACGTCTTATGACTCTCTCTGCCCCCCATCCTTGAGGACCGTAAGGGCCTGTCTCCTTTCCACAGACTTATCTAGATGTCTGGTGGCTAGCACATAGGCAGTGCACCCCCCCCCCCCCCCCCCCCCCCTTCGCTGCACCAGGGAAGACTTGCTGTCATTGTTCCCAGTATTAGACCTAATGAGATCACTCAGACATGTCATCCAGACGATTAAGGAAATTCCCTGATTATTGCATGCTGACAGTTATGTGCTGAGCCTCCTCCCTGTGCCGCACCTCTCGCCGACTCTAATCTCCCCTAATCATCCTGCCACGTCCTCGATGTCCGCGTCCATCCGTCGGTCTCCTCCTTATGAGGTCACTACTGTACTCTCCACCAACTCATATACCAACTTAATGATTTAAGCCGGAGATTGACAGGACAAACATCTCTTTGTTCTGATGCTAAGTCTATCGGAGCTTATTAGTTCAATTATTAAATAATTTACTCACTTTTAAGATTTGATTTAGACTTAAAAAAATATACCAAAAATGATATTCAAAACGTATGTAACACACACCAAAAACGTCAGTGAGTGTGTACTCCATGCAAGTTCACTCAATATGTACTGTGTTTATTCAGTATTCACTAATAGGCTTTGGCCAAACAGCACTTATAAACCGAATAAGTAAAGGTTTTGGTTGATACAGAGTGTTTCTCATGTTATAAACCATTGCCCAATGTACATGTATCATCTTTTAACAGCAGTGTATAAGAAGACTCATAAACTATAAGAAAATTCATAAACATTCACCACAACATCTATTACTATGACAAACATGACTACTATTCACAAGGACTAGTTAGAGAATGAACAAGTTGTTATATTAAATGTGTTGGAACAATATAAAATCAATACTCTTAACTTAAATCATAACTTTCTCTGTGGAAGTGTTAACCTCAATAAAAAAAAAAAGTCATGGAGCGTGAAGCCAGTTCACTCTTCTAAGAGAACAGTATTGTGATCAGGGTTTAAAACAACTGGTAATATCCCTCAGGAGACTAAATCGTGTCAACCCTTCACAAAAACACACATAATGTTTTTCACAAAGCTTAATGGTATATGTCTGGATTTCGAGGTTAAATTAATCAGTTGTCACTTGCATTTAAGATATTGTCCTAATATGGGTCCTCTAAAGTGCTACTAATTCACAGGAGAGTGACACACCAAACTATTTATTAAGGTGCTGTAACTAAATTAATGGCTCGTCCAAGCCAGAGTAAAACATTTAAGTGCAAATAATCGTGCGTGGGTGACCCTCTCCTGCCTTAACTCAGCGGCCTGCCATTTCCGACGTTTCGTCCACGGGACTCGAGGAGATGGTCGACTCGCCTTTTACTGCCCGAGACAATTAATAGCCTCTGAGTGATCTACTAGTTAACATTGCAGTGCTAAGTAGTTCTCAAAATTGCGATAGGCTCTTCTGCCCAGCATGCCTCATTAACTCTTTCAGGGTGTTAGAGCTGACTCTCACTCCGAGCAGCAGCTACTGAGGTCTCTGGATAATAATAAAAAGCGGTTTTAGGTGCTAGACGTTAGTGACATTAACCTCTTGACACTTAAATGGTTTTAAGAGTGGATCCAAATTCCAGATGTATCTTTTTCCCCCTCAATGCCCTGTTACCATTACATTGTGTCACTATGTGTTGTATCAAGTGATATTTACTGTAGTATGTCACGACAAGCCTGCTGTTTGTAGTCCAGCGGCATATATTTCACATATGTTTGTGAGAGCCAAGCCAGCAAGCACGTCCAGAGCCATCAGCCCACAGACTGCCCTTGGGATGCTCGGGGTGTCTAGAATTTCTTGTTTTTAGCCCTGTTTACTTTGGAAAGAGGCAAAGAGTTCATCTAATCCCAGAGAGAGAGAGAGGAGAGAGAGAGAGAGAGAGAGGGAGAGAGAGAGAGAGAGAGAGAGCGAGAGAGGGTCCAGCCAGGCCTGGGGTGTAAAGGCCTCAGGAGAAAGTCCAGCACATATAGTTGCCTTCTTTGCACATTGTCATGACTCCGATATACAGACGCAGACGCACACACACACACACATACACAGACAGACACACACACACACATACACACACACATACAGTCTACAGACACACTGCCGACACACAGTCTACAGACACACAAATGCCAGTACACACCCGGATGTGAGTGTACTCACACACACACACACACAAACACACATGTATATAACACATGAACACACACTCACACACACACAAGATTGTGAAGATCCTGCAACCCAACTGGTGTCGGGGGAATGTGGAACTTGTGAAAGGCCATTACCACGGCGATGGACGTGTCATCAGCACGCGCCCCCAAGAGGATCAACCGCACCTCTGATCCTGGGAAATCAATTGGGCAGGTTCGGCGACAAAACGCCATCAGGGGCCACACAGCACACATTAGCACCTCACACACACACACACAAACACACACACACACACACACACACACACACACACACACACACACACACACACACACACAAACACAAACACATACACACACACACACACACACACACACACACACACACACACACACACACGCGCACACACACACACACACACACACACACACACACACAAGAGAGATGGGGGAGATGTGGCGTGCATAGGGTGGGGTTAACACCAGAGTTATGACCCTACTGAGGTGGACGGAACAGTCCAGAAACCCCCATCTCTCTTCTGTGTGTGTGTGTGTGTGTGTGTGTGTATGTGTGTCTTTGGGTTAGTTTGCCTTGAACTAGGCAACCGCTGTTTTGTTTGATTATGTTACTCCTAGTTTAAAAAAGTTGTGCTGTTGTATCTCACTGTACTGTAAGTGCTACATGTACTGTATTTAGATGGATCGGGCAGCTTATCTCCTTCTAGAGTCTGTAGACCTTAAGAAAAACTCAAGGAAGTCATTTAAAAGCCACAAGCACAGCTCTTTAAAGACTCTTTAAGCCAATCCATACTGACTAATTCCATAGCCTTTCCTGAAACATGTTCAAAACATAAGCCTTTCAGCTGATAAGCGTTCACTGGTATCAGTGTCAACCAACCCATTGCTTTTGACACCTAAATCAATTCAAACGGTCAAAGAATCATTCTCAGGCACAGTGTTTTACAGAGTATATACTAAATATACTATACTAAATTCACACTGAATCTAGCACACATATGGTATGACAGCACACATTTCATGTCACATTTCTTGTCCACCCCCATGGAAATGTGCCATGTGTAAGTCCACCAATACAGTGCCTGATGTCGAGAGGTAAAACCTGTTATTTCTTCCTGCTCTTGCACAAACATGAGCAACATGCTCTAACTTGAGTCCATACAATTTACTTTCATTTCATTTCTGAGTGTCTTTGTTGTCTTCCCGGGTGCTTCCTGAGTGACTCTGCGTGTGCAGAAACTTGTCCGAGGCATGATGTCCGCAGGAGGAGGGGGAGGAAGAGGGGGAGGAAGGAGTTAAAGCCGCGATTATAAATGCCAGGGAGCACTTTTAGCATTTCACAAGGTTAATGATAACGGCACTCAGTAGCTGAAATGCTCAAGTAGCTTTTATTGTATCATAATAATGAATCAGTGGCATAAAGATAAAATAAAATAAATGAACTCCGAAGCCAACGAGTAAAACGTATGTGCGGCCCTGACAAATAAAAAGAGAAGAAGAAGAAGAAGAAAAGTCTAGGAAAGAGAGGAGGAGGAGGAGGAGGAGAAGGAGAAAGAGGAGGTGGAGGAGGAGAAGAAGGAAGAGGAGCAGGAGAAAAGTGTGCTCCATTGGCTCCTGCGTCTGTAATATCTTATGATGTCATCTTCTTGAAAAATATTTGCCTGCAGGTCAGTGCTCTCTGTCTTGGAGCCTTAAACGCTTTTGCTACAGAACATTAAATATCTCCCCACATTATATGATTCGTATTAGCAGACCAAGGCTTTTAAAGTGCTCGGGGTCTTTAAGGCCGCTCTCCACTCTACGAGTTGCAAGCATTCCTGGCGTTTAAAAGCAGGGCTCTTATTGTCTGTTATAGTGTACCGCCACCTGTCAAAATTATTTATTATGTTTATTATGTCAAAAATTATTTTGTTCTGATTTTGTGTTCCTTTGACTGTAGCAAACACACACATACACACACACAGGCGTTAAGTTGAGCGATATGATAAATCCTGGTGAGAGGCTAGAGGATGCAGACAGGGCCGATACTGTGGGGGCATAGCCTCAATGGATTTGACGACAAGATGCATAGATGCATACACACACACACACACACACACACACACACACACACACACACACACACGCACACATCAAATATATATATATAGTGTGTATGTATATGTGTGAATGTGTATGTATATGTGTGAATGTGTGTAGTAGTGGACAAGTTCTCCTCTTTCCGAGCAATATGGCTCTAACACATTTTTACAAACATACACACACACACGTACAGTACACACAGTACATACGTATATGTATACATATATACAGCCCTGGAAAAAATTAAGAGACCACTGCACATTTTTCTGATGTCATCCTACGGTTGCTGAGTGACTTCCGAATGAGTTGACGGCCATATTCAAATTTGCAGTGATCTCTTAATTTTGAATATGACCGTCAACTCAGAGCTGTATGTGCATATGTGTGTGTTTGTATATACAATATGTTGGTGCCATATTGCTAGGAGACAGTTTCTCCTTCATTGAAAGTTTCTATAGCAAATAGCAAACAGCAATACGGCAGACACCATCTCCACCTCTTCTCCTGTCCTCCGTCTCCACCTCTTCTCCTCCTCCTTCTCCACCTCTTCTCCTCTCCTCCACCTCTTCTCCTCCTCCTTCTCCACCTCTTCTCCTCCTCCTCCACCTCTTCTCCTCCTCTCATAGGCCTGGATGTTCATCCCTCTCAATGGCTCAAGTAGATGTACAGTAGGATTTAATGTAGTGTGTTAATGCCACTGCCATTGGTGTGAGTTTTATAACAAATCATTTCAGAAATCATTTCAGTTTAGCTCATCTGAGCTTTCAAAACACCATGAGGTCATGTCATTATACAGTACAGCACCAATAAACCTCCTTTAAATCCCATAAATAAATAAGTATATAACCTACTTTACTAAAAAATAAGTTACTATATCTTGTAATGTTGTTGGTATTGTTTTTGTTATTTTGCAGTTAAAGATACTGCAAGGAAAGGTTCTGTGCATATGGTTCCTGTTGAAATATGATATGA
The DNA here is from genome assembly GCF_018492685.1 of Alosa sapidissima. Lineage (NCBI taxonomy): Eukaryota > Metazoa > Chordata > Actinopteri > Clupeiformes > Clupeidae > Alosa > Alosa sapidissima. The sequence continues at coordinate 25,158,863 of NC_055975.1, read as the reverse complement.
TTTGAAGTTTTACACTGAATTCTACGTCAAGAATATACACAAAAAACACCTTATGTATGGGCATAATGCAAACTGCTTTTCACTTTAAATATCACAAGAAACAGTGTGTGTATGTGTATATATGTGTGTGTGTGTGTGTGTGTGTGTGTTTGTGTGTGTGTGTGTGTGTGTGTGTGTGTGTGTGTGTGTGTGTGTGCGTGTGTGCGTGCATGTGTGTGTGTGTGTATGCACATGCATCACCAGAGTGAAATAAACACACTAAAAAGAGAGAGAGGTCAAAACTGGAAGCATGTTTAATATTGCTCTACCATCATCCTGAAAGGCATAATTGGAGTTACACATCTGAACTGATCGTAGTTACAGAACCATAGGTCTCTCTTTTTGCATTGAACAATATATACAATGTAAAATAAATACATTTACACAAATGGACATATTGCTGGAGCACACCGCATGATACACATCACAAAAATATACAGTTAATCGTTTTACAGATGTGGAACACATCTAGAACTACACACATGGTTCTCACTACGGGCTGTTTCAGCAACTCCTGGTTGGAAATTTCATTGTTATCGTCATTATTATTATTATTATTATTATTATTATTATTTTAATTGTATTTTTTAAGCGTTGAAAATGCTTCCCTTTTTCTTGTTTCACCTCTTCATCTTGCCCTCTCGCTCTTTCTCTCTCTCTCTCTATCTGTCTCTCTCTTTCTCTCGGTATCTCCCAAAGAGGCATGTCATTCTGCTCTGAACGCCTTCCAGCTCAGCAGACAGACATACTGGTGCATACAGAAGAACCACCGACACCCTTCACCTCTTCTATAATAAAAAATAGCAGTTGTTTTTGTACATTTTTCATTAATCCTACTATTTCTTAATTGCAAAATACTCCAGTTAAATACTGCATTTTGATCTAATTGAAACATGAGGTGCAACTGCTGGTGGTTGCACAGTCATACTGCTTTAAATAAGAAAATATGTTGGAAAAAATTGTAGGTATGGCTACTCTACTTTTAAACGTCTTTCTATATTGGTATACGTGAGTAAGGTGTTGAAAGACACATAGCGAAACCTTCTCAGAATGATTTAAGCTGATAAGAGTTGTAATGCTGTCCAACAATATATATATATGGTGACAACTTTTTACAAAAAAATTTTGTTCAGTATGCTATGTGTTGCGCTTATGGTAACTGCATTGTCCTCAAGTATACATGACAAATTGGTGCCTCCGAGGATGGAGATAGTTTGAAGCAGGTTGAGACTGCTGGCTGCAATATTCGAGGACATTATGTGGCTTTGAAGGATCAAAATCTTCAATTGCTTTTGTCTCCTAAACTACAGTACAGTTCAAATTGAATTCAGCTTAAATCGCTGTTGAGAGACACAATGTTCTATCTTTCATCCCCTTAAATGTCTGGTATATGTTGTTTTTAAATATCATATCATAAAGACAGAAAAATATAAAGAAATAAAAAAAGACAAAAGTAAAATCAGCACCTTTCAGCCAGGAGTTGTGTATGTAAATATTGCCAACATTTCGCCCAATCGGTAGGAGCCCTCCAGGTATCGACCATCTCATGGGTTTCTATGGATGATTAGGTCTAGAATCACATTACAGATACCTCTCCCCAACCACTATCTATTTATAGTTCTGTATAGCTAATGATAGATACACAGCATTTAGAGAACAAGACTGAAGAAAAATGAAATCAAAAACCCACAACCCTCCCTCCGCCCAAGCCCGGTGTACTTGAAAAATGATCTGTTCTTTTCATTATTTTTTTTTCTTCATTTTATTAAGCACACAAAGTTTTTAAAGCGATAAGTTTGGAAATTGGTTTACACCAAAAACAAAAGAGAAAAAAAAGGTATTTTTCCCTTTGCAATCTCAAAGAGTAAAGTTAATATAACAACCGAGTTGTTTAGAAGGGAGGGCCTTATGTACAGCGAGTTTGTTAAAAAATTCTGCTACTGGTCTGCAGTACTCAAATGCTTTTTTCCTTTTAACCTAAGATATACATTGTTAGTCTACAAGAAAGAGTTACACAAATTATCCCTTTTTATATATGTTTGTTCCTTCCTTTAAATAACTGTTATTCACTTATACATCGGTATAGATTATATTGATCTTGGATCTGTTGATCTAGCAGTACCTAGGAAGAGTCTTTTACCAGAAAGTTATTTGAGAACGTGCCGCCATGGTCTCCTGAGGGTTCTTACATCCAGTATTGTCTCTACCTCTACCCTGTGTCTAAAAAAAGCATACGCCACGACTACTGCAATCACCACGAGAAGTACACAACAACATCTTTGAATTTAACAGAAGGGAAGCAAAAAGGAAATAAAATATTTTTTTTTGGAAAAAGAAAAACACAGCAGACATGAAACATCAAGAAGCTGAACTACATTTTTTTCTTTTTTTTTCTTTTTCATTTTGTTCCAATAAAATGTCTTAGGTTAGATTTATAATCTGTTAATTTACAATATACAATGTTTATGAAGGTTCAGGAGAAAACCCATTTGCAAATACGGCCTGGTTTGCTCTAATGGATGATGGAGTCTACTTGCCTTGTCCCTCAGCCTTTTAACTGTACAAAGTTGACATTTTGGACTAGTTTTGCTACACGGAGTCTCTCAACCAATGCTGGTATCCCTCTCTGTTGCAGTGGATGGTAATAAGACCAAGCTGGAATAAAAACGTTTCTCCACACTAGGTTGAGTTCATTTTTCCCCTAAGTGCTATTTTGATTTGATATCTCTGGATTTAGATTCCCGGTGAGTTTGGACGGCAAAAGCTGTTGTTTTGTGGTTGTTTGTTTGTTTGATTCTTTGTTTGCGATGATACTTCTGGTAAACAAAGGGAAAAGGTGTGTATGTTCTCCTCTCTACGAGTATGGCCTATCTCACTTTGTAGTGGAATTAATCATAAGACAGTACTAGCAAGGACAGACAGAACAGGAGAGGCTTCTGGAACCATGAGACATTCCTCACAAACTGGGACAAACAGAACTTGCATACATATGCACCTTCATTTAAACGTCTATTGCTTGGAGAAAATAGCAGTTTTCACAAGTCATTTGTTATCGCTGCAAGTGGTAAAGCTCATAGAAAAATCATATATGGACAATTATTAACACAATATAAACAAAACCTTGCATGATAATCCTATAATATATTTACACCCACTATTATAATAAAAACAGGAGAAAATAAACTAAAATTATAATAAATAAGTTAGTCTGTTCTTTGTTGATTGCAGTGCCTCAGGTGTCGTATTTCATGAGTGAATACATTTTAGGCTATATTCCCTGAAAACAAAAAGAATAAAATCGCTAAAAGTGTCTGAATTATTTTGGAAGACTTGGGGGAAAAAAACGATCCAGGAATCAACATGGTTGCAACAGATCTATATCTGAGAAAAAAAAAAGAAAATAAAACACACGATGAGCAGCATTCTAAAACAAAATCAACGAAATCTCAGTTTGGCTACCACTTATTGAACCTCTCCAATGACATTAGTGTTAATACTGCACTCTGTAAATAGACAGCGATGGGTGTTACTGTGAGAAGCGGCTCTAGTCCACTCTCGCGTCGTTGGGGGTTGGGTGGGGGGGTGTGGGGGGGGTACTGGGCGGATGGTGATGTTTGCACGCGTCCACTGGGTGGACCTCAATCCTTTGGCAGGGCAGCTCTCTTCACGGCTCCAGAAATCTTTGTGAAAATCAACAACAAAATGTCTCCATAGCACAAAAAACTGCATTAGAATCTGAGAAGTTGAAAGTTGGTTCAAAGTCCCACTGCTAAACAACTCGAGCAGTCTCTTTGTCTCTTTGTTTTTGTTTTGTTTGTGTGTTTTTCATTCGTTTTTCATTTTAATTCTTTTTTTTCTCTCTCAGTGATCACATTTTTAAAGTCATTCTTATAAGTATAGTCATCATCAATAGTTAAGAGTACCGTTTAGGGTTATGCTTCTTGTCATTATTCATTACAGTTTATAGACAAAGGTCCCACCGGTGGTGGGGCTGTACCATCTGCCCCGGTGGCAGGGGGGGGGGGAGACAGGGGGTGGAGTCTGGGACGAGTCCCTCCCACCTCTCTCGTGGCTGGGGGAGGGGCCTGCAGCTGGGGGAGGGCGGAGTCACACCTTGGCCTCCAGCAGCTCCAGGAAGAGTTTGTGCATAGGGACTTTGCCGTCTTGTTTGATGCTGTAGAAGTGCTGCACGGCCTTGGTGGAGGTCTGCCGGAGCAGAGGCAGGGTCATGAGCAGCTTGCCGGCCCGGCGCGGGTCCTCGCTGTGCTGGCTCGCCTCGAAGTCCTGCAGCGCCTCGTGCAGCACATCCTGCAGCTTCTGCACCGCCTCCACGTCCTCTATGTGCATGGAGTCTGTGACAGGGCAAAACAAGAGAAACGTGCCGTTAAAACGCGAGTCAACACCACATCGGCATGCAGACACACTCCGTTAAAACGCTAACCAACAGTCATCTGTTATGGAGGAAACACACAAAAACGTTAAGCAACACCACACTGGTGCGCACAGTTTGCTAAAAACCAATTCACTGCATACAACAACGATCACACATTAACCGATGGTATTGTGCACATCCAGAAGAGTATGATGAAGTAGAGGAGGTGTGCTTTGCTGACCATAAGAAATGACAGGACCCTCTATCATTACCACAGGGTAAATTAATTCATATTAAATATTTTTAGGGCAGAGAAATATCGGATGGACTACGGCTAGCCATTCAAACACTGATGTAGTCAGCAAGTGCAGTAGATTTATATTAATTGCGCTGACCACAGAATAAACCCTCTGTTGACTGTGGAGGAAAGAGAAAAAAAACACCCTCTGAAAAATCACTCCCATTTAAGCGGGAGCGGCCATTGAGCGCGTGCGGGCCCGGAGCTCATTTTTCTGTGACAGGAGGCTCACATGCACATTAGCAGGCCGCGCGGTCCTGGGCGAACGCGTGTTTACACGTCCCCCTTCGGGCGCTGATGAATGCGGGACAAGCGGACGCGGTGTTGGGACGAGAATTGATATGACACAGACGCCGCTCAGCCTGCCGTGGTTTGATTGAGCGGGGGGAGAGGGGGCCCTACCCCTGCGAACAATGTCTCAGCCCGAGCCCCTATTGTCTGAGGGAAATGTCAAACGCAGCCATTTGCATATTCAATCATTAACAGTGCTTTTACGTCCGACGGAGACAGACACAGGCCGGGACAGTGGTGACAGCTTGTGGTCTCGAGCTGTACACAAGAGCGCCATAAAAACCAGAGGCTCACTCGCTCAAACTCACGACCGCGGACCGAATTAGTATGTGTGACGGCACGGGCCTGCTTCAGATCAGCACATCATCATGCTTATTATGCCGTGTGTGTGTGTGTGTATGGGGACAGTGTATGTTTGTACATATTTGTAAATGTGTTTGTTGTTATGTTCATTTGCAGGTGTGTGAGTTTGGGTGTGTATGTAGGAACTCTCATTTTATTGGGAATGAGAACTAAGCCCTCAATGATTTCTCAAGTTTGAATAAATCAAGGTGATTGTGTGTGTTTGTGTGTTTGTGTGTGTGTGTGTGTGTGTGTGTGTGTGTGTGTGCGCGTGTGTGTGCGTGTGTGTGTGTGTGTGTGTGTGTGCGTGTGTGTGTGTGTGTGTGTGTGCGTGTGCATGCCTGCACAGTGTATTCACAGGCATTTTTCAAACTGCTGGAAAAGAGAGATCCATCGACTGTGCCACATCCATCTGGCGTTTCCCTCCTGGGATGTGGTTCCGAACGCACGCTGGCCTTTGGCACGGGCAGGACAATCAATCCCTCTCTGCCGATCAATGCATACATACTTGTTAAATAATAATCGGAGGGTCAAGTATTGATAAGTAAGAGCTGGAGGGTCCTTAGGTCCACTTAGGGACGGCCTCAGAGCTCTGTCCTGTGGGCGGGCGGGGGGGGGGGGGGGCGGTCAGCCACGCGTGGCGCCCCGGTTCAATATCCTAACCCCTACGTTTCCGGCTCCGTCCACGCTATCTAGAATTCCGCCGGCGCGGTCCAGAGCATCAGTCACCTGGGCCCTGGGCATCCGCGGGGGTGACCTGTGATCCGGCAGAAATCCCTCGCAGGAAAAGTGCTTACCCGCAGCCTTTCCGCGAAGGCTGCCGAGGCAGCACGGCTATCAATCTAACTCTCACGGCCGGCCGCGTGGACGCACGGCCACGCCAAGGATCCAGGCAGAGGCATATCTCACTGTCCGCACAGGACAACTCAGGTCCTTTCTCTTCAAAATAGATTTCTTGGCATTGGTATGCTTTACAGAAACACACACTAACTCCCACAGGAACAAACTTCCTTTTTTTTTTCTGAGAATGCAGTCGTCCAAATAAAAATATTTCAGTCATTCTGCAAATCTATGACTTTAATTATATTATCATATTTGTAGTAAAATCTATGTAACTAAAACTATAGCTAAAAATAAAATATTCTATATATTGTGCAAAGCAACCGGTTATAGGAATTCCAGCATCTGCATAAGATTAGCTCAGTCTATAATCAGTGGATAAAGAATGGGGGGAAATATGCAAGCATGCAGAGTATCTATTGCATGTAATGCACAAATTAGTATGCACGCCGACAGTCTCCTGACAATTATATCATGCAGAGATCAATGGAGGGTGTGCTGCCGGACGACTCACTGTGTGTGTGTGTGTGTGTGTGTGTGTGTGTGTGTGTGTGTGTGTGTGTCGGAGGAAGACACCTCCCCACAATAACAAGCCAGCCCGTCAGCTTCAAGAGCCCCCGCTAACCATACCAGAGTCGCAAAAATGCTCCCTCAAATGGCCCATTCACAGATGCATGTCATTACAAAAGTGTCATATTGTAATGCGAATCAATGGCTGCAGACAGAGGAGATGAGATGGCTGGATGTGCAGCAGCCGCACGCAGGAGCGCAAGCAGCGCTGAATACGACAGACAGAAATGCGGAGCGTTGGGCGCACAATGTGTGCTCCTGTTCTTTACATGAGAGGCACGCTCGTTAACATATCTTAAGGGTTACTGTCACTAATGCACCAAATTAGTATTCTGGGAATTAATTAACGACTCTGCCCTTCAAAATGTGTGCTATTTGGGGTTGATGTCTGTGCCTGAATCCCTATGCCTGCCTGGACAGTAATCTGGCCCAATAATTGTTTTCTTTCCCTCTCTCTCTCTTTCTCTCTCTCTGTTTTTTGTTTTCCTTTGCTTGGCTGTCAGAAACGCTAACTGACACCCCCTGACTCGGAGCCAGAGCTTGGGCAAACAGAGCTAGCGTGGCGAAATGACTAACCTTTGAACTAAATCATGATGCATCCCTCTCGGGGGAGCGTGAGCCACGGCCCAGGCCTGCGCTCTCCGTAAACACACACTTTGACGTTACACGGGGAAAAAAATACCCATGGGGCGAGGTACACACACACACACACACACACACACACACACACAAAAGAGTAACAAAAAAGACATCTGGAGAAGGTGAAGAATCTGGACCAAGGTGACAACCCTTCAACAAAAAAGAGTTTTCTATCTATTCCACTAACAATGTGGTTAAATAAAGATGACTGTACAGTACAGTCAGAACTCTGCAAAATAATATATATTGGGTCATTCTGGGAGATGATTTTCTGAAAATTAGAACGATCCCATTCCGGTGAACCTTGAACTCTGAACATACCAGATGACAGGGAGGAGGGAGGTGGGGCAGCAGGAGTATAGAAAGATGGCAGCCGGCCTGTCCAAGCCCATAAAGAAGCGAGGATGGAACAGACATCCATCCAAATTTATGTGAGCATCCATCTAACTTTAGCCTGTTCCAAACAATCTCCGCTCTATCTGTCTCTGCAGTGGGTGCATCGACAGCAGAGATGAACTGTTAATTACAAAATCAATTAAAAAGGAATTTCTCAAAAGAGTCACGCACCCCCACCCCCCTCCCTCTCTCTGTCTCTCTCTCTCTCTCTCTTTCTCTCTCTCTCAGGGGGTACGCTGTGTTTTTCGGCAGAAGGGCCTTGCAAACCCCCGCTCGCCAAACAGTGAGTCGTCATCCGCAAGCGAGCAAAAGCAATCTGCCTTTTCATTTTTCAGCGCGGCTAGCCAGGGCCCAGGATTGATCGTCACACATGGCCTCAGAAAACAAACTGTCAATACCTTGAGCGCTGTAGAATTTGAACAAATAGCCGCCCCCCCCCTTCAAGCCTCTCATTGCGTCCCATTTAACAGATTTTATTGACAGTTTCCTTCTTGTAATTAAAGGGAAAACTACTGGCCAGCAACCAAGATAAAGTTCAAAGATGGGGTCAACACAAAGGGAGGCAGAGGGCCGCGTGGTGACTGCCAATGGTGGACAACATCAGAGAGTCTTATTGACAAGCGGGCGCTTAATGATCGCCACCTTATTTAAGAGGGATCTGAGGTGCACTTTATGCTAATGCAGGAGCTAGGCAGCAGCCAGGCAAGGGAGAGGGTGTTACATGTGTGGGGATGTCTGTGAGGCTGGCGTGTGTGTGTGTGTGTGTGTGTGTGTGTGTGTGTGTGTGTGTGTCTGTGTGAGAGAGAAAGGGAGAGAGAGAGAGAAAGAGAGAGGAAAAATGTATGTGTACTTGAGGGAAAGAATATGTGTGAGAGAGCAAAAGAGCAAGATGAAAATGCACTTGAAAGAGTGAATGTGTGTGTGTGTGTGTGTGTCTGAAAAAGAGTGTATCTGAGTGAGTGTGTGTGTGTGTGTGTGTCTGAGAGAGAGACAGAGAGATAGAGAGAAAGAGAAAATGAATGTATGTGAGAGAAAGAGAAAGAGGGAGAGAATAAATGTGTGTGTGTGTGTGTGTGTGTGTGTGTGTGTGTGTGTGTGTGTGTGTGTGTGTGTGTGTGTAGGAGAGTAACCGTCTGTGTGTTTGAGAGGAACAAAAGTAAAACGCAAGAGAACGAGCGAGCGAGGGAGTGAGAGAGCGAGTAAGCCGTGTGCTTATGAAGTCTCTGCATTTGAATAATTTCACTGCGGCTTGTGCACTTATGGGCCCCCAGGGGCCGAGCGAAGTCGGCTCGGTGCGAGCAGCTCCGCGACGCCCGTCCCCCGTGTCACACCTCCGCCTCTCCTTTACGCGCAGCGCCACTTTAACGCGTCTCATTTCGGGGATAAGGAAGACATTAGAACGCCGCGGCCATTCATCTCCATCTCATTTTAGGATAAGAGGATGTCGGTAATAAGGGAAGTGATTCATTAGGAACTCCTAATGTCTGCCCCATCAGAGCGCTCAGCTCAGAAACCTTAAGAGAGGAAAGGAGAGGAGGAAGAGGAGTAGAAGAGAGGAAAAGAGAGGAGGAAGAGGAATGGAAGAGAGGGATAGGAGACATCGGAGAAAGAAGAGTGGAAGAGGAAAAGAGAGGGATAGGAGACATCGGAGAAAGAAGAGTGGAAGAGAGGAAGAGAGGGATATGAGACATCGGAGGAAGAGGAGTGGAAGAGGAAAAGAGAGGGATATGAGACATCGGAGGAAGAGGAGTAGAAGAGGAAAAGAGAGGGATAGGAGACACTGGAGGAAGAGGAGTGGAAGAGGAAAGGATGAAAAAGAAAAAGGAAAGAAAGAGGAAACTAGAAGAAGAAGGCTGCAGGTAGGAGTGGAGCGGCCGTTCCACTGACCTGAGTTAGCGAGAGCTATAGCCTTGAGGGTGACGAACTCCTCCTTCTCCAGCTTCATGGTGCGGTACTTCTTCACCAGCTGCAGGATGGTGTTGTTGAGGTCCAGCAGGCCGGCCAGCTTGGACTGGTCCTCGTCCATGATGTAGTCTTCGGCGTAGACCAGCTTGTCCTCGAAGGAGAGCGACCGGTAGACCACACGCAGGATCAGGATCTCCATCCATGCGCTCTGCAGTAGACTCATCTGGTCTGCGAGGGAGAGCGTGGAGAAGCCTGGGAAGAGAGAGACACACACACACACACACACACACACACACACACACACAGATAGAGGGTTAGATACATCACACTCAGTTTCAGTATGCCAGAGAGACCAGACAAGGACCAGGGAAACAGCTGAGCAGTTCCACTGATGTCCAGTGTATGTAGTGATCTCACATAAGCGCCATTTCATGAGTATTTTCATTTTTTTACCACTATCTAAGGTTTGTGGGAATGCAGCAATTTTGACTTCATGTTTTTGGGGGTTTGATGGCTGTAGCACAGCACGCCATAAAACTGCTTAAAGGGTCGTGTGGAAAGAGCTGAGAACCAGAGTGAAGCAGAACCACCTCATGACTGGAGATGAAAACAGAAACTGCCAGATGTATCTTCCATCACCATCATTTGAAATCGTCAGTGTTTTTCATCTGCTGTTTGGATCCTCTGTCTCTGCCCATTCTTATGAAGCCCTCTTTGCAACTCCCTTTGGAGCCCTTCTCTATGGCTGCTCTTTCCTGTCTGTGTAGACAGAGATGAGGTCCTGTGCTGAGCACACCATTGACATTCTGTGGTTGCTGCGGTGTGTGTGTGTGTGATGTGTGAGTGTGTGTTTGTGGGTCTGGACAAAGATGGCCTTGAGACCCCAGGGTCTACAGCTCCAGCAGCCGGCAGGCCGTGGGGCGCCCTGGGGGGAGGTGGTGTGTGTGTGTGTGTGTGTGTTTGTGAGTGTGTGTGCTCCTTATCTCCACCAACATGCAGTGGGGATCAATTCTCCCCATCACACACCACCTGAAAGACTAATTGCTAGCCTCAAACTCAGAGTACGCACTCACCCCCACTGTTCACCCCCCAGAGCCTCCTCTTCCTCTTTCAGGTAGGGGAGGAAGAGGAGGAGGAAGATGCAGTGTGTGTGTGTGTGTGTGTATGTGTGTGTGTGTGTGTGTGTGTGTCTGAGACGCTACGCTGAAGTATGGATGTGCATGTTTTCAAGCCTTAAACCCCTTGAGGTCAAACCCCTTCTATTCCTCACTCACACCACACACACCTCATCTTTTCTTTGCTCATTTCTTGGGTAGGAGAGGGAGAGGAAGAGTGTGTGTGAGTGTGTGCCTGTGTGCCTGTGTGTGTGTCGGGAAACAGAGTTGTGTATTTACTCTGTACACATCTGATGCAAGTGCGAGTGCCAGGCGTGTGTTCATTCAGCTTGTCTAAGGGCTTCAGAGGAAATCTGTTTCAGTGATATTAAAAAGAGCTTTATCAAGCTGTCAAGGATAACAAGGGGAGCAGAGCAGAGCAGAGGAGAGGAGAGGAGAGGGGCCTGCCAACTGACACACGGAGAGAGAGAGAGAGAGAGAGAGAGAGAGAGAGAGAGAGAGGGATGACTGTATCTTCCCCTGGCAGAGGAGGGAACGGCGCAGT
>NC_055975.1:25132512-25142512 GCF_018492685.1 Alosa sapidissima | reverse complement strand
ATATTTTTGGAAATGGTTAGATTTAATACACGTGGTCTATTTCCTCCTTTTGTATTAAGAGGTATGTTTTTTTTCATTGTGGAAGACAGCCTGTGCCATTGAACCAGAGGAGTTAGTGGCAAATGATGTTATTTTTGGGCCATCAACTAGCGTCCCCTTTGTGTTAGTGTCAGCTCCTTCCTCCCCTCCCTCTGGTCTGCAGGAATGAACCCCAGACTATCACCAAACTACAACACACCAGACAGGGAAAAGATACATGTAAAAATAAATGTGACTATCTATGGATGCATGTGTGCATGTGTGTGTGTGTATATTTGTGTGTGTGTGTGTGTGTGTGTGTGTGTGTCTATGTCTGTGTGATCAGTTCAGTGAGGCACAGAGGAAGTGGAGACACGAAGACCAGCAGCACAACAGAGGCAGAGGCCCACGAATCCCCTTTTATCACCACTACTCTTTTATCTGCACCAAAACAACACCAGCCAGGGAGGAGAGAGAGGGAGAGAGAGAGAGAGAGAGAGAGAGAGAGAGAGGGAGAATGGGAGATGGAGAGAGAGAAATAGAGTGAGGGAGGGAAGGAGAGAGACTGAAATCACAGTCTGGCATAACGCTTTTGAGAGGAGAGAGAGACTGATAAACACAGAGAGAGAGAGAGAGAGAGAGAGAGAGAGAGAGGAGAGAGAGAGAGAGAGAGAGAGAGAGGGAAGAACACATTAACACTGCCACGACTGTCCACATCCATTTAGGACACGGGTTATCGGCTAAGCAAATATTCGCCTGTCACACCAGCAAGCACGGTGGCATGCATCTGGGGTTACGATCCGGTGCAATAAAGCGACAAAGCGCTAAAGAGGCGCCGCGCCGTCATGCTTCCCTGATTCCTTCCAGAAAATACCTGCACGCATCCCGCAGAGCAGGGGGAAAAAACACTCTGGCTTTGACACCTCGAACTGCAAACACACACAATTACCAATGTTTGTGTCGAGCCTTGACACGAGAGTGACATGCCACGCGTAACAACACAAGTATCCGGCCTTCAGACCGCCTTGACATTAAGATTCAGGAGATCACACCCAGCACTCTCTATTCCAACCCTTTTTAAAATGAGAGATGTTTATTCTGCAAAATGCCTTTTTACACCGTTTCCCTTTTTCTTGTTTTTTTCTTTCATTCTTTCGTTCTTTCTGCCGGCCCAGAGGAGAGGAATGTGGCATCGTCAACTAATTACAAAGTCTGCCAGAGACTCTTGACTCTAATGCGGCTAATTAGCAATTGGCGGCCTCTTAATGGCGTACATTACAGCCGATTGGTAGTGGAGATTAATTCTAAAAATACCCGGGCAGCTGGTTAAGATGCCACGGATTACTGTATCCACTGTACTTTTCCACTTAATTAGATATCAAAATGAAATGGCAACAAGCGTGGTGGCACCAGGGGGTGAGGGGTGGGCAGTGTGTGTGTGTGTGTGTGTGTGTGTGTGTGTGTGTGTGTGTGTGTGTGTACAGGGGGAAGAAACCATGGAACCTCTACAGCCTCCAGCTTCTTAAAGATAGACCAGACAATCTCGACATCCCTGAGCTTCCAACAGAGAGGCCAGGAAATCTCCCTCTACGCCCCCTCAAGATGTTCATGTCTCCAGCCTTCAGCCCCTCAAAGGGACACCAGGGGACCTCTGCTCTTTCCAGCTCTTTAAGGAGAGACCAGGGAATCTACACTACCCCCACCTCCACACACACTCACACACACACACACATATATGTTTATATCCTCAATAGCAATGATGCAAGGCCGCCTAAATATCTAACATTTTTACATCTTTTAATCGTTCATCATACCCTGCCTGGCTTTTGTCATTTTTCTCGCCTCAGAGAGCCAAACTGGCCACATCTTACACTCCACTGCTCCACCCAAGGGTGGCTGAGTGTCCGGAGAGCCTGTCTGAATTGAGCAGGCTTTAGGGGTCTGGGGCTAAAAGCTGAATTTGTTAGTGAGATTTTCCCCCTCCTTCTGCCTGGTGCAGATATTCACGTGTTGGGACGCCATATTCCCCGGCATGGGACATGTGCTAAATGCTCCATAAGCGTGTCCTGGTGTGCAATTAAAATCCATCTCATTTCTCCTTGTTAGGCTGAAATTTCAGTCGGGGAGACTCGGGGGAGTGATGGCTGTCTGCAGCCCGGCACCAGGCCCCCGTAGAGGGAGGTGTGTGTGTGTGTGTGTGTGTGTGTGTGTGTGTGTGTGTGTGTGTGTACTCTCAGCTCTAGGCCCTGAGGCCGCTTAGGTCAGGAAGGGGGTGGGGGAAGGCGGTGTGTGTGTGAATGTGTGTGTGTGTGTGTGTGTGTGTGTGTGTGTGTGTGTGTGTGACATGGGGCACTGGGTTTCTCCCCACTCCACCCTTCCTCCACCCCTCCCCTCCGTGCTTCGGTGGTGTCCTTTCTCTCTCCTCCTTTTTGTGCTGATGTTTGCAAGAATGACACCAGTTTTGCAAAATTCCTATTAGGGGAATTAGCAGTGTGTACACAGAGCTCAGGAGCTTAGCTGAGCCGCGCCGCGCCGCGCCGGCCGACACACACGCCTTTGATGTGCGCCACCCACCCTCTCCAGGGGCCTCGGCCCGCCTTTCCAGACGCGAGGAGCTCGTCCTACGAGGGCCGCCGAGCCGCCACACAGGCTCCCGTATGAAAACAGAGGGATGGGGAGAGTGGGATAGAGAGAAAGAGAAGAAAAGAGAGAGGAAAAGAGCAGGAGAGAGAGAGAGAGAGAGAGAGAAGACGTGACGCATCTGAGAAATCTAAGGTTTGGAGAGATGGATGGATAGTGTGTATGTGTATGTGTGTGTGTCTGTGTGTGTAGATGTGTATGTGTGTGTTTGTGTGTGTATGTGAGAGTGTGTATGCGAGATACTGTAGGGAGCGAGCAGAGGCGCAGATGAGAAAGCCTGTAATTCTTCTGCTAGATAGGCAGGCTTTGGGCTAGTGTGTGTGTGTGTGTGTGTGTGTGTGTGAGAGAGAGTGTGTATGCGAGAGAAGAAGAGAGTAGAGAAGCTGATGCTAGATAGGCTTTGGGCTTGTGTGTGTGTGTGTGTGTGTGTGTGTGTGTGTGTGTGTGTATGTGTGTGTTTATGTATGTGTGTGTGTGAGGAAGAGAGAGAGTATATGGGAGAGGCAGAGAGTAGAGAAGCTGATGCTAGATAGGCAGGCTTTGGGCTCGCATCAGAGGAACAGCTGATTCATTACCCCCTGGTTTGGGCCAGAGCCAAATTGCAATACACTCAAGGGTGGAACTAGTGCCAGATCAGGGCCAGATCTGGGCCCCAGAATCTGGGCCACACCGGGCACGTGAGCCTCCACTGGGAAATCTCTGGCTCTGGCCCAAACCAGGGGGTACTGCCAATAGGCTGATCTCTGATGGAGGGGGATAGCTAGCCTATCTAGCAACAGATCAACAGTCTGCCTACACCCAGATATACTTCTCTGCTGATACACACACACACACTACATAACACACACACTACACACACACACACACACACACAGGCACAGACACACACATACACACACACACACACACACAGAGGCACACACACACACAGACACAGGCACAGACACACACACACTCAGACACAGGCGAGGCAAGACCAAGCTCTTTGTATTCACTGCTGAGGCCAGAGGAGATTCTCACTGATTCGTTTGCTTTTCCCAAGATGATCAATTAACTCCGACTCCATATATTGACAAAAAATGGAGGTGTATCTTTGATATGACTTTCTCGAGGTAAGTATAACTGGAAAGACAAAGCAGGGTGGGGGGCAATGAAGTTTACAATTATATAACGCAGCAGGTTATTCATGTGCTTATTTTTTGATAAAATCTTCGATAAGATCTTTGCGATACACCGTCTGCTGCTTGGGATTAATTTCATATTTAGGGATTAGCTCCCACAAATACCATCATGGAAAGCAAACAGAGCCAAATAAATGCCTGCATTTCCCACAACAAACACACCGCACACGCCCGGCTACCATTTTAATGGAAAGAGAGAGACGGAGAGAGAGAGGGATAGAGGGAGAGAGAGAGAAAGCAAAGAGAAAGAAGGGAGTGAGATGGAATAGAGAGAAAGAAAGAGAGAGAGAGGCGGAGAGAGAGAGAGAGATCCCCCCTTCATGCATGCCTTAATGCTTTCAAGACAAGACATTAGCCCATTCCACCGCAATGAGCACCTTTTAATTTCTGAAAAAGCCATGGCTGAAAATCTTAATTAATTGTTCCATACTGCCTGCAGGTCATTATGCGACGTAATAAAGGCCGTGTAATTATGAAATTTTACAGCCATTACTGAGGCTGATAGCTCGTATTTCATCATCAGGCGGGCCCAATGGCTGGCCAGCCACAGTGCAGGCTTTGATGGACTACACCCAGATCTATCAGGCCCAAACAATAACCCGGGCCAGCCAGCTGTAATAGCTACCCACAGATGAAGCCTCCGATAAAGACAAACTATAAATCCAGCCTACAAATGCCACTGCAACGCCCAGCCCAGACTCTGTGTGTGCATGCATGCTTGTCTGTGTGTGTGTGTGTGTGTGTGTGTGTCTGTGTGTGTGTGTGTGTCTGTCTGTGTGAGTGTATGAAGGAGGGTGTGTGTGTGTGTGTGTGTGTGTGTGTGTGTGTGTGTGTGTGTGTGTGTGTGTGTGGTGAGTCTGTATAGTGATAAAAGGTGTGAATCTCAAGAAGGAAGAGTGATACTTGTGTAAAAAGGTAAAAGAGGATTTGTGTGTGAATATGTGAATATGTGTGTGAATAGGGTGTGAAAGTGTGTGTGTGTGTGTGTGTGTGTGCAAGTGTGTGTCTGAACATGAAGCAGTGAGGCATTGCTGAATGAATGCAGATGCTGAAGCCCCTTCACCACCAAACCGAAAGAGAGAAAAAGAGAAAAAAAAAAGAAATCAGAGAGGCTGGCTAACCAGCATGACATATTGCTATTTCACAATGGCCTGAATAATAAAACAAAGAAATGTATGAAAGTATATATCATGATCAGGCCGGCTACGCGAGCCAGAATTGAGAAGAGAACAGACCGGAGAAGGTTTTCTGGAGACACAGTGAGCAGATGAGAGGGAAAGAGAGAGAGGGAGAGAGAGAGAGAGAGAGAGAGAGAGAGAGGTGGAGAGAGAGAGTGTGACAGAGAGAGAGAGGGAGTGTGACAGAGAGAGAGAGAGAGAGAGAGGTGGAGAGAGAGAGTGTGACAGAGAGAGAAAGAGAGGGAGAGAGAGAGGTGAAGAGAGAGAGTGTGACAGAGAGAGAGAGAGAGAGAGGGAGAGAGAGAGAGAGAGAGAGAGAGAGAGAGAGAGAGAGAGAGAGAGAGAGAGAGAGAGGGAGAGAGACAGGGAGAATGTGCTGAATGGGCTGAGCTTTTGCGGCCACAATGGACTTTTTCTCCGGGAGACCTGGAGCGGAAGACGGGAGCGGGAGCCCAGATAACGGGCTGCTCTGGGCCTCGTCTGAGCCAGATGTGGGCCAGACTCACGCCGGCACTCAGCTGGGATGTGTGGGGGGCTTACCTGGGCGCGCGGCTCAACAAAAGGAGGGAAAGTGGAAAGGAGGCTTTAAGAGGCGGAATGGGGAGGAGAGAACATTTCTGTGACACGGAAGCTATATTAGAATTTGAATCTAAATTTAAATGTGAAAGACACCATCAGACAGAAACATGGAGAGCTTAGGGGCAGTGCTGTGTGTGTGTGTGGTGTGAGAGAGAGAGAGAGAGAGAGAAAGAAAGATTATGGGACTGTGCATAAGAGTGTATATGTATGTGTGCGTGTTTAAGAAAGAGAAACTGGATTAGGTGAATTTATAAAGGTTGTGTGGGTTTGTGTTAGTGAACGCATTTGTTGTGTGTGTGTGTGTGTGTGTGTGTGTGTGTGTGTGTGTGTGTACTGAAGTGTCAGCAGCAGTGGCAGTGATATGAGAGCACGCATCAAATGGGCGAGGACAGAGGATTGAATTTCTATTCTTTTTACTTAGCAAACATTGTCCATCATCCACAAATGCCATATCACACCTGTCAAAACAGCTTGACCAGGCTGACCTTGTGTGGCTGTGGAGGTGACTGGCCGGCAGGGAAACACAATTATCATTACCATAAAACAACACAACGACCCTAGGAAAAACATGAATGTAAACACGAATAACATTTTTATTATTAAATATTGGAATATTAAATATTGTGTGGACATATTTTCAGTGAGTATTTGTCTATTGGCTGGCTCCAGTGAAAGCCAGCGAGTGTGTTGTTGAGTGGCTGTGTGCTCAGGCAGCGATGGCTCCCTCCCTCTCAGGTTATAAAATATGTCCAATCATTTTATTCATAGACAACACACACATACCAGTGTACAGTGGAGCATGGCGGGGTGTCCAGGCGGGAGCATCGATAATCATTTACATCCTTATTAAACCCTCTTTCAGGGCCAAGGCAATCCACCATACACACACACACATGCTCACACACACACACACGGCCTCGCCGCTATCAGCTGGCCTCTGCATAACCCAGCGCCTCGCCTCCTCTCGTCTCCACGGCAGCGGGCTGCTCGAGTATCCCGGCAACCCCATCCGAAGGGGCTATAATTCCTCAACACGAGCCGACAGCTCAAATCCCATCCCATTTCCCTGCCTGCTTGCTCCGTGATGGAAAGGATGCACCTCCTGAACTGTTATTTTGGGGTGGGGTGGGGTGTAGGCTGGGTGGGGATACGTGCACAGTGTGTATGCTGAGGTGTGTGTGAGGTGTGTGAGTGTATGTGTGTGTGAGCGAGAGAGCGTGAGAGAGAAGATGGCCATTTCATGCTTGTCTGTGAACTTTGCATGAACCGCCAGAAATAATGTCATGTGATGACAGCCCAGTTTTCCCTTCCAGTACATTTGCTGTCTGGCATGGGTGTATGGGATGCATGTGTGTGTGTGTGTGTGTGTGTATGTGTGTGTGACCAGTAGAAATAGAGTTTGGTTTGTATAATTACACCCATTTATCTTTATATTCCAGCGGCATATCGCAAATTGAAAATAGTAAAAATTGACTGTTCATTCTGATCTTTAATGATTGGCGTCGACGCAGTGATGATGCATTGGTTACTTACCGACGTGGCACATTTGCATCTTATTAGATGGAGATTACGAGGGGACTTGAAATTGCGGGATGCGGCTGGAAAGCTGTCTGATAGATTGATTTGATTTGCAAATGTAATCAAACTAATAAGAGGGGAAGAAATGAGTGATAATGCCTTGTTTTTTCAACGGGCAATCACACAGGCCAGCCACAAGCACAGAGCTGTACCCACCTCACACACACACACACACACACACACACACACACACACATCGTCCCTCACCCCCCTTCACCTCTGTCTCACACACACATACGCACATCGTCCCTCCCTCCCCCCCCCCCCCCCCCCCCCACACACACACACCCCCCGTCGCCTCACCTCGCGTTCGAGGCCGGTGTAGCCTGACGCGTGGCGGACACTCCGGAGCAGGTGACAAGTCACACACTCGTCGGGAGGAATACGGTGTGTGTCAGCCCGGGGAAGAGGCTGCTGATGGAGGCAGGATAAGGCGGCTCCCCTCGACTTTACAAAACAAATGTGTTCTTTATTAAGTGAGACAGGCGGAGACGAGAGGAGCAGCAGCACAGGCCACGGTGGGGGAGGGGTGTGTGTGTGTGTGTGTGTGTGTGTGTGTGTGTGTGTGTGTGGGGAGATACACGCCGTTGGGTGTGTGTTGTGAAAACAAACACAGGTGCTGCGGCTCGACGGAGGGTAAACACCACGGAAACGTGACTTCTGTCAGGCCCATTTCCTACTGCTAACGTGTGTGTGTGTGTGTGTGTGTGTGTGTGTGTTTAAAAGAGGCAGAGAGTGTGTGTGTGTGTGTGTGTATCTAGAAAAGACAGAGAAAGAGACAGTTGCCTCTATGTGATCTTTGTTTGTGTGTGTGTGTGTGTGTGTGTGTGTGTGTGTCTGTATATAGTACATATGGAAAACCTGGAGGTGTGTTTTAAACTTCCTGGCACACCACAGTGTTATGAAGTCATCGGAAATATGCACTTCCCCTCACTGTGACTTGCAAAATGATAAACCTCTACGAGAATCTTTTTCATAAAAATGTACACTTTTTACATTAACACAAAATCTATTCTTAGACCCATGTCGTCATGCGCTAGCAGGGCCCCGTAATTTCAGCTGAGCAGCAGTTTGGCCTGGACAGAAGACGCTCCGCTGCTGAAAAATGATTGTGCTTTAATTATCTGATTGCATTAAAGGCTGGAGCCATGATGCAGTTGCATTCGACACACCCACCTCTTACCGCAAATGATTTGTGAGATTTGGGTCTCTAATTAAAACGCACCAGAAGCACTTTTACAATAATAAAGCACCATCTGATCTATAATGTTACACCTGATAACACCTCGTTCAACACAGCAAAGATGTACTTGGATACCTAATGCTTTAGTTAATTGTATTATTTATTTGATAAATGATACTGACGGACAATGTTATTTATTAACAAGGAGAGAGCATCAACCGATTAAGTTTCAAGGCCCGCTCGGGTTCTTGGGCTTTAATTTATGAGATAAATATTTCAAATCAAAATCAAAAAATTAATTAACTTGTGCGGTAGGAAAAAACAAGTTTCCACAGCCCATGTCCCCTGTCTCTCGCTGGCTATCTATCTGCCACAGTTTGAACTCTAACAGGCTAACAGGCAGCTAACTGACAGACACACGGAGCGCTGTGTTGGCCACGCACTTCCATGGCACCGCGTGGAGGGCAAGGGCTCAACCATGCGGACAAAGTGACATATTAAAATACCAGCTCCGAATCTGGGGCAGCGGTACCTTCAGCCAGCCAAGCCACACATCAGTTAGCCGCTGCTGAAAAGCCAGCTCGACACCTGCTATTCTAAGCTCTCGCCTCCTCAGCTGCCCGGTCACTATGCTAACATGGCACGTCCACAGAGGACGTTGCCACAGTAAGGACTCTTGCAGTTCTTTAAATCTGATCATGAAATATGATCACACTAATTTGATATTATCACTATATTTTGTATTAATCTACCATACTAATATAAGCCTAATACTATGTCATAACATGTCAGAGTAAATGCTGTGTTTAGGATACTATAAAGGATAAGGGACTGAGGATTCCCATTTGCATTTGGTGCTGTGAAGAGAGAGAGCTTCACATTGTGCCTGTGTGTGTGCAATACTGAGAGACTGCTGTTGCAGTTAGTCTGCCATACCTGAGGGGGGCGATGTACTGAAACAGAGTAAACTTCTGTGTGAGGCCTAAGCACAGGTGGGGAGCCTGTAAGAGGTGTGTAATGCTTTACTTTGCTTTAGTGGGACTAAGGAGACAATTAGAAAATATTTTATGAAACAAAATAGAATTTCTTATAACAAATATTTAACTTACACACTGACAGATAAATATGCCTTTGTGTAGTTCAGTGTGCACCTGTATGCCCATGTGTGTGTGTGTGTGTGTGTGTTGAGGGGCACTCTCTGCAGGTAATTAATCTGCTTCCATGATGTAGGTTAAGCAGGTGGGAAGCCTAACATACTGTCCTCGAGCTGTGAAAGGGTTGGATCAGTGGAGAGAGGGATAGAGAGGCTGAGAGAGAGAGAGAGAGAGAGAGAGAGAGAGAGAGAGACTCACAGATTAGTGACACCCATCCTTTCATTCACAGCACAGAAAGACAGTTAGAAATAGAGAGAGAGAAAGAGAAAGAAAGGGAGAGAGAAAGATAAAATACAAAAAGACATAAAAGAGAAGAAAAATGACTAGCAGAAAGCCCAGGTTCATTTTTGTCTTTTTTTCAGACAAAGAGAGGGAGAGGGAGGGAGGGAGAGGAGAGAAAGGGAGAGAGAGAGAGAGAGAGAGAGAGAGAAAAAGGTAGAGAGAGAGTATTTAAATCTGAATTTAAATGTGAAAGAGGCACAGGATGGA
>NC_055975.1:25116085-25121085 GCF_018492685.1 Alosa sapidissima | reverse complement strand
GTGTGTGTGTGTGTGTATTGTTTGCACGAGGCCGTTTGTGGTGAAAAAGCGTTAACGTTTCCTTCGCGTCAGATGACACGCACAAAACTACAAGCGGAAAGTCTACACCAGACATTTGTTTAGCACAAACACCAGAGTATTGTGTCACAAAAACATGCCTACTTTGGATAATTCCTCTAATTGAAAATGTCTTTAAGGCGCATTTCCTTGAACGCCGGGCTGTAGTGATCTAATGAAAGTTAAGCCAATGGGAACGGAGACGTTTCTTTGGACAGCTGCCGCGGCAGACTGATGAGGAGCTCAGGGGGTCTTCAGAGCCAAGCATCACACGGTCATCACACGGTCAGCCATCGAAGAACTGCAGGTGGTCACTCAGACCATCTATAAATACCTACCTGTGCTTTTAAAGAGGCACAGGGTCAGGGCGGACGAGAAAAAGGGGGGTCGTCACACATTGGGTGAGAGATAGAGGGAGAGAGAGAGAGAGAGAGAGGGAGAGAGAGAGAGAGAGAGAGAGAGAGAGAGAGAGAGAGAGAGAGAGAGAGAGAGAGAGAGAGAGAGAGGGGAGGGGCATTTTCAATGGTCTTAGAGTCAGCTGGGCTAAGCTGCATTGGGTTTTGGTTTCTAGAGCTGGTGAAGGTTGGGTGTCGATTCATTGTGCTTATTTGTTGAAAATCACTTTGTCTCAAGTACAGTACTACTGGTAAATACATTGCATTCTATAATTTGTACCTTGCAAAACAATTTCCCTTTGGTCAGTTACAAGCCTCCTTATTAACAAGAGTTCTTGTGATGAATCTGCTATTTAAAAGGAGATCACTACCATTTCTGTCCTCCTTAGGGAGTGTACTGTAGCTGCTTAGTAGAAGAACTGTCTCTTTCTCTCTCTCTCTCTCTCACACACACACACACACACAGGGGTTGAATGAGGTCTACACTCCTGTCCAGGCTGCAGTTCTCCACCACAAAGACACCACTTAATAAAGACCCATCTGAACAACCTCATTTATTTTCCAGAAAATTAACTCACTTTCCATCCTGATTAATGATTTTAATCTAAATGAATCAAATTAAAAATTGAAAATTATATTTCCAAAGCCCACAAAAAAAAAGAGACAAGAGAGGGGAAAATGGGAGACCATTCCCAGTTAACAAATGAGCCTTCAAGTCTTAAAAGATGACCAGCGCTCGGCGCTGATACTAATGAAATGTGTCCAGCCCCTGGCCGCTTTATTCGCCGAGACAGAGCGCAGGGACCACGGGATGAGGGGAATGCACCAGGGACGAAAGTCGAGAGGTGTGTGTGTGTGTGTGTGGGGGGGGGAGGGGGGCTCATTGTTAAGGCTGAAATCCACTGAGGATTCAAGCGCTATCGCCCTCTTTTAATTACTGTGTCAAGGTGCATCCTCACACCACACCTCCCTCATTGTTGGCTGGAAAGCCCCCCCCCCAAACGCTTCTCGCCGAGACAAAGGCCTGGGAATGAGACACAGGCTCGCTGAAAGGGATAGTGCTCAGATCGTGTGTGTGCGTGTGTGTGTGTGGGGTGGGGTGGGGGGTGTTGTGGGTTGGGAGAAGCCATTGACTGATGTTGACAAATTTCCTGCAATATTTTGGCACGCTGGCCCATGCCTGGATGGCTTCTCTGGCTTTTTATAGGCCATCAATGCCCCGCTGTCAAATGCTCTGCTGAGTTAATAGACACAGTGATGAACAGGGATCATTTTCCGCTCCGGAATATTGCTGAGTGCCGATATTCCGATCGGTTCTGATTGGATCACCATTGGATTTCCCGGCTCTGACGGACCTCGAGACTCACGGGGAGGCATTTGAGGAATTGGCACTGAAATGCCATTGACATATTTGTGCTTTTGTTGTTGTGAGGCGGAGAAACAGCCGGCGCGGGTCTATACCGACTTCAAAAGGCGGCGGGACCGCAGCGTCGGCACACGTGAGGCTGGATCACGGAGAGCGGCGGCCGTGTGAACGGCTGTCTGGTTTGTGTCACAGAGGCACCGAAGACAGATCTCAGCTCCAGGCAGAGATAAAGCGGAGCTTCCACACAGGTGCATGTGAACCACTGCATGGACAACAAGCGCCACACTGGAGATGGAGGGCGCACCTTTGGGCTCGACTTGGCCCTGATTTGGCACAGGTCTGGCGCAGGTTTAGCCCAGATCTGGCTCAAGAAAGCAGTATATGATGATTGCAATCCAGTCGAACATACATAATGCCTTTGGAACAACAATAATAAAAGAACAATGAGTACAGATCTAGTTTTCGATTTGACCTAGGTTTGGCTCTGATATTGCCTGGGTTTGGCCCAGTTTTGGTCTAAATCCGACCCTGTTTTGGCCCAGAGTTGGCCTGGGTTGGGGGGGCCAGATCATCTCCAGGTGCTTGTGGCTGCTATCAGTGTGCTATCTGGTGGCCGTCCCTGTCCTCCCTCGTTCCCCCTGCCGTGCCGCAGTCAGCCTCTGAGACAGAGGAGCGGCAAGGCCAGCCGGAGCGGCCTCGGCAGTTTTATGGTAATTGAGGCAGTTATACGGGCCGCTTCTGGACAGCGCCTTTTCTTCCGCGCTGACTTAAAGAGAAATAAGCAGGTGTTATCTTGCCACCAGCAGAGACTCCCCATTGTTGATTCAATAATACAAGAGAGCTCTTATCAGCCCAGAGGTTGACTGATTGGCAGCCTGATATGTTTAGACAATGCACTGTGTTTAACTGAATTTCCCAAGGCCCCCAGTAAGGCCGCGAGCGAGCGAGGGAGGGAGGGAGCGAGAGAGCCAGTGAGCGGTGCGAACGAGTGCAGAAATGGGGGGAAAGACGGAGGGCAGGAGTGAATTAACACACGCACAATGGAGCTCGATCTGTTTAAACCTCGCTGAGCGCTGTTTGCTTAACATGCTTCAGATGGAGAGGCTGCCGCTCAAACGCGGCTCAAAGATGGCCGCCGTCGCCGTCGTCTTAATAAACTCGAAGAACGAGCGTTCGCTGTCGTAAACCTGACTGTCCACTGTGCTAGAAACATTTAGTATCATAAGTCCATCGCATGTGATCATGTAACGCTATATAGATACAATGAGCTGCATAACCTAAACAGTGTGGGGAAGGGGGGAGGATTTAGGGTGAGAGAGAGAGGAGAGAGAGATAGAGAGATAGAGAGAGGAGAGAGAGAAAGAGAGAGAGTGGTGGTGGAGAGGAGGGAGCGTGTCAGCGTGTGGCCAGTGTTGCAGGGATCAAAAGGAGACGATTTATGCTTTCATCCCGAGTGACGGGCGATTAAATTAAAACAGATCAGTGGCTTGGGTGGTGGGCAGGTGGTGGCCAGTCGAGACGCGACGCGACGAGACGAGACGGGACGGGCCCTGGCTGCTCACTCGTGGCTGCCCGCTGGCGCGCTGGCGTGCTGGCTAGTGGGCAGGGAGCGAGGGAGCGAGCGATTAAATTGCTGGCGAGATGGAGGGCCTTCCTTTCCTGTTGCCACACTTACAGATCAAACAGTGACAAATGAGATGTTACTTCTCTTGTAAAGCAAGGCTGCAATCTGTCAAAGTACAACATCATTTGTGACCTGATGTGACACCCACTCTCTCTCTCTCTCTCTCTCTTCATCGCTCTCTTTCTCTGTCTCTTTCCATCTCTCTCTTTCTCTATGTCCTCCCATTATTCTACCTCTTCTCTCTTGCACCACTTTCTCTCTCTCTCTCTCTCTTTTTGACGTTTGAATGCAGCTGTTCATTTGCTCTGTTGGGTCCACTTAAATCAACTCAGCCATTCCACCACTCCCCCTCCTGTTCTCTCTCTCTCTCTCTCTCTCTCTCTCTCTCTCTTCCCTCTTTCCTGCATCCCTCCCTCCTTTCTCTCCCTCTCTCACCGCCTCTGAATATTACCTCCCCCAAGTCCCTTGTTGATATGCTTCTTGGCAAGTGTTTTCAGTACGTGTGTATATGTGTAAGTATGTGTGTGTGTGTGTGTGTGTGTGTGTGTGTGTGTGTGTGTGTGTGTGTGCTTGTGTGTGTGTGTAGGGGAGGCCAGCGACTCCTTAAGGTCCTATCATCAGGCGTAAGTGTGAAAGCATTCATGACACAGGCGGTAGGGACCGCGGTCAACACCGCTCTGCCATTAATATAATTATCATCAGTGTTAATCAGATTGAGTGACCCATTTATCGCGCCACTAACGCTAACGTTGTTTACGAAGAACCTTTCCTCTCCTCTCTCTGTAAGAAGTGTGTGTGCGGAGGTGAGGATGGCCTACTCTCCAAGTGTGTATGTGTGTGTGTGTGTGTGTGTGTGTGTGAGGATGGCTTCTCTCCTCTCTCAGAGTCGGATAAGAGAATGGTTTCTCTCCTCTTTGAGAGTATGTTTGCGCAAATGTGAGGATGGCTTCAGTCCTTTCTGAGAGAGTGTGTGTGTGTGTGTGTGTGCGTGCGGACGTGAGAGTGTGTGTGCGGACATGAGGATGGCTTCTCTCCTGAGCCCACTTAATTAGGGCCCTCCTTGGTTGACCCGTGAGTCGATGTGGAGGCCTGCTTTGAGTGGTGAGTACATTGTGATTTACAGTGGGAGGGAGCCCATATTGACAGACAGATCTCCGATGCATGGACACTGGCCTCCAGTGCTCTAAGGCTCGGCTGTCTTCACCAACGCCACTCAAGGAGCTGTTTTTAGCAACAGCCTTTGAAACAAGTGAAAAAAGTATAGAAGGTGTGAATAGTTGTTATTACCTGAAGGATATCTAGACCATACAGGGAGATTGAAGGTTGTTTAGAAGTATGTGTGTGTGTTGATTATGTTTATGTATGTAAGGGTGTATGTGTGTATGCAAGCGCAAGTCTGTATAATGTGAGTATGTGTCTGTATGTATGCATGTGTGTGTGTGTGTGTGTATGTATTTTCGGCTGCATGTGTGTGTGTGTGTGTGTGTGTGTGTGTGTGTGTGTGTGTGTGTGCATGTATTTTCGGCTGCATGTGTATGTGTGTGTGTGTGTATTTTCG
>NC_055975.1:25108585-25113585 GCF_018492685.1 Alosa sapidissima | reverse complement strand
GGTAATCACTGTGTTGAGCAGACTGACTGCGGTAGTCGGTGAGTGATGGGGGTTCGACCCGTCGGTATAAACTCCCTGCTCCCTCTCTTTGCCCATTCTTCCTCCACAGCATTCGATGTCACTCAACATCCCCCCTTCCATGTCCTCTCCACCACTTATTGGGAGAGAGGCAATATGAGGAGATGGCCGCTTGCTGCTTGTTAAGAGCATGTGTGTGTGTGTGTGTGTGCGCCTGCCTGTGTGTGTTTTTTTCTATATGTGTGTGTGTGTGTGTGTGTGTGTGTGTGTGTGTGTGTGTGTGTGTGTGTGTGTGTGTGTGTGTGTGTGTGTGTGTGTGTGTGTGTGTGTGCATTAGCTTGAGAGAAAGGGAGCACAGAGGCGGCTGCTGTTTATAAAGCGAGTGCCCTGTTCCTATAGACAGAGTGTGTGTGAGTGCCCTCTTCCTATAGACAGAGTGTGTGTGAGCGCCCTGTTCCTGCAGGCCAGGTAGAGTGTGTGTTGCTGCGCAAAGCTAACTCCATTCTCGTCAGGTTTAAGCCGTGTAAGAACATGGCAGCCCAGAGAGAAGGTGCTAACCCCCTTTATCACATCAAAACAGACTCGACATACACTGTTTCTCTCTCTCTCTCTCCCTGTATATCTCTCTCTGTCTTCCTATCTCTCTCTCTCTCGCTCTCTGTATCTCTCTCTCTCTGTCTCCCTATCTCTCTCTCTCTCTCTCTCTTAACATTCCCCTTTCTGTGAGGGCAGGGCGAGCATTCTAAGACAAGCAGTTCAAATTTCACAGATCAAGTGCTGTGTGGATTCAGTGGGGATTCTGATGATGGTGGTACTAAAATAGCATATTAAACAGGTCATTTCCACTCCTCGTTCCTCTTCATACGCCAGTTAAAAAATGGACGCGTGTTGTAACCGGCCCGGTGAAGTGTCAGAGAGAGAGGCGGAGTACAAAATCATCTGCAGATATTTTTTATATTTCCTAATGTTTAACGTGTGTGACCCAGTTAAAGGGGCATGCAATCGTTTGTTGCATAGACACAGTCGGTTAGGTGAAGTGAGCATTATGGTTAGCAAGCTAGCTCATTTTAGGTGTATGGGGTCTGTGTGTGTGTGTATGAGTGTCTCTGTGTGTCTGCGTGTGTGTGTATGTCTGTGTGGTGTATATGTGGTGATCTATATATGTATACACAAGGTCTGTGTTGGGCATGTGTGTGTGTGAGTGTGCACGTGCATGAGTGTGTTTGTGTGTGTGTGTAAGTGAGTGTGTGAGTGTGTGCGTGCTGGGGTTGGTGGTGGGGTCAGTGGGGCTCTAGTAAGGTCCTGTGAGTGTGTGTGTGTGTTAGACTGTGTGTGTTAGACTGTGTGTGCCGTGACAATGTCCTGACTCCAGGAATGTTTGGCCTCTCCTCTCAGCCTTGCCTACCACAGCCCCTGCCATTCAAAGATTGCTATTATCTTGCCTCTCAAACCGGGTGCCTACACACTGCCAAAATTAGACTACCCACCCCCTACCACACACACACACATTCACACACACACATTCACACATACTTCTTCATTGACTCACACAGAGTTAAAAGACTGGTTTACTAAAAAATAAGGCCATAGTTTAAAGAATACTTTGATCCATGTACTGTGTGTGTGTGTGTGTGTGTGGCACCCTGATACCGAGCAATAAGGACAGTCTCTCTCCAGCCACCAGCTGTGCTTCTGCCAGCTTATACCCCCACAACCAAATGAGCGTCACCGTGTGGAAGGACCCAGTCTGCGTGTGTGTGTGTGTGTGGCAGGTCAGGGCAGCCAGGCTATGCAAAAACAGCTGGCTGTGCCTACATGCAGGCAGCGGTGCAGAACTGTGCAAAGCCACACAGTGTGCCCCCCCCACCCCCCCACTAGTGGGCCACGGACGAGTGGAGAAGCACAAACCACAGAGCAGAGGGCAGTCACAAACAAAACACGGAGCAAACTCGCAATCTTCCTCTCCCAATCGGTACTGGCATAGGGAAAGTGTGTGGTGTGTGTGTGGTGTGTGTGTGTGTGTGTGTGTGTGTGTGTGTGTGTGTGTGTTTGTGTGTATGTGTGTGTGTAATCAAATGAGCATACGGAGCTATGACGCAGTGTGAGAGCAGGTAGAGATGGTGTTGTGTGTGTGTGTGTGTGTGTGTGTGTGTTTGTGTTCGTTTGGGGGGTGGGAACGGTTGGCTAGCCCTCTACAGGGTTCGTGGCCAGGGCATTCTCCCTCACACGTGCAGCTTTAACAGATGGACCACTCTCCTCTCCTCATTGGAGACATGGGTTCTGCAGAGAAGGGGGTTGGGTGGGATGGGGGGTGCCTGTGAGTCTGTGTGTGTGTGTGTGTGTGTGTGTGAGTGGAGAGGGGGGGTCCCATATTGGACTAGGTCATCTGGTGCACAATGTAGTCCCCCCCCCCACCACACACACACACACACACCTCAGGGCCGTTCCCCTCACCGTGGTGACGGTCGGGAGTGCGAGAGTGAGAGAGAGGGGCCACTGACGGACGCAACTGAGCGCGCTCCCTGGAAGCCGTCCAGGGTCTATTTCCGAGGCACTCCATCACAGGTCTGTGTGTGTGTGTGTGTGTGTGTGTGTGTGTGTGTGTGTGTGTGTGTGTATGTGTGTGTGTGTGAGTGTGTGTGTGTGTGCCGACAGCCCCGTGTGGCTCACGGACGACGGGCAGGAGCTAAACATTCAGCGGCGCGCCGCGTGCATTTATTCTCCAGCCGCGCAGGCCTGTGGCAGGAGAGATGGCTCCGGACTATCTCCCCGACACTATGCAACGCCATCGTTTACAGAGCTGTCACTAACGCTCTTTATATGATCACACTCGCCCCGCTAGCAGCAGAGGAGCAGGCAAAAAAGAGAGAAGAAGAGGGGAAAAATGTGTGTGTGTGTGTGTGTGTGTGTGTGTGTGAGAGAGAGAGAGTCTTCAGCAAGGATTCTCCAGAAGCTGGCTGTGAGCTGGGAGATAGTATGGAGCTGGGCTGTGTGCTTGCCAAGCTATCTTTGTGGAAAATCTGCCTCAATTAAGAGGTAAAGTGTCACTGAGGATTCCCCGTGTCCTCACAGGGGGTGTTTCAGATGGGGGGGGGGCAAGGTTGGGTTGGATGGAGGGGAAAGATTACCTCCACATACACACACAGACACACACACACACAGCTGTCCCTCTAAGGCTGCTTGACTTTCGAGAGGGATCAAAAAACAAACAGGAATCAAGGAAGAGGATAGGAGGAGAGAAAGAGAGAGAGAAAGAGAGAGAGAGAGGGGGGGGATGATCATCCAAAGTCAGCAGCATATGAAATGCCCTGCTTCTGGCTGTGTTCCAGACACACAGTCCTCCTCTGTCTCCGACACACACACACACACACACACACTCGTCCTGTTTCTAATGCAGAGCGGGGACTTCTGGCAATCCCCATTGGCTTCTTCAAATGCCTAAAGATGCCATTTAGTTCTGGGGAGCAGGCAGCCCGAAGAGGGGTGAAGAGAGAGGGAGAGAGAGAGAGAGAGGGAGGGAGGGGAGGGAGGGAGGGAGGGGAGGAAACTGGGAAGGGGAATGGATGGATGGATGGATGGATGGATATAGACGATGGGGAATGGAAGAATAGAGAGGCAGACTCAGAAGGAGAAGAGAGGAGAAGGGGGTGCTGACGTTCTAGAACACATGGGAACGCCATGGAGATGCCAAACCTTCTGCTGCAACTCTAAAGGCATTGGGGAAACGCTGTTGTCTGTGTGTGTGTGTGTGTGTGTGTGTGTGTGTATGTGTGTGTGTTTTTCCTTTGACCTTTTCTCTGTGCCCCTCACAGAAACCTCAGCAATTAAGAGGAGTTAATGCCCCAATTATGTGTGTCGTTTTAGGCAGTGCCAGAGGGGATCCCCTCAACACACAGCACTGGGGAGCAAGGGCCGACTGGGACCTGCAGCATGTGTATGTGGTGTGTGAGTGTGTGTGTGTGTGTGTGTGTGTGTGTGTGTGTGTGTGTGTGTGTGTAGAGTGGTAGTGAGGTGCTATACCAGCTGTTTCATTCAGCCCTATATAAAAACCCTGGAGGGGTCGCCTAGGAGCTCCTGTGGGTTTCTGTCAGAGGACAAGGGCACGGTGTCACTCCCCTACGGGGTTAAACACGCGGAGCAGAGATCAGATCCTGCAGCAGCCAATCACCTCGCCGCTGATGGAGCTGTCACTGCTGCTCCCACTTAATTATGGCGGCCGGGTCCGGTCCGGACCTCAGCCAGACGTGGCCCGGCGTGCGACGCTCTGGGGTACGGAGCAGTGTGATTGGGGAGCGTGGGGGCAGACGCAGGGGTGTGTGTGTGTGTGTGTGTGGGGAGAGACCGGGGGCTCTGTCAGTCAGTCACTCTCGGAGCGATAATGAGCTTGTCAGCGTATTCAAATGCGCGAGGCGAGCCGGGGACGGACGTGGCTGTGGCTAGGGAAACGACGCGTGGCTGGACCCTGCAGTGGGTGTGTGTGTGTGTGTGTGTGTGTGTGTGTGTGTGTGTGTGTGTGTGTGTGTGTGTGTGTGTGTGTGTGTGTGTGTGTGTGTGTTTGTGTGTGTGTGTTTGTGTGGGCTGGACCCTGCACAGGCCCTGTCAGGGTTAAAGAAAAACACGGCATTCAGTCAGACCCTGCAGTGTGTGTGTGTGTGTGTGTGTGTGTGTGTGTGTGTGTGTGTGTGTTTGTGTGTGTGAGTGTGTGTATGAGTTTGCCCCTCTCCCTCTTCATCTGGAAGCTGACAGTGATGGCCCTGTTTACTTGTGTACACACACACACACATACACACACACTGGTGTGTTCGGGCGCGCCTGATTACTGGTGTACGCGCACACACACACACACACACACACACACACACACACACACACACACACACACACACACACACACAGGGAGAATGGACGCAAGAGTGGGTGCCTGGCCCAGAATCACAGAGGAACGCGACAAACTGCTAAAAACAAAAAACAAGCAAGTCGGG
>NC_055975.1:25098995-25108385 GCF_018492685.1 Alosa sapidissima | reverse complement strand
CACGTTTGACCAGCGTCCAGTGAGTTCCCCTTTAGCTGCAATAGCGCTGACTCAAACCAGCTGTTAGCCTGCGTCGCTCCAAAAAGCCGATCGATCCGGAAAAAAGCCTCGCTTCCATCCCCCATGATGCAACACTCTAACGCCATGGTGCTAATGCAGCCCATGGCAGGAAGCCTCCCGGAGCAATCTAATGATGGAACGCCTACGTCAACCAATGGGAGCGCTAGCACCAGTTAGCAGCTGATTGGGTGGGCTGGGTTCCAGAATCAAGTGCAATCAGGGGATTATTATATAAACAAGGGTCGAGATTCGAGAGGGCGGGGAGGGATATTTTTAACCTGTCTGGTCCACTGGGGAATGGCCGCTTGTCCCTCCGTGTGCAGGTGCGGAGCCGCAGAAAAGGGGAGAGTGAGGGGCCTTTTGTCCGAGGGGGACGTGCTAAGTGAGTGATCCGTCTGAGACGGAGGCGAATGACAAAGAGAAAGAGGCCGGCGCCCGAGCAGTTCATCTGCTTACAACGAGCCTCTTAAGTTTCTCAACAGGAGACATTCCGCTCTATAACTTCGCCAGAAAGTTATTAGGCTTCTGTGTCCGCCTCTTTTTTCTCTCCCGTCTCCCTCGTTCCTTCTCTCTCTCTCGCTCTCCCTCACTTTCTCTCTGCTCTCCTTCCTATCTCCTCTCTCTCTCTCTCTCTCTCTCTCGCTCTCCCTCACTTTCTCTCTTGCTCTCCTTCCTATCTCCTCTCTCTCGCTCTCCCTCTTTCTCTCTTGCTCTCCTTCCTATCTCTCTCTCTCTCTCTCTCTCTCTCTCTCTCTCGCTTCCCCTGTCTCTTCCCTGGTCTTTGAAATTCTATGACTCTATTAATCCGGCCTGCAATATTCACAACTATCTATAAATTCAATTGTCAGATGGTGGGTTTTATTCCGGGACGCACTTGAATCTAGAAGTAGAGGCAGTAAAATTCACATTAGCTGAGAGAGGAATGGAATTCTAAAGCCTATATTTTAGAAGAAAAGAAAGCCTTTCCGACAGCAAGGAGACTATTTAAGAGGTAATGATTTTATCTCTTTTTTTTCAGCATGCAAGACAGCCTCAATCCACTGTGTGCCATTAAAGCAGAGTTTTAGAGTGAAAAGCGGAGGAATTTAGTTAATGCTTATGAATAGACATTATAACTTTCCTTGTGGAGACATAAAAGGGTATTCATGTCGCCCAATGTTGACAATATGAACCAAAAAAAAGAAGTCGAAAATACATACATGCAGTTGCATATATATATATATATATATATAATCCATTGAGCTTCCTAAACAACCTTCAGTGAGTTTACTTGCGTTGCTTTCAAGCTTCACCCAAAGCCTTGATATCAAACAGTCATGGCCACAATCAGATAGGAGCAATGCATTAGCAACCTATTAATTACAGACAACAGCTGATACGCAGTGCGCACACACACACACACTCACTCACACATACACACACACACAGACACACATACATACGCAGTCAGTGTGCTGTAAAGCGGCTTGGCCTTATTTCTAAAATGTCATTTCAGATCAGTTGGAGTTTTTCTTCTGGGGTGGGAGAATGGACAGAGGAGATCGTATTAGTCAGCCGCACCAAAGGCAGGTGCTTTGAAATCTGCACACATGAATCATGCGCGCTGCTGACAAATTAATGGCTTGCTGTCTGCCATGATGATATTCTGAAAAGCGGAAAGGGGGAGAGAGAGGAGAGAGAGGAGGAGGAGAGAGATGGAGAGAATAAGTGAACGAGAGAGACCAGCTACCAGTCGGACGGGTGGGGGGACTAGGGAAGAAGGGGATAGATAAAAAAAGGGGAGAAAAAAAAGTCTTTTTATGCCTCGACCGATCACAATATATATTTTGTCAGCCACATCTCGGAGACTCGGAGAGTGATTCGCCGAGACAAATGATCCTGTTAAAGAGGAGGCAGCCCATGTCTTATAATTCAGGGATGCAGAATAATTGCTAAAATTTGGAAGTATTCAGATGGATTCACCAGAGGATGGAGAATGTATCAATAGTCAAATTTATAGTTAAAAGGTTTCTTTTTTTCCACCCATTGGTGTCAGAACAAAATGTGACAAAAGGACAAAAAAGTATTCTTTCTGTTTGAACATGAAACATGCACGTCTTATGTTTACCTGGTCTTTGTGAAAGGTTAAATCTCAGGGGGCGGGGGGGGGGGGGGGGGGTGGAAACCAAAGAGATTACAGAGGCTGCTCTGATGCTGTTTGCACTGCTTGTCCTCGCCCCCCCCCCCCCTCTCTCTCTCTTTCTCTCTCTCTCTTTATTTGCTGAAGCGCGGGCATCGCAAATCAACAGGAAAACAATTTTGGAAAACACAGCCACTTGGCAATGACAAGGTGTCATTTGACTGTTTGACTGATTCACTGTTCTGACAACTACAGAGCCAAACATGCAATCATTGCATTAAGGTGCAGCCACACAAGGGGTCTGAGCACTCTGCTCGAATCCTCTCTTTCTCTCCCTCCCCTCTCTCACTCGTTTTCTCTCTCACTCTCTTTCCCCCTGTCATTTTATTCTTTTTTATTATCTCTTTCTTTATCTCTCACTACTTCTCTTTTTCTCTCTTTTTTCATTATCATGCTCTCTCTCTCTTTCTCTCTCTCTCTGTCTGTCCATGTCAAGAGAGAGAGGAGGGCTGAAAGCAGAGGCAGAGGACAGGCCTGGCCATTAGGCAGCAATCACGGCAACGAGCTCTTGATGACTGGAGGGGGGGGGGGGGGGGGGGGGGGGACAGCAAGCCTCGGAAATCAACCAAACAAACGACCAAATATAGATGCTCTGGATGGCTTAGTTTAAAATCCACCATTTTACCTGCTGTGGATAACTAGCGGTGTTTACAATGCCCCCCCCTCACCCCACCCAAGATAATGGGATTATTTCAAAAGTGTATAAGAACATGCTGCTTTTTCAAATCGCAATGAAATGATGAAAGTACAGGAGGATGAGAGACTATTTTCTCATTTTCTCATCATTTTTTTTATACTGCAAGAAAAGAGAGAGAGGGAGAGAGAGAGAGAGAGAGAGAGAAGAGGATGCCATATTTCCAGCCCACTATTCTCTTGAGCTCCCCAGTAGGTGTACGAGCACCCAACAAACTGGGAGAGGATGATTACAGTTGTTTCAGAGCAAAAAACGACAGAGACAGAGGAGAGAAAGAGAGAGAGAGGAATAAAGAGAGGAGGAGATAGTAGTGAGAGAGAGAGAGAGAGAGAGAGGAGGAGAGAGGAGATGAAGGGAGAGACAGAGGAGGGAGAGAAAGACAGAGCGAGAGTGAGAGAAACACGAGTGAATCTAAACCCTCTTCGGCAGTGTGGGAGAGAGATCAATTGTTATAACATTACTGGGTTGGAAAGTAGTAATTCACTTCATTGTCGATGAACGCCTGCAAAATAACACCTCTGATTACATGCAATCAATGCGATAATGGCAAAAACACATTTGTACAATGGGCCGCGCGGCCATAAAGCTGTCTCAGGCATGCAGCGGAGGCACACACCAAGCCTTGAGTACGCAATAAATGTTACATCGGCCAGTAGCCGCTTTCAAAGACATAAAAGTCTGGATGAGGACGGAAGGAAAGCGCACACACACACACACACACACCAACACGGTGCTAGACCTGTGGCAACACCAGCGACCTTTACTGGGAGAACTGGGATTACTGGTGTAGCTGAACCTTTTGAATTTATTTGATGGAAAACTAGAAAGTAAATGGTAACCCCGTTGGAATATGACAAATGAAAGCATATAACGTACCCCATGCAATCTATGCAGTGATTTCATTTAAAGAAATACATTTAATTTAAAGAAGTACATTACAATTCATTATCAATAGTGCTCTATAAAAGCTCTACAGTTTGCCAATATTTATGTCACTCATTCACGTCATCACTAAGATCAAACTGAAGTGTATAAGTCTGTATGCTGTAGAGTTGTGTTTATGTGAATGCGTGTGTGTGTGTGTGTGTGTGTGTGTGTGTGTGTGTGCGTGTGTGTGTGTGAGAGAGAGAGATCGTAGAGTGTGAATGTGTGTTGTGTGTGAGGACCTGTCTCTTTGTAGTGTTTTGTCTGGGTTTTCCTTCTAACCTCTCTCCCTCTCTGCACAGGACAGCACTGCTGTGCTAGGGTGATTCCACACCGATAAGCACCCAGCGTGTGTGTGTGTGTGTGTGTGTGTGTGTGTGTGGTAAGGTTGTCAGGAGTGTGTGTGCATGTGCATGAAAGTGAATGTGTGTACATGTCTGCATAGCTCTGTGTGTGTGTGTGTGTGTGTGTGTGTGTGTGTGTGTGTGTGAGTGTGAGTGTGTGTGAGTTTGACGGCCTCTGGCAGGCTCTCAGATGGGAATCTTGATGATTTAGGTCATTTTCTGGTCAGATAAGTGTGCTGCTGCCACCCGTTATCTTTCTCTGCTGCAACGCGGGGCCCCTGACACACACACACACACCACACACACACACACACACGCCTTTAAAACGCCAGCCGTTGATGCGTGCACACACACAATTCATCACACTCTATATAAAAATACTACTACATCGTTATAACATTACATTATAACTACTGCATATGTTCACAATGTCAATAGCAGCAATTATCAAATAATACTATTTCAAATATATTTTTCCTATTAGGATTAATTTCATAATTATAGTTGCAAATAATGTTTATATAATGTGTAAACAGGTTATTTTGGTATGTTCTATTTTTGCTTTGGCCATTATGAGTATCATATTATTGTGTGCCACTCTGAAAATTAGGGCAGTTATGAGCAGCATGCTCGCTAGGAGTTTGTGTGTGTGTGTGTGTGTGTGTGTGTGTGTGGGGGGGGGGGGTTGTTTGTGTGTTTGGAACGTGTTACTAAGACGCTGTGTTTTTCAATAAACAGAATGCCTCAAATCAGCAGGCTGACTTCCTGAGAGTGTAAAGCCCTCATCTGGTTAAAGACTGAGTGAGTGACCAGGCAGATTTAAGCGACGGGGGTGGTGTGTGTGTGTGTGAACCGGAGCGCACCGTGAAATGAAATTGCACGCAAATATAATAAAACAACCGCTGGCGAAAAAACAGGTGGATTAAGAACCACATTTTATTAAACAGATGGTAAAAGAGGATTTCATTCCAGGAAATATGACAAGCTCAGGAAAAAAAAAAAGTGGGGGCAAAAAAGGTGTGTGTGTGTGTGTGTGACTGAGTGTATGTGTGTGTGTGTGTGTGTGTGTCTGACTGAGTGTATGTGTGTGTGTGTGTGTGTGAGTAAGAGAGAGAGAGAGAAAGGTTGGGGGGTGGACGGTTGTTTTTTCGGAGAGTGTAACGGGAGAAAGGAGGGGGGGGGCATGTCTTTAACCAGATCAGATTCTTGAAATTGGCTGTCAAGTCGGGATTGTTGTGAATTTATACGCGTCGATCAGTGGTGGGAGAGGCTGAGAGCCGTGCCGCCACCTTCCCCGCGCAAAGCATCTTAAATTTTCAACGGCACCATCTGTTAGCAAATCTAATTCACATTCGGCCCCATAATCGGGTTTACCTCCTGTAATACCCACTCTGCCAGTCTTTCGCAGCGTGCCTCCACTCGGCTGTGCAGAGATGGGACCAGAACTCTGTCCTCCCATTCCCCCCTC
This sequence comes from Alosa sapidissima, assembly GCF_018492685.1. Lineage (NCBI taxonomy): Eukaryota > Metazoa > Chordata > Actinopteri > Clupeiformes > Clupeidae > Alosa > Alosa sapidissima. Next base: position 25,102,716 of record NC_055975.1, on the reverse strand, counting down.
TCTCTCTCTCTCTCTCTCTTCCCCCTCTCTCTCTCCCTCTCTCTTTCCGTCCCCCCCTCTCTCTCTCTTTCTGTGATATGCTAAAAGAACTTTCATTAGCGTGGTGTATGCTAACATGTGAGGTGCTCAAAGTGGGACAGATTGCTGTAATCACTATCCTGTATACTGACCTGAACTGGACTAGCAGGCCCTGAACTGAATCTGAGAGGGCATCTGTCATGTGTTATGGGGGACACGACAGAACCACCATGCAGGTGATAACAGAGCATGTGTCAGTAAATGGTAATGATACCATAATAAACAAAAAAATATAATTTTCATATTGTAATTCTTCCATACAATACAAACAAACTGCATTTTTTTCCTGTAACATTTATATTAATATTGTATATAAAATAGATTGTTAAAAAAAAATGTGAGATAGGGACATGAAAAAAAAATATTAGAAAAATTATTTAGAATAAAATATCAATTTAAAATAATAAATAGCCTTATTTTTAAAAAATGTTTTATGTAAAAACCTCTGAACTACTCTAAAGGTGTTTCATAAATACACAACACAGATGTATATATAAAATGAAATTTTAGAAGATCTCCTAACAATATCTAAACGTTAGTATCTTATTTTGGAACAGGATCTGAAGCAAATTTGTAGAAATCTATATTTCAACAGGTGCTGTAATGATAAGCACAGCCGTGTGTGATATGTACGGAAATCCCTGGTTTTTAAAGGATTCTTTCCTCATTATCCCCACCTCTTTCTAATAAGGTTCCATGGCACACTACTTCAGCTGCTGGGGAAAAGATTACCCATCTGTGTTAGGCCAATCTAGTTTTATTACACATTTCACTAAATTTACAGTAACAAGCTGGCTCCCTTGACAAATTAATCACTTTCCCAGCATTTTATCATATAAATAAATATCACCTCTAGAGAGGAATAAGCTAAAGCAGTTGATTCAGACCATCTATCAGTGCAGTGGCAATCGGCTGGGTAATTGCTCAGGACCAGATGGAGTTTTTTTTCCCTGACCTGGGGCTTGGGTCGGTGGTGTGTGTGTGTGTGTGTGTGTGTGAGAGAGAGAGAGAGAGAGAGAGAGAGAGAGAGAGATTAGAGAGAGGGTGGGTGTGTGTGTGTGTGTGTGTGAGAGTGAATGTGGGTGCCCTGTCTGGATCTGGGTGCTTTGAGGTGTGAGTTATTAGCAGTGTGACTGTGTGGTGTGTGTGTGTGTGTGTTTGTGTGCTGCGTGTCTGAAGAATTCTGTGTGTGCTTTGCATGACTGTGAATCCTGAGAGCGGGTGGCTGTCTATTTTGGTAAAGAGGGTTTATTAGTCTGAGCCAAACTAAGCCAAAACCAAGACAAACTGGAAAGTGAGGCCCACGACTAATGATCTGATAACCCTCTAGTGTGTGTGCGTGTGTGTGTGTGTGTGTGTGTGTGTGTGTGTGTGTGTGTGTGTGTGTCCGTCTCCCTTGCGCGCATGCTTTGTGCTAGTGTGCCTGCTCTCTGTGTGTTCAAATCAATGCGTGTCTCGGAGCTCGAGTGACTACTCGCCGTCTGACTGGGAGTTGGCGTGGCCACACATGCATGTGCGTGCGCCGACTGCCCACACTGATGCCAGCGCCCACGCCATGCCATGTCAAGCCTCTGTGTGTGTGTGTGTGTGTGTGTGTCTGTGCGTGTGCTGAAAGCTCCCCGCGGCCTGCTGCTAGTGGGGGAACCTCCTGGGTGGCGACATCAGGGGCCAGTGTATGAAAGAGGGAATATGTTTGTGACATTTATGTTTCCCTTGCCAAAGCGCGCGCTTAGCCCTGACCCTCTCCTCTCCTCTCCTCTCCTCTCCTCTCCTCTCCGCTCCTCTCCTCTCTCTCCTCTCCTCTCCTCTCCTCTCCTCTCCGCTCGTCTCATCTGTTGCCCCATATTTCATCTGCGAGGGGCAGCTCGGAGGCCTACTGCCAAGCACGTAGGGCTGAGCCACGCTACTGCTACTGCTACTGCTACTGCTACTGCTACGCTTGCTGCTGGGGACACTATTCTGGCCCTGGACGAGGCAGCGACTGTGTGTGTGTGTGTGTGTGTGTGTGCGTGTGCGTGCACAACGTGCTCCTCGTCTTCTTAAAAACAAAAACAACCCTGAGACACAATAAACAGCTGGACATCAGCTCAAATGTGCTGTAGATGGCACTACAGAAGAACAAATACCATGTTCCTGTATTTATACAATTACACACAATAAAAATGAAGAAAACAAAAACATGAGCAGTCCACACACACACACACACACACACATACTCGGGGTGGGGGACAGACTCTGCTCTGCCATATTTGTGTGTCAGCGATGGACCTGGCCTTTTCCATATTGATCCTGGATGGTTTGTTTAAAGATTTCTGCTTTGCTCAGTCTAGTGAATAAAGCTGGGCTCTAGTGCGTCTGCAACGCCACAGAAGGCTGGCTGCATTTGCTAAAAGCTAATGAACGAGAAACCCACCGCACTGAAAAAGACTGCACACACACACACAAATACACACTCTCACACACCACACACAACTCCCCCCTTAAGCCTCCATCGCCCTCCACTTTGCCACGGCAACAACACCACCAGCCACCGGATGCCAAGCGGCTCGCTGGCGAGTTCAGTGGGGTGCCCTGGGTAACGCCACTGGCCATGGCGTGACTCTCCGGTCGCTGGCACCTCTCCTGGTCCCCAGCACAGGCCCGAGTCGTGGCCAGTAACGTGAGTCTGATTGGCTTAAACCACAGAAGACTTTTGCCTGCGAATCGAGTCTAATTGGTTTGACCCAGACTGACCCTGCAGAAATCCAATTGACATAAGACTCTTTGAGTGCAGCAAAGAAGCACAGTCACTCCTTTTTAAAGGGTTTTGCTTAAACTCTACAATCTCACGGATGGGGGTGCCAAGGGCTCGGGCGGCCGTGTTTGGTAGGCTCAGCGATGGGTAATGGTAAGCCAGTTGCCTCGCCGGACCAACACGGAAACCGCCACCAAACGATTAGATAAAGCCTCCACCAGGAACTAAAATACTACTGCGGCGAGTTTGATGCTCACATGATCCCTGTGATCTGACTGATCACACGGTTACGGTTCTCAACAACAAAAATAAAATTATAAAATGAAAGGAGATTAAAGTGGTGTACTGACAGTATAAAAGTTAGTCTCCGAAAAGTTAGTCACCTAAGTACATTGTGATGTTGAATATTCTGATAGGTATAATAAGAGAATTAAGCAGCATGGTTGCTGAGAGAGTGTAAAGTGTGGTGTGACGTTTTTTTGTTTTTTTTATAAACTCAAGGCTCAGTCCACTGAAAGACAAACACGGCTATGATTTAGAAAGATCTCCAACGTGCTCAATGAGAAATGAAATGATCTGTAAAAAAAAGGTGAATTAGAGGATGGTAAAAAAAAAATCAAACACGACGGCTTCCCATTGACCTTCCTAACGACTCCCTCAGTGATCCCCACGCAGATAATATATGTGACCTCAAACAAATTACATTAATCAAACAAAGCCATTTTAGACGGGATAAGGACTCAGAGAGAGAGAGAGAGAGAGAGAGAGAGGGATAGAAAGAGAGGGATAGAGAGAGAGGGGGACAAAGAGAGAGAGAGAGAGGGGAAGAGGCCTCAGCAAAGACTCTTAACTGGTCACATCTGGCTGTATTTTATACGCAAATCAGCCTCCACTAAATCTAGATAAAAC
>NC_055975.1:25088995-25096495 GCF_018492685.1 Alosa sapidissima | reverse complement strand
ATCAGATGGAAATAACCATTAGGCATGGGCCATGGACAGCAAACCGCCCGCAACAAAACATAGGCAAATTACATGAGGAGGCAAAGAACAACAATGCAAAACAACCCCAGGCAACCGCCAGGCAACTGCCAGGCCTTTCAGCTCAGGAAGAGAAGAGAGGGGCAAATCAGGAGGAAACCAGAGCATTGATAATTGTTAGGTTTTAGTTACAGCACAGGGAAATCGAAAAGGAGAATCAGGGAAAGACGAGTCCTGAGCGGGCTGAGGGACGGCGGCGGCTAATTTGGGAGCCTGAGTTGCACAGGGTCCTTGTGGGACAGTGTACAGGTCTCGCACACACACACACACACACACACACACACACACACACACACACACACGTTCTGTCACTCACTCTCTCTCTCTCTCTCACACACACACACACACAGACACACACACACACACACACATGTTCTGTCACTCACTCTCTCTCTCTCACACACACACACACACACACACACACACACACACACACACACACACACACATGTTCTGTCACTCACTCTCTCTCACATACACACACACACACACACACAGACATACAAACTCACCTACACTCACACACACACAGGCAAACACACCCATCTCCTACTGTCTCTGTAATGAAGAGAGGAGTCTCCCTAATTCTGCCTTTCGGTTCCATCTGAGCGGACACGTTCAGTGCCATTAGCTACGGCACCTCCAGCTCCAGCCGCGCGGCCGCTAATGAAGCTAATCACTGCACTAATACAGCCCCGCGCCATGCCCGCGCCATGCCCGCGCCGTGCCCGTGCCGTGCTCGCGCCCCGAACGTCCCTCTTCATTTCTGTCTCTCCTGCTCTCCCGCTCCAAGGACCTGTCCGTCTCTGCCTGCCTGCTTGGCGCTCGTCGCTCCCGCTCCAAGGACCTGCCTATCTCTCTGCTGTCGTCTCTCCCTGCAGATCGAAGGGGCGATGTCCGAAGGGCCATTTATTTATTTATTTATTTGTTTATTTATTTATTAGAGTTTATTTGATAGGGACAGATTCAATATACATAGATGCAGTATACATCTGCCACCCTCTTACATCTCCTCGACTAATGGGGGTATTTTGTAAATAAATGTAAATGCGAATGTAAATCAGGTTTCTAGGCCAAGTGTACTTGCGTACACAAGGAATTTGGTCTCTGCATTTATCCCATCCGTGAATTAGTGAACACACAGAGCACACAGTGAGTTTTGGTTGTTATGTTTGACGGAATTATATTCAGACATTTGGTAGTGTTTTTTTCCCCCCCACATACAGGCTACTTAATGTTAATTGATTGGCTGGGCAATCATAAAAAAAATTACAATTACATGGAAATATAATGAAAAAAGAATATTATTTATTTTGCTTGCTGTTCTATTTTTGTCCTAAAGTTGTGTGTATGTGTGTGTGTGTGTGGGCATGTGGGTGTCTAACTATTTGTTGTGCATCACAGTCTGGCACTTTTTTTTCTGTTGGGGTTATAAAAACTAGGAGATGTGGGCAGCTAAGTTAAGTGTGTGTGTGTGTGTGTGTGTGCGTGTGTGTGTGTGTGTGTATGCGTGTGTGTGTGTGTGTGCGTGTGTGTGTGTGTGTGTGTGTGTGTGTGTATGTGCGTGTGTGTGTGTGCGTGTGCGTGTGTGTGTGTGTGTGTGGGAAGTGTGTTTATCCCACAAACAGCGATGCGGGCAGGGCGCAGGGAGTTGTGTTTGTGGGGGACACACTGCGCAGCACCGGGGGCGTGTTTAGACTAAGGTCTGCTGTCAGGGTTTAGTGGAAAAAAGGACCTAACACGTAATGTGTTCGCTTTAGTTCTGGTCGAGTGAGCAGGAGAATCGATAGGCTTCGCAGACGCGACCAGTTTGGCTACAGCCGTAGCTGAGTCTAAGGATCCTACTCTCTTACCCTCAATGCACACACATATATAGGATCACATTGGAAACATACTGAAATGGTATTTAAATTTTATTCTGAAGTTATAAGTTCATAAACAACAGGAAAAATAACATCAAAAGCCAATGTTAACAGTCACTGAAGAGTAGAATAAAGTATGAATAGTCTAACAGTATAGGCTTTTTACATAAATAGATATAGTATCGATAATATAACAGTTATTATTATATACACTGCACATTCAACACACACATACATAGAATTTGAATTGTAATTTTCTATGGTGCAACAAAATGCAAGAAAGGACACAAGAATACGTGCACATTCGCAGGCACATGACAGATGCATATATACACATACACAAACACACATACAAACACACACACAAACACAACGACATAAAAACATACACGCTGTTCACGCTCTCTCTTGGATTTTTCATACATACATACAACTGAGACCCTCTCTTAGTTTAGCGGGAAACACAACACAGCCACCTCACTCTTCATGGAAATACAACACTTTGTGAAAATTTCAGACGGACAATAGATCAGAGGTTCATCAGCTAAAAATATTTCATTTTTTATCTCACGTGTTCCCTTTGGTGCACCTAAAACAACAGCCGCCTTTCTGAGCCACAATCTAAGTGACAGAAACAGACGCGTCTACCCAGGGCTTCTCTCCCTTGGACTGCTGCTGCTGCTGCTGGAGAGGCCGTGCGCGTGCTATACAACAAAAACATTTTATCGGAGTCGGCCCGTCAGCAAAATCAGCACCTTTCTCAGAGCTTCCCATTAAAAGCCTTACAAAGAGAGAGAGAGAGAGAGAGAGAGAGAGAGGGTGAGAGAGAGAGAGAGAAAGAAAGAGTCGAGAGAGAGAGAGAGATGGTGAGAGAGAGAGAGAGGGTGAGAAAGAGAGAGAGATAGAGAGAGAGAGGGAGAGAGAGAGAGAGAGGAAACCAAACTCGGTGATAAAAGTGAAGCAGGGGGAGGGGCAGGAAGAAGATCTAAAAAGGAGAGACCGGACTTGGACAAAGTGCAACGGTAATAAACTCAAACCTCACTCGGATGTCACTAAACTCCTTTACAACAAACAAGAAAACAACAACAACAAAACAAAATAAACCAAAGAAGGCAACACAATAAATGGATTTGCGATGCATCCATTAAAATATTACTAAAAAGTACATTTTCAAAAAATCACAATAATTCAAACTTAATTTTAAAAAGAACTAACCTGAACTCCAACCTAAACTAAAACCTGAGATCAATAAAATAAATGAAATCCATCAATAATAACAATAAAAAAAAAAAAGTTTTTTTAAGAATTAAACCTCTTTACGCTTTAAGACTTCAAAACTCCAGTGGGCTTAAATAGAGGAGATAATATCAAAGGGCTGTTGTAAAGGCAAACCGTGTGCGCGGGATAGGCAAACAGGGCCGTGGAGGCTGGGCTGGGGAGCTAACAAGCGAGCTCTACCTGAGCCCATTTCACACTCCTGTCACCGGTACTAAGCACAGCCGGCGCTTGGACAAGGATTAGCAGCCAGGACAATGAGCTGAATTAAGCCCAGAGAGGGAGGGAGAGAGAGAGAGAGAGAGAGAGAGAGAGAGAGAGAGAGAGAGAGGGAGAGAGAGAGAAAGAGGGAGAGAGAGGGAGAGAGAGAGCTGTCTATGTATATGAGTGTCTCTGTGTGTCTCTGTGTATGTCAATTTGTATATGCATTTGTGGGTGTCATATGGTATGGGCTTGTGCAAGAGTGTGTGTGTGTGTGTATGTGTGTGTGTGTGTGTGTGCATGCCGGCCGGCCGGTTCACTGGAGTGTTGCTATTCCATCTGCGAGCCGAGGCGGTGTGATTGATTAGACAGGTGCCATTCTTCCTGACGGAGGAAGGAGGCCGAACAGGACGACGCCACGACACGCCGCACCAGACAGCTAACACAGCCTGACTGGCTCCGGACACGGCCTGTCCGAACGCTCAGCTGACCACACACACACACACACACACACACACACACGCGCGCGCGCGCGCGCGCACACCGCCATGTACCGCCACACACACCGGCTGCCCTACTAATTATCCTGCTCAACTCACCGGAGCTATCGCATAAGAGGTGACCTGATAAACACACACACACAAACACACAGATGCACACCTGAAAGGTGCGTGCAAAGGAATGCACACACACTTGCACACACACACAAGGCTGAACACACACATAAAGATCAGATACACACAAAGGTGTATGGACACACGCACACACATACACTCTCTCTCAAACTCACACATAGACAAGCACAGCGTGCATTAACCCGTAGTTTAGAATACGTAATCATTTACCCAGACACAACATGTCAAAACAATGGAACTGTGAGTGTCTAAGTGCAAGAGCGATTACAATGAGCACAAAACAAATCCCTTTCAATGCAAATGCACTGCAGACAAAGGGGAGAGGAGGTGTGTGTGTGTGTGTGTGTGTGTGTGTGTGTGTGCCTAAGAGAGAGAGTATGTTTGCATTATTATTGTTCTATCAGTGCTCTGTGTGTGTGTGTGTGTGTGTGTGTGTGTGTGTGTGTGTGTGTGTGTGTGTGTGTGTGCGTGCGTGCTGATGAGTCCAGCAGGCAGGGGGAGGCAGGCCGGGTGCCGGCCATGCGGCAGATGGACTGTCGTCTTTAATATGACATCGCACACGCGCAAGTGACAGGCCCGGCATGAGCGCCTTCTACAGGAATGCACCGCTTCAATCGGGCTCGGCGGGGTGTGTGTGTGTATGTGTGTGTGTGTGTGTGTGTGTGTGTGTGTGTGTGTGTGTGTGTGTGTGAAGAGGGGGGTCGGGAGAGATAAGAGGAAAGGTAACCATGAGGCCGCCCACTTGATACTAATGCCGTGCGTCGCTGGGATCGTCGCTGTGGTTACGCGCTTCTTACACACCCTGCTGCTGTGCCGCACACACACTCCGCCCCTTCCTGTTTCAGCCGACTATTTTAGTTTTTGTCGTTTTTTTAATAAGCAGGTCAGGTGTGGGGTTGTGTGTCTGCTCCGTCTGTGATGCACTTTGATAGTGGACGCACATTTGTCGATTGGGCAGCGGGACCAACAGACTCGCTCGTGGGATTGAGCGGGCGAAACAAAATGTTCCGTGGTTCAGGTGTATCTGAATTATTACAGCGCTAAAGCTGATTTGTATGAATCCTCAAATCAAAACTGTCTGGAAAATACAAAGACTAAACCTAAAATACTTATCTAAAGTCACTCAATAACAGAGACTTTGTATCAAAATTTTCACAAAGTTTTTTTTAAAATTATTATTATTATCTATAATTTGAACATGAATGTATGGAGGAATCCAAAATTTCTCTGGAGTATCGTTTAACAAATTGTAGTAACAAATATAAAATTGTTAATACAGCAAAATCACAGAAAATTAAACAATTCAAAGACCAATTAAATTCAAAGGTAATTTTTTTACCCTAAATCACTGTCATTCTTTTTTATTTTGTGTTTTCTTTTTTCTTTTATCAGAACCCTCAATTGATTGAACACTATTACTGTGGAGCTGGTATGTGCTAGTGTGTGCGTGTGTGTGTGTGTGTGTGTGTTAGCTCGAGGTAGGCTCTTTGGGTTTGCGTGCCGAGGAGGCAGATGATCTGCTCAAATGCGAATAGGAAGCGGCCGAGTGTGACCTGACAACAGCTCTGACGCGTGGCGCGCACGTGTGCCCGTGTGTGTGTGTGTGTGTGTGTGTGTGTGTGTATTGTGGTCAGGCAGAGATAAAAGCTCCTTTCTCTCTCTCTCTTGGTCTGTCGACCTACTGGTAAGCTAAATGCCAGTATCCTCTCTACGCATTAAACAAATCTAAGTGTTGAGGCGCTCTCCGCATGCAAAACACTTCAGCACTTGCAACACTCACTGTCGCATCGTAAAGACCAAAGCCAATGAACATGGTCAAAAATGTTTTTACATGGTTGAGAAAAGGTCAACCAAACTAAACAACCATATTTTTTTATGTCTAAAAATTCAGATTTTTTTAAATGAATAACATTAAGTCAAGAAAAAAAGAGATAAACGTTCTTCTCTATGGTTGAACCTATATAAATAGTAAAACATTTTAACAACAAATTTGAAAATAGTAATACAACAAATCTTCTAAACTGTAACATTGTTTGATTACGGAAGCCCATCAAAATATAACATATCAGCTACACAACAGCTACACAATCATCGAATTCACCGAAACTGTTCAATGCAAACAGTTTCACTGCAAAACAGCCCAAAACCATCTAGGCCACATCAGCAAAAGAATACATATAGAAGAATCAGGAACATGAGCAGTCTGAGCCCCTAAAATAACACATAATGTGGACCAGCCAACAAGGGGGGGGGGTTCTTTTTTGAGTGTGTGTGTGTGTGTTGGGGGGTGGTGGTCCAAACACCCCCATTTGCAGCTGAAAAGCAGGCTACAGAGAGGAAAGACAGCCCCCCCACACACACACACACACACCCCGCCGCACCCCATCCCCCGTCCAACCAACCGAGCGTCCGACCACCCAGCCCCCGTCTCTCCGTGTCTGTCCCTGCTGCCGCTTGTCCCCCCATCGCGCGCGAGCGTGAAGTATGATGGGAGAAAGAGAGGCGGAATATTTCACTGTCACTCGCCACCCGTCGCCACCATTCGCTTCCCCCACACACCGCCACGGGACCCTGACAATTTCATCATTTAATACAAGTGCAGCGCATGTACAGAGCCACGCACGCGAGAGAGAGAGAGAGAGAGAGAGAGAGACGCGCACACACACACACACACACGCACGCAAGAGAGAGAGAGAGAGAGACGCACACACACACACACACACACACACACACACACACACACGCAAAAGAGAGATGCACACACACACACACACACACGCAAGAGAGAGAGAGAGAGATGCACACACACACGCACGCAAGAGAGAGAGAGAGAGAGACACACACACACGCACGCAAGAGAGAGAGAGAGAGAGAGACGCACACGCACACGCAGAAACACACGCAGACATGTCCATAGGAGCACAGAAGACCCAGGCGATACCACACACACACACACACACGCATAGACTCTCTACAATGCATGCTGCTTTGCACAAAAACACACTTACACATGCACAGGCACATGCATGGACACACACACACACACACACACACACACACCATACACACACACACACACACACACACACACACACACACACACACACACACCATACACACACACACCACACACACACACACACACACACACACACACACACACACACACACACACACACACACACACACACACACCATACACACACACACACACACACACACACACACACACACACACACACACCATACACACACACACACACACACACACACACACACACACACACACACACACATACACACACACACACACACACACACACACACACACACACACACACACACACACACACACACACACACACACCATACACACTGTATTCTTTCTACACCTTGAAATCAAGATGTTACGGGCCCTGCAGCCCCTGTGACCCCTTCAGAGTGAGTGT
>NC_055975.1:25078995-25086495 GCF_018492685.1 Alosa sapidissima | reverse complement strand
AGCCTTTCATGTTTCCCAATCGTCATCGGCCCGGGGAACAAAAGCCACTGAGCGGAGGTGAGCAGAGAAGACAGCTCGTGCAATTAGAGCCCACACCACGACCAGAGACCACGCAACCACAGCCACAGCCACAGCCTGGCTCCGGCACAGTCACCACGGCAGAAGAAACGACACGACACACTGTCTGTCTCTGTCTCTGTCCGTCTGTCTGTCTGTCTCGTGTAGCTAAGCTACAACTGTCTCCATGTCTCTGCCTCTGTCGCTCGCTCCAAACACAGCACAGGAAAATACTCATAAAATCTATCCTGAAACCACCAGAGGATTAGCCAAGCAGAAGAAAAAAGAAAAAAAGTTAAAGGATAAAAGAAACAAAAAAACGAGTCTGCAGTACAATCCACCGGTTTCAATTTGGAAGTAACAATAAAATAAAATAAAATTAATTTACAGATAAAAATAGTGAAAATAGACGTGAACGGAAAACAGCGCAATGCTGGAAAAAAAATCAACAGGCATTTGTTTTTCTTTCACAGGTATATTTGTAGTCTAAACCGTCTGCATCCGTGTACTTATTTTGGGAAATGACAAGACGAGATATTTAGCAGATACCATGTTCATGCATTTACACTGTTTCAGAAAAATGCCTCCACCAATTTAACTCAAATCAAAATAAAGAAACATACATTTCTGATATTATCCTATTCATGCAAAATATATAACAATTAAAATAATCTCTATTTAAACAATTAAACTAATTACTAATGCCAGGAATGCATTTAGATTTTACAATTTCCTGATAGACAGATCTCGAATAGACAATGGATAGACAGAGCATTTCAAATTGTATATTTTCTCTTTAAAAATGCATCGAACACTATTGCAGAGAGTAACAAAAATGTGCAAAATATATTAAATATTATCAATGGTAAAAATGCAGTCACTTTTCTTTTTAGTGCTTAAATTCACAGATTCCAAACAATCACACCAGCTCACTAAAAGAGATTTTTACCTTCATTTCTGACTCTCTCCTCTAATATAGAAAAGCTAATAAAATATTAAATATAACATGGAAAGACTCAACTCCTGGCAATTATCAAAACAACCAAATTAGCACTTGTTGTTATTTTCATTAAAATGCCAATTAGACTCTCGGCAGTCAATGTCTATTTCAGGAGATCAAACAGTGAATCAGCAGCAGTGTGGAGGAGGAAGATGTCAAAAAGCACCGCTCTTATCAGTGAATCTACTTCCATAAGCTTCCCTAATCCACATGCCCTAATGGTCCCAATGCGAGCGAAATCAACACACACACGTTTTCCAAGCAGGAGAGGCTCCTGGTATCTGGAAGTGTGTCGCCCTTCCCCAAGCCAAGACCAGACACACTCCAGCACATCTGACAAGCCACTGGGCTCCTTCCAAAAAACACACAACGCAAAAACAGACAACGCAAAAGAAACAATTGCACCCTTAAACAAAAATTATATTTGTAATTTTTTGTTGTTGACACAGTCGTTTCTCTAGCCCATGATTTAGAGAGCCAATCTAAGTAGTGAGGCAAGGGTATAAATGAGCTGCAGTCGCTGTATGCTGGCTGTCTCCTGTGCATTACCGAGTTAACCTCTCTCTCTGCCTCCCTCCACCCCATGCCACCCTGAAGAGCGGCTCAGCTCTTGACGTCTTATCAGTGTTTTAAGGCGAAGAGGGCCGGAGGTTAATAGTTTTGGCATTTTCCTTTATGAAAGAAATCAGGGGAGCCGCTGCCCTCTTTGCCTCGCTTGTTTTCGGACCATCGCTCCAACACTGAGCACGTATCATATGAAGCATTCCATTACAGGGCACGTTCAAATATAAACACACACACACACACACACACGCGCGCGCGCCAACACAACGCGACTCACAATATTTATCTCAAGCCTTTTTAAGTCCTCACAAACATACATTTTTCAATGTCTGTCTTTTTTGTGTCTTTCTTTTTTTTTTTGCTCTTAATTGCAAATTAAAATATAAGAGCAAAGTTGTTTTTGCTACAGTTGCCGCAGCAAATTTTCAACATTCAGAAGACTACACTGACATCTCTGTAATGAAGAGCAGACAGAAAATTAAAATATGTGATTTACAACTCACTTGTTTTTTTTTTATTCTGTCATCTACATAAAACAAGTGTGTTCCCTCTCTCTCTCTCTCTCTCTTGCTCTGTCTATCTTTTTCCCCTCCCGTTGGGCTGATTTACTGGGCGCTATGAGCACAGTGGCTGGTCCCTGGCCACCGTCTCTCTCTCTCTCGCTCTCTCTCCCCGTCTGTCCCCCAGCTGAGTGAGGGAGAGCGGGGGAGGCTACCTCATGCGGCCCCCCCTGAGCTGACCAGCTCCATGGCTCCCCAGCAGACAGACAAGACAAGCAGGGGGGAGCGAGCGAGCGAGCGAGAGAGAGAGAGAGAGAGAGAGAGAGAGAGAGAGAGGGGAAGAGAGGGAGGGAGTGGGAGTGCGGTGTGCGGAGAGTGCCGTCCGCTCACCGAGTGAGCTCACCCCTGCTGCCGCTCCCCTCTCTCCTTCTCCCTCTCTCCCCAACGCCGTCCGCGGGACGCACGCACAGCAGGCTGTTCTGAAATTTAAGCCATGCCGGTGTTTGAGAGCGCTTTCTCTGCCTGCTTGCCTGCCTGCCTCCCCCTCCTCCTCCTCCTCCTCCTCCTCCTGCTTCTCCTCCTGCTGCCCTGACCACTCTCCCTCTCCCTCCGTCCCTCTGCTTCCGTCCCCGGCTGCTTCTCTCTCCCTCTCCCCCTGCTCCTCCGCGCCGGACACTCACGTCAAAACACACACAGACGCTTACGCTGCACTTTTGTCATTCTAATTTAAATAAATATATAATAAATAAATACATAAACAAATATAAACCTCACTCTCTCTCACCTCAATGCCTGTTTTTGTATTTATGAAAAACACTTTGGTTTCTTATGACAGGCAAAAGTGGCAGAGTAACAACACTCTGTTAGCTGACACACACTCACTGTCTCACACACTCTGTCACACACACATTCTCAGGTCTTGTTCAGGTAGCGGCAAGCGGTGTTGAACACATCGCGTGAGAGCTCCTACACTAAAGCCCTGCACCGGCAGCCTGTGTCGCTGCACACACACACACACACACACACACACACACACACACAGATCCCTACCTCACGCTACCTGGCAGTGAAAACAACCTCAACATGCTACCAGCCATCTCTGCAGTACTGACAAGTGTAGACACCAAACAGAAACACACTCTAAGACTCTTTCTCACATACACACCAATCACACACACACACACAAATAAAGTCAAGAAACACAAGCACAAATACACAAGCACATGGACAAACAAGCATTCCCAATGACACAAGTAGTAGAAGAAGAAAAAGGAAAATTTACCTACTCTTGATCAGAGTGCAGAGGAAAACACTCAGGCAGTGAAACTTCTACCGAATCCATGTGCGCTCTGGCACCATAATTTGTGCAAACCCCTCTATAAATCAAAGTTTTTTTTCCCTTCCTCTCTCTCTCTCCCTCTCTTCCTCTCTCTGTCCTTCTCACTGTGTCTCTCTCTCTCTCTCCCTTCTCACCGTGCTCCCTTTTTTTGTGACTGAGCGCTGCAATTAGCACAAGCGTTCTCCCGGTGACAAGCCTATAGGCATACTCGGCTGGGACCAAGAGCTGCTGCACACTTCTAATCAAGGACTTAAAGCCGCGATTGGTGCTCATTAATATGAAGTAAGCCTTTGCATATGTAGTCCCACCGGTCCTGTCGCCAGATTGGTGCCTTCCCAGCCAATTGGAGCGGCATAGAGCTCGCTCGGCGCACTGAGAGAGGGGGGGGTGGACAGGGAGGGGACAGAGAGAGAGCCGACGAGGAGGGGGGCGCGGTATAACGTCGGGGAGAGAGAGAGAGGGAGGAGAAAGAGAGAGAGAGAGAGGGAGGGAAAGAGAGTGGGAGGGAAGGAGGGAGGAGAGAGACAGAGAGGGGGGGATTTAAAGAAGCAGTGCATTCTATTTCTCTCTCTCTCTCTCTCTCGCTCTCTACCCTCTCTCATAAGGCAATGCTTATCAGCTCCCTCTGTCATGAGGACAGATAAAGCCTTTAAGTTTGTTGATACACAACAGTGTGAATGGAGCGGCGTGATAATAACACACACTGCCATTTGTTTACATCTAAAGCCCTCTCTTTTTTTAACTCCACACATTCCTGCACCCCATTTCCATCCAACAGATCAACAAAAAGGACACTGCTGACCCAAACCTCACATCGCACTTACACTACTTACTGTCCATACAACTGCATCAACGTACAACAAAGACTATTTAAAAATAAAAAAACACTATATTTATTTTTTACATATGGTTTGTGTTTGTGTCAAACGTGTAAGGTGTCAGAGAATGAAAAAAAGAAAATAAAAACAAGCACAACTTATACCATAAATAAAAAACGATATGCATATAGGAACGCATAGGGAAAACAACGCTTCACATGGTAAATTGAAATCCCAATCTGTTTAACTCAAGCCTTCACAGACAGTGCCTGCCACTATCCTGTCTGCACACAGTCACAGAATCAATTCAAAGCCTCAAACACAGAGACAAGTGGCATGTTGAGCTGAGTTCTCCTAGTGGACTGGGAGAAGGTCCTGGAGGGAGAGTGGAGGAGAGAGGGAGAGAGAAGAAAGAGAGAGAGAAAGAGAGAGGGAGAAAGAGAGAGAGAAAGAGAGAGAGAGAGAGTAGGAGAGAGAGATAATAAAGAGAGAATGGAAGAAAGGGAGGAGGAAGAGATCAAAGGCTGGCCCCTTTTGTTGTGTCATCATTGGGACCCATTTTAAGAGTGTCTGGGTCTGTGCTCAGGGTGAGAGGGAGAGTGTGTGTGTGTGTGTGTGTGTGTGTGTGTGTGTGTGTGTGTGTGTGTGTGTGTGTGTGTGTCTGCTGCAGCAGCGGGGTAGAGATTGCTGCTTTCTCAGCCCTGCTCTCTTCCCCACTGTTAAGAAAATTCAGGCGCTCCCTCCGCTCCTCAGCTCCAGCTAACTATCGCGCCTCTCGCAGACGCAGCAACCCCAGCTCCAGCCCCTGTCCCTGTCCCTCACACACACACACACACACACACACACACACGCACACACACACACACAACACACACACACACGCAGCCGTCAGAAGCCAACTCTCTCAAGTCCCACGCTCAACTCACACCCAGCTCACCACCAAACACTTCCTCTCCCTGCATTCATTCTTTTTTCCCCTCCGTCCGTGTCTATCTGTTTCTGTCCATCCCCCCCCCCCCCTCCCCGCACAGTTTTGTTTTTGTTTGTTTGTCATCTGTTCCACAGTAGGGAGGTGTGAAGCAGAGCTCTATAAATGACGACTACTAAAAAATAAAATTAAATAAAAAAAAAAAAACATAAAATGAACGCGGTAATGAGAAGTAGGTCCGGGAGAAGACAATCATTTGACTGTAAAGATGTCTGAAAATATTCCCACACTGATGGGCTTCACAACGGCAATCAAGGAGAGACCTCAGAAGAACTCTCAGAAGATAACCATGATTAGCTGCCTTTATTAGCTGCCTTTATTCCTATCTGAAAGTCCACGTCTTTATTTTGCCTTGATTTTGCTTTTAAAAACCACAATGTGCAACAATTCAGCCACACAGTGTAGTGAGGGGGATGTGGACCAGTTCAAATGTAAACAAAATAATTAGACAGAAAAATCATTAGGTGGTATAGATTACACACAGTTTGTGAAATACTGAGGATGTTACCACTCGCATATGGTGTTTACAGTAAATGCAGAACGCTATGATATACCTTCCATGATATATACATTGACAACGGTGAGTTGTAATCAATGGCGCATACATATCAGTGTAAAGTAATACTTCAGGCAGCACTAAAAGGCCTTTTTCCCCCTCCTCTTCCTCGAGAACGAGACGACACAACATGACTCAGTATGGGTGAGTCCGTCCTGACGCTATATTTAGGGAACTCGGGCTCAGTGGCGGAGTTACGGGGAAAACATACAAAAATGAAATATTTCTCTTAAGCTTTTGCATTGAGGAGCAGCAACACACAGACAAAGAGGGACATCTTTTACACAGCTTGTTTGGGAGGGATGGGGAAATAGTGCTTCTGCTGAAGGACACATCGTGCTTAACAAGGGAGTGTTTCACACACACACACACACACACACACACACACACACACACACACACACACACACACACACAATCTCGCTAAATATGATTCTGTAAAAAAATGAGGCACAAAAAAAACTGATTTTTTTTCCTACTGAGCAAAGTTACAACAACATAATTTATTCATACAGAAAAAAAAATAAAATAACTGTTTTAAAAAAAAAAAAATGTATATTCAAGAGCTGCAAAACAAGGCATTGATGGAAAAAAAAAATACTAAAGAAAGGGTTGAAAGCCTGGACTGCTAGAAGTAGTCATCTGTGGCCATTTGCAAAGTGTGTTTTAATTGCGCTGTAACACATGTAAATGGAGGGAGGGAGGCGAAGGAGAGGGAGACGGTGGCACGACAACGCCGACGACGACGACAGCGTTTGAATACGCACTGGAGGGGTACCTGTGTTGTGGCAAACCCCACGGGAGCAACAAACAGACCCATATTAAGATTTACAGAGATCAAACACAGAGAGGAGGGGGCTGTCAGCTAACACACACACACACACACACACACACACACACACACACACACACACGCTAACGCACACCATACCACCCGGCCACCTCCGCAAGCCTGTGGGTGTCTATTGTGAAAGAAGAGAACTAGCACAATTTATTTAGAGGGCAAAAATTCTATCCATCCTAATAGCGGAGTCGCTGAGTGAATTGGGGAAGATTTTCAAATGCTCAGAGAGGAGAAGAGAAGACCACCTGCCTTGGAAACAACAGCAGCGCTTCTCAACACAGCACCAAAGGCACCGGGTGGCCTGTCTGCCTGCCTGTCTGTCTGTCTGCCTGCCGGTCTGTCTGTCCGTCTCTGGCCGCACTCTCACACTCTGTCCCTCTCACCATATATACGTCTGTCTATCTCTCGCTCTCTGTCTGTCTATTTTTATCTCTCTCTCTCTCTCTCTCTCTCTCTATCTCTCTCTCCAAACACACACACACACACACACACACACACAGAGACACACACATGGTACAAGCTGGGGACAGATGTCTAAATGCAAGGATTCAGAGTTCAGAAGTGATCTGTCTTCATGTCTGTCTCTGTTTTACATGCATTACTCTCTCTCTCTCTCTCTCTCTCTCTCTCTCTCTCTCTCTCTCTCTCTCTCTCTCTCTCTCTCTCCCTCGTTCATCCCTTTTGGGTAATTTGGACAGAGCAGCAGGGTGCAGTTCTCTGTCCGGATGTATTGATTCAATTACAGTGCCTTGCTCCCTGTTGACAGCCCCCTCCCTCTAGGTCCCATTTCCATAACTGGGTGGAGAGAGAGAGCTGCTGTATTGCTGTATGCCC
>NC_055975.1:25063995-25066495 GCF_018492685.1 Alosa sapidissima | reverse complement strand
CCTCTCTCTGGCTTGATAACAAATATTCCCTCACCTAAATTAGAAATGTGAAGTAATTATAGGGCTGGCCCTCCTACGGGTGAGTGCTGGTCCTTGTTGGTTGTAAAAGAGCTTTCTTTATATAAATAGGTTACTTCAGAGGGGGACTTTAATTATGCCGGTTTCAAACAGAACATGAGTGGAGTATTCCGGCGGGATTAAGCGTGTGCGGCGCTTTGTTAACCCAACACAAATGTATGCCGGGGAAGAGGCGTCTGCCTAAGCTCGCCGCACTCAATTTATTCCACCGCGCCGCCACGGCCACCGGTGAATAATTCCACCAATAACATACAGGTAGGGAGAAAACAAGGGAAAGGAATGAAATCTGCATTCAAGAGAATGAAGGAGTGTGTGTCTGTGTGTGTGTGTGTGTGTGTGTGTGTGCGCGCGCGCCTGTGTGCATGTGTGTGTGTGTGTGTTTGAGAGAGAGAGAGAGAGAGAGAGAGAGAGAGAGTTTTGTCTGAATATCTACATACAAATATATTACAAAAAACATGTACTGTAGATCATATCTAAATCTTACAAAGTAATACATCTGTATGCATGAGTCTGTGTTTGTGTGTTGTCATTTGCAAATGTTTTAAATATTGTGCATATGCATGTGTGGATGTTGACATGTGTTCATATAATTCTTTAGTATTTTCCTGTAATTATGGTCTTGCTTTCTTTACCCTGTGCTCTGTCCGTGTGAGTTAACTGTGTGTGTAGTGTGCTGTTGACCACAGGGCCTGTGACGTGTCATCTGATTCTGTTGCCAAAGTGACCACTCTTCATGCCCACTAGATAGGCAGAACACTAACCAGCATGGCAGGACAGGTCTGATCATCTCCCACCAGTCTGAGTGTGTGTGTGTGTGTGTGTGTGTGTGTGTGTGTCTGTGTGTGTGTGTGTGTGTGTGTGTGTGTGTGTGTGTGTGTGTGTGTGTGTGTGTGTTTTCATCCATGTGCGCATGAGGTGTATTTATGGTGAGTTGGATGTTGCTTTGCATTGTGAGAGCATCAGATTTAAAAGGCTGTACCATTATGTTTATAAGGTGTGTGTGTGTGTGTGTGTGTGTGTGTGTGTGTGTGTGTGTGTGTGTGTGGGCGGGGGTGGGAGGGGGGGTGGGTGGTGGTCCTAACTGAGTGCCTTTAATTCTCATGTGTGTGAGTGTGAAAGCTGCTTCCATGCATCACCGTGGCATAAGCAGAGGAGAGAGAGAGTGAGATGAGCTTTGAGCCTGGCATAAAGATTTGTCATTGGCCAACATGGATGCCACACTCCTGCGTCTAGACCCGTCGCCACCAGAAAGGAACATCACTGATTACACTCACACACAACACACACACACACACACACACACACACACACACACACGGCAATCAATGCATCAGCGCATCTCTCCTGATGGTGATGAGCACACCCGTGAAAAGGCCAAAGGGACCGTCGCCTGCTTTCAATAAAAGACATCTGCATACTAACAGACTCTGCCCTTCCCCACGCAAACAGTGGGATTACCAGGGCAGAGCCGTGCTATGCCCCTAATGCTTCACAATAATATAGAAACACAATCCGTCTGTTGGACCGCTGGAAATTTATAGTTTGCTCATTGATTGCTTTTGCCCCGATATGATAGCTGTAAATTGCATGCCATTTGGTAAATGTAGGCAGTTAGAAGTATACAAGTAATTATTCCTGTGCACTGATTGAAACATAATTTGGATACGGCGCCTGGAAAATGACAGCATTCCAAAACTACTCTGTTTAAATTTTACCACCGTACTAATTAGAAGGTGTGTTATAGGATACTTTTTTATGTGATCTTTCAGTCGTAGGACAAAATAATTAAAGTGTCAAAAGGAAATAGATTCGCATAAACAGATCATAACTTCAGGAAATATCACCTGCTGTCTGTCACAGCCTGTGCATCATCATTCCCACTCCACCGTCCTGGGAGCTAAAAAGGCTTTAACGACAACATTTCTGCGAGTGAGAATTCCATATATTTAATTGTGTTTGCATATCTGGAAAATACCCCCAATGCAATATTTCAGCTTGGTACCACAGTCTTCTGTATATAGGGGTGTGAATAACACAATAACGGAGTATAAATGAATGAGTCCAACCTCACCTCTCCGTCTCAGGTCAGGGTAGGTGCGTTTCAACACGTCTCAATCTTTGACTCTTTACAGCCCAAACCCTCATCAGCTTGCCTCTCATATCCATTATCTCCACTCCACTCCTGAATGAGACACTTATCTGAACGCATGGCGCTAAATCAAAGTAGTAAACAGGCTGCTTTAATGGCTTAACAGTGCCGGGGTTGTTTATCCAGCTCATATCAGGCCTAGTGGAGTCGTTGGCTCTCATTCAGCCTTAGTTTATACTACGGCACGGCTTAAAAAAAAAAGCACTCGAGATAAAGCTACACCATTAACTACCATTAATTTGTAAGGGGAAGCCTAATCAACTGGGACTTCAC
>NC_055975.1:25021495-25028995 GCF_018492685.1 Alosa sapidissima | reverse complement strand
ATACATAACTCTATTACTGCTGCATCGGTACTGATCAGTCATAGGAGCACATGAGCTGAGGCCTGGGCATTAACATCAGGGGGTGATTCAGCCAGTATTTAGAGTGCACAGATGTCCGGCCAAAGAGTGACATCAGCACTGACCTGCTATAAGCTGTAAACTACAGGTGAGACAGACAGAGATAGAAAACTAGGTAGAACTGAAAGGTAGAACTAGGTAGAACTGAAAGGTAGAACTAGGTAGAACTGAAAGGTAGAACTAGGTAGAACGAGGTGGACTTCTGAAACGCTGCTCTATAAGAGAGCATCTACTCTAATTTGAATCTAATTTTCAGACTTTAACTCCAGGCTACATAAGTATACTGGGGCGTGCAGCTGGGACTCCATATACCTGTCCCAGCTGAACCAGCTACCAGTTGAACAATAGCAACTCCCTTCCTCAAAGTGGGCTACAGTTTGGCTACAGGGCTGGACTTTGCCTAAAGAACATGCTAAAAGTAGGTCAAGAGTACCTCCTAAATGCAACCAATAAATCATTAGGCCAACACTGCCTTAACAGAAGCAGCTCAAACCTCCGCTCAAGTGCCTCATTCTGAACTGTGTTATTTTCAACTAGCGTATACATTACTTTATGAGTACATGGTCAAATAGTCAATTGTATGACTGTGCCAGTAGCAGTCTGAGAGCCACAGTGTTCATCAGAAGCTTTGATAGAGAGAAAAATAGCACCAAACTGGGGCTGTATGTGAGTAAATAAATTACTGTATTTGCCTGAGAGTTGTACACTTGCTGTGGAATGTGAGTGTGTGTTTTTTTGTGTGTTTGCATTGTTGTACACTTGCTGTTTAATGTGAGTGTGTGTTTTTTTTGTGTGTTTGCGTGGTTGCATCTTCCGCCTGCTTCAGAGGCGTGCGGGGAACATGACCGTGTGCAGAGCTGCAGCATCATCCTCTGGGCTTTTCTCCCACAGTAATCCAAAAAACACACACAACTCACACTAAAAACACACACTCAAAATGAAGAGTGTGTGTCTCTCTGTCCCCCTTTCTTAGCTTTCCCTCCCCCGCTTTCTCTCTCTCTCTCTCTCTCTCTCTCTCTCTCTCTCTCTCTCTCTCTCTCTCTCTCTCTCTCTCTCTCTCTCTAGCCCCTCCTTTCCCCCCCTCTCTTGTGCTGTCGGAGGAGGAGACAGGGGGTGGTATTAGCCTAAGGTGAGGCCGGTGGCTGGTGGTCAAATGCATCTGCAGCTGAGCGGATGCTAATTAGCGCTACGCTGAGGAATGAGCTTGCATTAGCAATGCGGCTAATCAATGGGAAAACCACTGAACAACCTTCTCTATAGCCATTTATTTTTAGTCACTTGTAACCTCCGCTGTGCCTCTCTCATTAGGCGGCTTTGTCTTGGAGGACTGCTGCTCGGCGCCACGGCAACAAGAGGAGAAGCCTGCGCATCACGAACATCGGGCCACATTAAATCCAATTAGAATCCGAGGCCAATATCATAAGGCTTTTACCCAGCTTATGAATCCATCACCCAACATAAAGATGTACACTGTTCAATAATGTGTCAGTGCTTTCAACAAGGGATAGAGATGTTAGTGAGGGCCTTTCACTAACTATATACACACACACACACACACACACAAAAGGGCCATATTAGAGCCAGATCAGAGCCAGATCAGGTATCAAGTCCACTATGTGCTGGGCAGTGAATAACACAAGGTTGGTTTGAGGTAAAAGAACAAAAGCACACTACAATGGAAAAAAAACCTACGAAGTATATAATGTTATGCTAAATAAAAATTCCTACAACTTCAAGCTTTTTATGTTTCTGCTTGTAAGTACTTAATAATAAATAACAAAAATAAAACCTCTTTCTTCTCAGTTGCGCCCCACTCTATATTCCTCCCCCCTCATCCTCTCTCTCTCTCTCTCTCTCTCTCTCTCTCTCTCTCTCTCACTCTCTCTTTTATTTCTTTCTTATCAGGAGGCCTTTAGGGGGACGGAGGCGATTAACAAAGTAAACTTGGCTTCACTTATCATATGGAGCCCAGGAGGGCCTGCAAGGAATCGGGCGTCAGGCAGCTCTGATGCCGCCGCTGAACTCTGAGACCTGAACATCGTTGGGCGCTGTTGAGCTCCCCCTGACAGAGAGGCCCCAGTGCATGCTGGGAATCAAGCAAGCAAGGAGCGTGACGCAGCGCACACAACCTTAATGGCCCCAGCATCAGCTCAACACAAACCAGCACTTCACAGCAGCGGCCTGAGAGACAGAGAGAGAGGGGAGAGAGAGAGAGGGAGAGAGAGAGAGAGGGAGAGAGAGAGAGAGAGAAAGAGAGAGGAAAGAGAAGAGGAAAACAACAGGCAGAGAGAGTGAGAGGGAAAGATAGTATGAAAGAAATGAGGAAGGAGAGACAGAGGAGGCAGAGCAGAAGTGAGAGATGAAGAAAGAGAGAGAGAGATGTAGAGATAAAAAGCAAGAGAGAACAAGGAGTACTGGCAGTCCTGTTTACTTCTTCCATTCAGAGTGAGAGAGAGAGAGAAAGAGGGAAAGAGAGAGGAACATGGAAAGAGAGAAAGAGAGAGAGAGATGTCTATAGGAGAGACAGGATAATCCCAAGGCAGCTGCAACCGCAGGACAAAGCTGTAATGTGCTATTAAACGCTGAAGCCTGATCTGAGGTCAGAGATCCTTCTCTCTCTCTCTCTGCAAGATACAGCGCGCTATCAGTGGCTTCAAACAGATACAGACGCCCAAGACAGAACTAGCAGCAAAGGGGTCACAGTCCACCGAGACCAAAATAGGACAGCAATTTAAAGGGAGTATGATCACGGACGGATTGCAATGTGTAAGTATTTTCACGGATGGAAATCAAAAAGTTAATTTTAATTAATTTTTATTTATGTTGCTGTAGAACAACTGAAATTGTCTCCAGACGCTTGTCTGTGTCTGTTAACTATATTATTTTGAACGACTACAATGGGTGGACAGTGGACACTGCAGGTGTGTAGTTAATGTAGGTGCACATATACAGTATAAACATCATATACACAAACATACATGTATACATTAAGAACATACACACACATACACACACACACACACACACACACACACACACACACACAAAGAGACGTCAGCATACATACTGTATATATGTATACATATATTGTGGAAATTCGGAAATTCGGATCGGAAATGATTTCTATGTATTTTATACATTTTATTCGATACTATATACTTTACTGTATACACTTACGTAAGTGCTAAAAATGTAGCTAGCGCTGATAGCTGAGTGATGAGCTGCGGTTCAGACAAATGAACTGGCAGGAACATATACAGCAGGAGGTCATGACAAAATGGGCACACACACACACACACACACACACACACACACACACACACACACACACACACACACTCACACACACACAAAAGCACACACACACACTAGCACAGAAGCCTACACAAACACAGACATGCGCACACACACACACAGACACACAGACACACACACACACACACACACACACACACAGACACAGACACACACACACACACACACACACACACACACACACACACACACACAGACACACAAAATGTGCAGACAAAAAAACGTGGCAAGACAAAAGGGGCTGTGTGGGTAGAGGGAAGAGCAAAGCAGGGTGGGAGTTGGGGGAGCGAGGTTGAGTTACTTAGGAAGGAAAATAAAGCTCGCCCCATAAGCACACACACACACACACACACACACACACACTGGTGATTAATCAGCCACACACTGCCTGATGCACATTAACCGGATAATTAATAATTTCTTAGGGGATGCCAGCTTGGCAAGTGTTTTATCAACCTGCACAGGGAAGGTTGGGGGAGATGGAGGGAGGAAAGGAGAGAGAAAGAGAGAGGGAGAGAGAGAGAGAGAGAGAGAGAGAGAGGGAGAGAGAGAGAGACCACCAAAGATGAGCATTCTGGATGAGGGGAGTCAGGGGGTTGGAGGGCAGAGTGTGTATGTGTCTCTGTGTGTGTGTGTGTGTGTGTGTGTGTGTGTGTGTGTGTGTGTGTCTGTGTGTGTGTGTGTGTGTAGGGAGGGGTTACGGGGCTCCGTCAGGGGCTTTGTGAGAACCCTGGGATCATCATTATCATCTGACATGAATATTCATTAGGATTTGAACCCACAACCTGCTGGTAATGAGTCCGGAGCCGGGCGTCCTAATCCACACCTAGCGGCGCCACAGGGACACACCTGACCCACAATGTCAAGGAAGGGCCCAGGACTAACCCTCACACACACACACACACACACACACACACACACACAGAGAGAGAGAGAGATGTCAGCATACAGAGAACACACACACACACACACACACACACACCAATACATAACCAAAGACAAAACAGACATGAGTGCACACAACACACACTCACAAGTACACACTGACACACACACACACACCACATGCCAACACACACTGATACACAGTGACACACGACACACACCTGGTGTCATCAGGTTGTTTTCCGGGCTGGAAATGCCTCTCGTTGTTGTTCCCAAAGCCACCACTGCTATAATTACATGCATCCTAATTAAATTGGTCACATTATTTATCCAATCTAACAAGATCTGACAAACACCCAAATGCCTCTTTTGCCCCAGCATTGGCGAAAAAAGCCCTCTGATTTCCCCGATATGCTCAAAGCAGATCTGTTAGCCACGCAGATTTTCATTATCCAAGCAATTATATTAGAAGCCACTGTATATAGATTTGTCATACAAATATAAAAATGGCGCAGAGCCCAACAGATGGATGAAGAGGCGCCCAAAGCTGCTTATCTGGGGCTTAAGGGCGAGTGCGAGACACAGACACATCCTGACGCCGCTACTTCCTTCCTGGCCAATCCCAGAAGGCAACGCGGCGGCGGCCACGATGGCAGACTGTGGAACTGTCTCGGCTCACATCTGGCCCAAATGTGGGCAGTGTGTGTGTGTGTGTGTGTGTGTGTGTGTGTGTGTGTGTGTGTGTGTGTGTGTGTGCGCGCAGGGAGCCTGCTTTGGCCTCTCTGGACTAACACCTTCACCACTGAGCTTCCGAGATTCCAGCAGAGCGCTGCGTCTGTGTCTGTACCGCAGTCACAACACACAACCTCAATAACACACAACACACAACCTCAATAACACACAACACACAACCTGCAGTCACAACACACAACCTCAATAACACACAGCACACAACCTGCAGCCCACAATAACACACAACACACACAACCTGCAGCCCACAATAACACACAACACAACACACACAACCTGCAGCCCAAAGTAACACACAACACACACAACCTGCAGCCCACAATAACACACAACTCACAACCTGCAGCCCACAATAACACACAACACACAACCTGCATCCCACAATAACACACAACACACAACCTGCAGCCCACAATAACACACAACCTGCATCAGTCCTCAATAACACACAACACACAACCTGCAGCCCACAATAACACACAACCCCCACCTGCAGCCCACAATAACACACAACACACAACCTGCAGCCCACAATAACACACAACCTGCAGCAGCCCACAATAACACACAACACACAACCTGCATCCCACAATAACACACAACCTGCAGCCCACAATAACACACAACCTGCAGCAGCCCACAATAACACACACTGCATCTAACAACACACAACCTGCAGCCCATAACAACACACAACCTGCAGCCCACAATAACACACAACACACACAAGTACACATCACACATTCAGTACACATAACACATTCAGTACACATCACACATACAGTACACATCACACATACAGTACACATCACACATACAGTACATATCCATCTGCTCTAGATGATTCCCAATGCATTTCAATAGTATGCTTTTCCAAAAAATGTGAAAAAAACATCAGATAAGACAGAGGATAAAATAGCTTTAGAAATCAACCATACTGACACACTTAGGTATGTGGGCAATATAAATATAGATGTTGGCTAGATTAGCTTGTAACCTCTGTTAGCATCTGTGCCTGTGTGTGTGTGTGTGTGTGTGTGTGTGTGTGTGTGTGTGTGTGTGTGTGTGTGTGCGCGGTGAGTGTGTGCCTTCGTTGAGGATACCTGTTTCCTGTTTCCTCCACTCCTCTCTCTCTCTCTCTCTCTCTCTCTCTCTCTCTCTCTCTCTCTCTCTCTCTCTCTCTCCTCTCTCCCTCCCTCTCTCCCTCCATGTCTCTCCCTCTCCAGCATCCTTAGAAGGAAAACATCAAAAGGCTGAGAGGGAAATGGAGAGTGACAGCCTCTTCATTTGTATTCCGTGTGACATCACCGATCTAAACTGGAGTCTTAAGGCTTTTTTAACTATTTGTCAGGGGAGGCCCATTGTTCTTGCCTTTCAGATCTCAGTTTTAAGACTCCTGACTTTCTGCATACTTCACGCTAACTTTGATGGATCGTTTAGCTGCAAGTCGCTGTGCAAACATGAGTCGATTGTATGAGAGTGGCAGGGGTAGAGTGGGGGAGAGAGAGAGAGAGAGAGAGAGAGAGAGAGAGAGGGAGAGAGAGGGAGGGAGAGAGAGGGAGAAAGAGAGGGAGAGATGGGGAAATGCTGAAAACCAATACAAACACAGTGCCAGAGCTCCCAGCCAACCAGCGCTTAACAGCTAAACATGTATCCTGCCAACATAAGTTGCCCTTCCAAACTACAACTTCAAATGTTTCCAGAGGAGAAAAATAAATAAAGTATGGAGGAATACAAAATATGCTCCAAAATGGGCCTTGGACAACGATTTGTTGTTGTTGTTGTTGTTATTGTGGTGGCATGTTTGGCAAAAGCATGTCAGCACAGTCAATGCTGCCACAGAAATGTGCAGAACTGCTCAAAGTGTGTGTGTATATAGGTCAATATGTGAGTGCAGTGAAGCTCTGACTGGACACGATCCAGCAGGATTAGAGTCAGCTCACATCCAGCACGAGACCAGAGCCAATCAAGATCCACTGCCCAAAACGGCACACACACACACACACACACACACACACACACACACATTTCACAAGTCTCACGTGGAGAAATGCACACCATTCTACAGTAACATATCAGCTAACTTATGGTAAGTTTTGGCAGCAAACAGAAAGACACAACTTATACCACTGAACTCTGGTAAAATGTAACATGCTATAATTAGATTAAACCAAGTCAATTCAATTCAATTCAGATTAGTCTACAAATAACAGTTGGAGTGAAAAATTGGAGTGAAAAATCCTTCAAAAATGTATCTGCTAGATAATGTCAATACCAGAGAATGGAACACAGTGTAACAAAGGGAGCCTGGCTTCTCTGCTGATGTGCTGTGTTTAACACGACGCCTCTCTTGTGCCCAGTCTCATATTAACGTGCGGCGCGGTTGTTTTTTCCTGGCCCCAGCCGCCCGACACGCGTCTACTGAGACACCCCGAACAATAAACCACAGAAGCCTTTTGTGCCTCCGCCTGA
>NC_055975.1:25013201-25015701 GCF_018492685.1 Alosa sapidissima | reverse complement strand
AAAGAATCAGAGGCTTCCTGGCTGCTTTGAGAGACTCATCAATAAAACAGGACTTTTTCTATGTGCATTTTCCCCTCTTTTGCTACCCGTTTTAAGTGTTTGTTTCGCGAGGTGGCTCTGGGTTCACAGCAGAGGCGTGCAGGTGTCTGAGCTGGTGTGTACTCTTCTCTCTCTTGGCTTGTGTGTGGTGTGTGTGTGTGGTGTGTGTGTGTGTGTGTGTGTGTGTGTGTGTGTGTGTGTGTGTGTGTGTGGTGTGTGTGTGTGAGTGTGTGTGTGTGTGTGTGTGAACATTATTCATCCATAAAAGAGAGCCTGCTGCTGCTGCCGCTGCTGGTACAAGTGGATGAAAAGGCTGAACAGCACAGCTGCTGACTTTGCCTTTGCTGGGAGCTGACCCAGACAGCCCATGCACTCAGATGGGGCTGCCTTAACAAGGCCTCCATGACTGCCTGTGTACAGGGGCCGCCACTGCCGCCATCGCTGCTGCTGCTGCTGTTACTGCCATCACAGCCGGGCTACACTGGATGCTCAATTGCTCAATTGAAGCGGTCCATTTGCGGAGCGTAAAAAAAGTTTTAGAAGATATGTTTCATTTTTTTTTTTCCGACTGTACGCGCCGCTATCAAGTCGGGTGTAGCCAGTTCCATTGAGTGGAGGCTAACTGTCGCAGAAAACGCTCGCCGAATGGACGCTTCACGTGACTGGTGTAGCTTGGCGAATGGAACGCTTCACGTGACTGGTGTAGCTTGGCGAATGGAACGCTTCACGTGACTGGTGTAGCTTGGCGAATGGAACGCTTCACGTGACTGGTGTAGCCTGCCTGCTACTCTCGCTAAATGCCAATTCACAAAGACAAAACTGTTGCAGAGACGACTTGCTGTTGTGAATGAAATGTTACTGCTAGTACTGCTGCTGCTGCAGTTACCACTATAACTGTTGCTACTGCAATTGCTGTTGTTACTGCTACTGCTTGTACTGATGGTGCTGTTACTACTAGTACTGCTGCTGCTACTGATAGTACTGATGCTACTGCTGCTATATCTGTAACTGATGCTGTTGCTGTTACTGATGCTGCTAGAACTGATGCTGCTGCTATTGCTTGCACAGTTACTGCTGCTGCTACTTCTATTGCTACTGCTAGTACTGCTGCTACTGCTGGTACTACCGCTGCTGCTGTTACTACCATTACTGCTACTGCTAGTACTGCTTATACTGATAGTACTACTACTGGTAAAATATGTCTTGTCTTCACCGTGGGATAGTGAGAAACGTAATTTCGATCTCTTTGTATGTCTGGAACATGTGAAGAAATTGACAATAAAGCTGACTTTGACTTTGACTTTGACTACTGCTGTTACTACCATAACTGCTACTGCTAGTACTGCTTATACTGATAGCACTACTACTGCTGTTACTACCATAACTGCTACTGCTAGTACTGCTTATACTGATAGTACTACTACTGCTGTTACTACCATAACTGCTACTGCTAGTACTGCTTATACTGATAGTACTACTACTGCTGTTACTACCATAACTGCTACTGCTAGTACTGCTTATACTGATAGTACTGCTGTTGCTGCTTACTGCAGCTACTTAGCCTGCTGCTACTGCTGTTGATGATAATTCTCAGAATTACAATGTGGCCGCAGCAAATCCCACAGAGAAACACTGACATCTGCAGCAGGCACTAAACTGCATATTCATAGCACACTACATCCCCCCGCCCACCAGGGAAGAGGATATAAAAAACACGCTGTAATGATGACACTAAAACTTCAGCCGACTTCCCCGTCACAATACGGAAGCTGCAGTGGGACATTTCTCCGGACAAAACAGCCGAGGCAGATCTGAGGCACTCAACCAAACGTAGATAAGACCCAGAGAGGCTCTCGAGTTTCCCCAAATGCACAGAAACAAAGGCAGACGTAAACAAAGAAGGCACATCTGTGGGCAAAGAGGCAGCAAGAGTCTGATCTTCCCCTAACCCAGAGCCAGACATCTCTGATATACGGAAGAGACAGACAGGGGCATTTGGACAGCGAGACAGAGAGAGAGAGAGAAAGAGAGAGGGAGAGAGAGAGAGAGAGAGCAGAAAGTAGGAGAGGGGAAAGAGCTAAATGGAGAGTCTGGATAGAGAGAGGGAGAGAGAGAAAGACGGGGAGCGACAGAGGCCAGAAGCGAGCTCTTACCTAATGCACCTCCATGACCGCGGAGCTGCAGACGGCTGTCAATCACAAGCAAACTGTCAGTCAGTCACAGCTTCAGGAACTGCACTGGAAAAGTACACGGGCAAAACAAACCACAACACACACAGACACACATGCAGACACACACGCACATTCACAGACACATCCACACACACACATACACACACAAACACAAATTCATCCAAAATGCAATCAAAACTGTGGTCACTCTTCGTTTCCATCTCTGAGACAAACATTTTAAATCAGTGGTACAGTGTGTTAGAGCATTGATGGATGATTTCATGTGGGGT
>NC_055975.1:25003201-25010701 GCF_018492685.1 Alosa sapidissima | reverse complement strand
AGTTTTAGCTAGACTACCAGATCGATAGCACGGTGTTGTATGTTTTGTAGATTCATTCTGTTGCAGGCTCAGGGTTTTTTTTTTTTTGTCAGTCTAAAACAATTAGAAAATATGAAATCATTATTACTATTACTCAGATTTCAGCAATTTTGTCAAACCCAACGAAGGACTGTAAAAAACTAGAACCCAGTAAACGACAAATCAGCGGTCCTCTCCGGCTGGTAGGCTACCTGATTGTGATCCGCACTCTGCGGCTGGCCCTGGCGAGGTTTGGAGGGAGAGGGAGCGCTTTAAGCCCTGGCCCCCTTCCCCTGTGACAGGTGGCCTACCCTCCCTTCCATTTGCTCTGCTTTAGACACGTCGAGTCATTTTTCCACTCCGCCGAGCAGCTCCATGACATTGTTTTGTAAAACACGTCAGAACGCTTATTCGCTAGTTCTTTTTTTTTTTTTTGCGATGCCCCTGTCCACCCCACACCTCACATGTTAACAGTGTTTGAGACTTGGAAGCTCTGGGTCACAAAAGCTCTTTGGAAGACAGTGACAGAACTCTGGCCCAAACACACTCTCTCTGTGGCCGCATCATTCTCTCTCTCTCTCTGCCTCTCAATTAAGAGGGGTGTGTGTGTGTGTGTGTGTGTGTGTGTGTTGGGGGGGGGGGGGTGATGATGATAGTGGCAGCGTTGGTGATGGGGGGGGTTACATCACCGTAAGTGGTTCATTACCACGGGAACAAGGGACGCAACTGTTCCCCATGGTTCTCGGCTTCGGGATGCTCCACACACACTTGACAGGTTACACAATCAACCGAGAGTCACTTTACAGGCGTCCATTTGCATGTTTGTGTGTGTGTATGTGTGTGTGTGTGTGTGTGCTGCGCCAGGGCAAGACGAACCCAAGCCAGAGAGGCCTCTCTGCTTTCAGAGTCGTATCTGATTTCACACAAATACTTACGGCCTACACCTTTATATAAAAAACACTCATTATTCATAAAAGCCAAGGGGGCAAAAAAGACCCATAAAAAACCCAGGGCTTTGGTCCAGGTTTAAATGGCTGTTGTCCTTTTTCTCTTTTTGAGGAGGCTCTGCTAATGGGCGAGTAGAAAAGAGATAGTGAGCCTGTCCCTAGTGCGCCCCATCGGTGTGCTTCAGAGAGAGAGAAAGGGAAAGAAATAGACAGACAGAGAGGGGGAGCAAGAGAGAGAAAAGAGAGAAGAGAGAGAGAGAAGAGAGGGAGAGAGAGAGAGAAGAGAAAAAAGAGAGCGGCTCCTTCTGTTCGTCTCTCAGCCCCACTCTCCTGAGCTCCGTCTCTCTCCCTGTCCCTTCCCCATGCTGAGACTCTCTCCCCCACTCTTCCTCCTCCTCCTCCGTCCTGTCCCTGATTTACTTTCTGACCAGCCTGCCTGGACGACGCCAGGGACTTCCCTGAGAGCCCAGCTAAGCTCTGGTTCTGCTTCTGGTTCTGCACCAATACTGGGTCAAATCTGGGCCAGATACAACAACACTTCCAGGCGAGGATCAGCATCTATATGAGTTTAATGTATGCATTGTGAGTTTAATGTATGTATTGTGAGTTTAATGCATGTACTGTGAGTTTAATGTAGATATTGTGAGTTTTAGTGAGTATTTATTGTGTCATGTGCTGTGAAATTAGGACAACATTTCAGGGTATGTTTATATAGCTCCACGATAATTACCTAAGCCCTCTCCGGCATACCCAACATAACAACTGAAACAAAGAACATAGAGAAATCATTCTAAAGAGGTTTTAGAAATGATCATATAATTTAAAGAAGACGGTATGTAATTCTGTGCAAAAGACGGCTGTGTCCATAAGCATCTGCATTTATCCCAATCCGTGAATTAGTGAAACACCCTCAGCACACAGTGAACACACAGTGAGGTGAAGCACACACTAATCCCGGCGCAGTGAGCTGCCTGTAACAACAGCGGCGCTCGGGGAGCAGTGAGGGGTTAGGTGCCTTGCTCAAGGGCACTTCAGCCGTGCCTAGTGGTCGGGATTTGAACCGGCAACCCTCCGGTTGCGAAGTCCGAAGTGCTAACCAGTAGGCCACGTAGACCCCATAATTTAGGCCATGTCCGGTGGGATAGGGGGGCTGTGTTTCTTATAGTGTCTTGCGTTTATGGATCAAAGGCACCTAAACATCGTTCTCATCGTGCCTTTTGTTTGTATGTAAAACCACATTTTGAACGTCACTCTAATGGTGTCTCTTGCTTGCACACGAGAACCACCTGCATAGTGAGGACAGAGAGTTGAGTCACCAAACCTTTAATAAACTCCTGAAAACAAGAAAAAAAGAAACGGCATCTACTGCTCATCCAAAGCAGCGGTGGCAGCAGCAACGTCGTTCTCATCGTGCCTTTTTTTTCTCTTGAATTTCCCCTGGGGATCAATAAAGTATCTATCTATCTATCTATCTTTTTGTTTGTATGTAAAACCACATTTTGAACGTCACTCTTATGGTGTGTCTTGCTTGCACACGAGGGCAGAGAGTTGAGTCACCAAACCTTTAATAAACTCATGAACACTGAACAAAAAAAAAACAAGAAAACAAGAAACGGCATCTACTGCACATCCAAAGCAGCGGTGGCAGCAGCTGACTGGGTCTCCCGGGCCTCTTATGTGGGGAGAGGTGTTAATTATCCCCTGGAAGCCCAACTCCGCCCAGCAGCTCCCCCAGTGTTATTGTGTGATGGGTATTTATGTTGGGCCTCGAGTTTGGAGACGAGAGGGCCAAACTGCTGACTGCTGCCGTCTGCAAGAAAGGCATCTTATCTGCGCCAGCACTGACGCGGGAGCTGTATCTAGAACCGGGATCTCGCGCTCGGAACGTTTGAGGGTGAGGGGAGAACGAGGAGCAGGACAACGACGAGGAGGAAGAAGAGGAGGAGGCGGGGGGAAATGTTTCGACACGAGGCCTCTTCGTATTGTAAGA
Organism: Alosa sapidissima; assembly: GCF_018492685.1. Classification (NCBI taxonomy): domain Eukaryota; kingdom Metazoa; phylum Chordata; class Actinopteri; order Clupeiformes; family Clupeidae; genus Alosa; species Alosa sapidissima. The sequence goes on along the minus strand of NC_055975.1, from coordinate 25,007,746 downwards.
GATACATTTTCAGCCTGATAGGTAGATGCCTGGAGCAGGAGAGAATGTGTGTGTGTGTGTGTGTGTGTGTGTGTGTCGTCAGACCAAACGGGAGAGATGGGAGTGTACTGCCATGGCTTACATTACATTACTTCATTTAGCAGATGCTTTTATCAAAAGTGACTTACAGATGTCACTGTATATTACAAGGGCCATTGTCTTCAGAGCAACTCAAGTGCCTTGCTCAAGGGCACAACGAGGAAAGCCAGGAATTGAACTCACAACTTTTCAGGCTACTACATGCTAGCCCCACTCCTTAACCACTACTCTACCACCACTTCACATGACAGCCAGTTTCCCGCACCCTCAACAGGTGGGAGAAAGAGGGAACGTACGTCTGAGCCACCAAAAAGAAAACAAACAAATGTGTTTACATAAGACTCATCAGTCCTCAGCTGCAGTAGCGTCGTAGCTCTTCCTCATTGCACTGGAACATGTTCAACAACTTAACATGTCTTTGCTAAACAAATGACTTGCCACACGGTACTCACTGCCTTCAGACTGGCTGCAAACCTCTGAATCACTATCAGCATCACACAGACTAAAGTATTGAATTCAGCTCCATGTATATCTAGTGCCAAAGACAACTGATTCGGTCTGAAGAGAGCTCAGAGTCTGGACACCCTGGAGCAGGACTAAAGTGACAGAGAGAAAAAAACACCCCTTGTTTTGTAGGAAGAAAAACTTTGAGCAGAAACACAGCTCATAAGGGGGGGGGGGGGTCAATGAAAGGGGTCAATGAAATGAGCCCTTCAACGAAATTAACAAGCAGCTGTAAGTAGGCTAAGCATGCTAAATTCGACATCCAAACAGTATTCTGTTAGCTTTGAGATACTGGTTGATTGCATAACTTAACTTAGTTTAGTCTCTTCAATGTAGCCTACTATGCAGACCTTAGCAGAGTTAACTTCAATGCAGCAGTTTTGAACAAATTTGTGCAGCATGGTCACAAAGCGGATTTAATAGCAATTTAGCCAGACGTCTTCTATGCAATGCTTCTATGTGGCAACAACAATCCTTCAACAATCGTGAATAGCCTACTTTGTTAAATGCACATGCAGAGGAGGGACAGCGGGCTATGAGAGAGAGCGGGGCGGGGCAAGGAAAGGCTGCGTGCGTAAAAAGCGCAGCTCAATGGCAATGCAAGGAATTTATCTTATATTTTATTTAAAATAAATTAAATTAAACATAGAATAATAATCTGTGGCGGCCGATTTTGATTTCATGGCGCCCTGCCACAGATTAGTCAATGTATGGGAAATACTGGGCTGGATGGAATGCAATGCACATAACTTCAGGTGCTGCACAATGATAAAGAAATACAGTATTTACTGTAAATTACTGATTATATAATATGTTCTTCTTTTGCTGATGGCCATAGGCCTACGATGTGTCCCAGGTTAGTCTAGTATTTCACCCTAAACCGGTGAGGGGTGGAAGGTCCAGTCCCCCCGAAACACCCATCGTCGTGTCCCTCCTCATCTGAGGCTGGTCTTTACTCTGAGACCAATTCCAGGCCGTTACTATCAGATTCCCGACCCAGGCAGTGCTCCGTGCTAACCCCACACACCTCCACCCCACCCTCAGCGTGTCCCAGCGCAGCTGAACCTACTGACCCCTGAATTAATCCCAAAGTAATTGAACTAACTCCCATTCCCACCGGCGTGCCATGCGTCGGCCGTGTGAAAGCTCTTGATGTTCCTCAGCAGAGGGGCTTAATTGGGTTTTCATGACTGCTTCAGAAATTGAAACCTTTCCCCGTACCCGTCTCATTCTTCCTTTTTGTACACACACACACACACACACACACAAACCACAAACACACAGATTCTCTCTCTCTCTCTCTCTCTCTCTCACACACACACACACACATACACACTCAGTCACTCTACACCAACTGTGTCTTTTCTTTCTATTTGCAGTGTGGAGGCCAAAGGAATGCTACAGGGACGTGATGGATGAGAGACCTTTCTGAGTGAATGAGGCGCTGTTTTGTTGTTTTGTTATTTTGTTGTTTTCCACCCAACAGGTTCCAGAGTCATTCTTCATCCCATAATTCACGTAATTCCTTGCGAAGCCCAGTCACTTCAGCCACGATCAGAGAGACATCTGGTAAATCAGATGAATGAACTGATCGATCCACTTGATGGTACAGGTTGCACAGTTGCATATTTTTATTGTATTTTATAAATCTCTCCGTCTCTAACTGACTCCGAACAAGTCGAGCAGACCTTCATGGGCCACGTGTGTAGCGAGCATCAGCATGCCGGCGCGTAACTGCTAGTGACAGCTGATTTGGGCTGCTTCCTGGCTGTTTGTGTGTGATTGACCATACCTGGGTGCGTCAGGGTTTGGCCACCGCAGGGGGAATCACTTCACACGCCAGACGGCATCTCAACAGGTGAAGCTACCGAGACGCCATGGCTAATTTGCAAGTGTGCAGCAGGGCTGAAAGTGATCCGCCAAAGAAAGAAGGGAAAAAAAGAAAGAAAGAAAGAAAGAAAGAAAGAAAGAAAAAAGGAAGGAAGAAAGAAAAAAAGAAGTAGAGGAAGTAGGAGGAAGACAAAAAACTTTTTTGATTAACTCAAGTGGTGCATTTTTTAAAAGTAATTCACGGTAGCCCAGACTGGAGATGCAGGAATTACCTCGGGCGCTATGCTCTCTCAACTGAGCACCCACCAAATTACACTGTCTTCCCTAATTTTCTAATTAGTATTCCATATTTCCATGTCAGAGCATGCCCCTGTAAAATGACTGTTTTATAATAATAATCAAAAACAGGCTGTGTTGTAGTTACTGTGCCCTGTAGAGATGAATGAGTACAGCTGGTAAATAAAACATGCTGCAGCTCGCATAGACTACAAAGACACACACACACACACACACATACACACACACACCACAACGCTGTGGAGTCTCACTCGTCCAATCTCCAGTAGAATCAGTTTACACAACACAGTACTCACAAGAATCCCCACCAAAATATATAATAATATCCCCTTAAGGTCTCGCAAGAGTGCAGTACGTTCACTTCCGACTGATTTATACAGTAAAGGAAAATCATGATTCAACTGTCTAAATGATTCACCTATCTAAATGATTCACCTGTCTAAATGATTCACTCTTCTAATCTGCACACCATCCAAGAACCCAATCAAATCAGCGAATATCAGTGCTGACAATGTCCTTAAAAAAAGAGAATGCTTGCTGTCTTACAACTTGCTGATATCTGAAATTCCCTCCCTCTGATCCAATCATAATAAGATGTTAACATTGCTGTAATTATTGGGTAAGTATAAACAGAATGTCACCAAGCGTCTTTGGGCACAATCAAAGATTCTAGAACAGAGCTCTGTTCTAGAATCTTTGGGCACAACGCTATAACTCCTGAAGTAGCCTGAAGTAGCTCTTCTTTTCTAACTCTTTGTGCTGGACTGAAGGGTTACTACAGAGGGAGTTACAGCAGGTCACTGAGTGGACGTGTCAGGACCACGCGCGGGCTCCGCCAGCGAGACCTCAACCCCCACAGGAAACAAAGAACACAGCGACTCGACAACAACAATCTCCACACCAGCGGAGGCTGGCCGGCGTCCATGCCCAGAGTCGGACGCAGCGGCCAGGCGAGGTGCGAATGGGGCGCTCCCCTGTCTGCGCCACTCTTCAGCTGAAGGCGCGTATCAGTGGTCCCATCTGTCCCCCCAGCGCAGAATCAGGGCCACGGCCAGAAACGAGGGCCCCCAGGCTCCCCAAGGCCCACGTGACGCCAGGCGCCAGCCACCAGCGCGCGCGTGAGCGAGAGTGGGCACTCTACACACACACACACACACACACACAGGCTCCCCCAGGCCCACGTGATGCCCAGTGACCAGCGCACGAGCGAAAGCGGCCGATCGCCACACTGCTCTCCGCTCCACACACAAACACACACACGTACACACACACACACACACACACACACGCTCCCAACACACCAAATGTCACATTTGCAGACAATGTGCCCTGGTATATATATATATATATATATATATATATATATATATATATATGACATACTGCACCAAAGCCACACGCCCTCACTCTGCTGCGACGGCTACCGCACTGCACCGCGCCGCACCCGGCACCGCACCCGCACTGCACGCTGCTCGCTCACATCGGATCCTTCCGGAGTGACAGCTGGTGATTGTCCATTGTTTCACAAAGTTTTCCCAAGTTTCCTAAGGTTTTTCAAGGTTTCCAAGAGGGGATTTTTCCTAGGCTTCCCTCACATGTTAACGTTGAGGCGGAAAGCATTCCTCTGTAACCATGCTTTTGTAGGTATGGCTTTCAACAAACAGCTAGGATTTTGTAAAACAAACTGAATTAATATTGCTACAAATCTAAACACTTTAGCATGAATATTGTCACTTGTATACCAATGACTGTTGGTCATCCACCATCAAGTCTGAGGAAGAGCCTACAGTAGCTCGAAAGGTCACTAATAAACACTTTGAATGGGAGCTGTTTGGT
>NC_055975.1:24960788-24993288 GCF_018492685.1 Alosa sapidissima | reverse complement strand
AGCGGGGCATATTTTTAGGAGGCCGAGGGGCTACCAGATCATGGAAGAGGGGCCAAGTGACCGGGGTGAGTAATGTTGGAGGGGGGGTGAGGGAAGGTCAGTAGCCCCCGTCCAGCGTAAGTCTGAAGCAGCTGTGTGGGTCCCGGAGTGACCGGCCGGCTAGGCGCCTTGGCCCTCTTGCGGGATGCGGCAAGGCACTGCGGTCCACTATGACCACTCTCCCACGGGGGGGGGAGGGGGGGTTGGGGGGGTCAGAGAGCGGGAGCATGGGGGGGGGGGGGGGGTTTGGGGGGGTCAGAGAGCGGGAGCAGCGGCGGCCTGGAAAACTCAAACTCAAACTCAAATAAATAGTCTGGTGACTCTCGATTGGGAAATGTTTGCAACACTTCCCTCGCGACGGGCACTAACTTTGAAATCATTGGTCCAGCCTAACCAATCACATTGATCAGAGATTCCTAACGTTACTTCCTACTTCGCCTAAACTTTACAAACCGACAATAAACAGCACCAACAGTCAGGAAACAATGTATGTGGGTCTTCCTTTGCTGTAAATACATTTCTGCATTTTTCCAACTGCATTTTTTGACATTTGCAGGTGGTGCTGCTTCTGTTTATCACAATAAGTTTCGGTTTCGTCTTCCCCTCTCGTCACTGATTGGCCTGACATGTTTCTTGTCTGAGGTAAACGGTTATGAACTATAGTGTTCCAGAATAGATCTCCCTGAAAGAAGATCTAGGTGGGCGGGACCAGGCTACCTCGTTACCTCTCTACTCTCCACACTTTCACTAGTAGTTATAATGCCCACACTCTTATCCTCTAGTAATAGTATTGACTAGTAGTTATAATGTCCTCACTCTTATCCTCTAGTAATAGTATTGACTGGTGCAGTAATAAGGCCTATAGACCCTTTCAACAAGAAAAACAAAAACAATGCTTAACCATTCTATTTGGTTCCCAATCTTCTTCATCTGCATTAGAAGCCTTGTGGGGCCAACTATGATGCTGATAATGGAACTCTCTTGAAAGGGTCTATAACAGGGGTGGGCAAAACTGCGGGCCGCGGGCCAGATACGGCCCGCCAAGCACTTTCATCCGGCCCGCCGAGCATTTCATTTGGTTATCAGGCTGCTTGCTATTTTTTTTCCTGCGATAGTTGGTTAGCTTTACTGCAAACTGCTTTTCACTCTCCTTAGAGAACGTTTACAATGTCAATGTCAAAACATCATGTTAAATAGAGATAACATCATGTTAAACTAAGTTAACTCTTAGTTATCTCCTTTGCAGCAGATCTAACGTGAACATTATGCGATCCATTTAATTGGGATTGGTCTACGTGAACATTATGCGATCCATTTAATTGTGATTGGTCTGCACTCACGAGAGGGAGAGAGAGACGCAGGTTCTGGCTTGTCATTGTTGATAAGTGATGTGCCCTTCTTATAAGAAACTTTTAAAAGGAAATCATGAAGGCAACAGTAGTTCCCACTACTGACCATTTAAAAACTGTGAGAGGGCCCAGCCGTAGGTACAGCACTAGCCATAGCGGAGCAGGCAGAAGATCATTGAGAAATAAACGTGAATTAAAGCGACTGTCTAAAAGCGACAGTGCACAATTTATACATTTGTTAAACAGCATAAAATTAGCAGTATTTTTAAGCAATTCACATTTTAAAACAAATACTTTTCATACTAAATTACAGGCTATAAAAAATGTATTTTTTTTATGTGTGTGTCGTTGGGTTTTCAAAACCCAATGTGGCCCTTGAGCCAAAAAGTTTGCCCGCCCCTGGTCTATAAGGTATCCTCTGCATCTTATTCTCTTTCTGTAAGGTGCTTTGGTAAAAGCATCTGCTACATGAATAATGTAAATCTAAATGTCTAAAACTAGCCATGCCAGTCCGATTCTAAGTTTGCCATTCCCTAGAAATGAACTTACTCCTAAATCAAATAAGTCTGCAACAAATAATCGATTAATCGATTAGTTGTCAATAGAGTCCCGCCATGACATAGCGTCGCCAAGGCAGCAATTTCACTGGATCTAAACAAATCAATCTAACCATTGAAATCACCATTAGCGGTGGCTTTCTTAATCTATTTCAATAATGTTACAACGTTTCTAAGATGTTAGTATATTTTTTTACACTGTAGGAATCACATACTACAACATATATTCATACCAACACGATCAAAATCGTGACTACAGAGTTTTATTTTAGCATGGGTTTCCTCCGTAAAAGAGATCTGCATGCAACCTTACAGCATGCGGTTAAAATCCTTTAATTCACAGACGTATTTTGCCTTTATTTTTTAAGCAAAAAACATCACTCTTAACAGCCGCCAGTCTTTGAGAAGACGTGAAATATCCACTGGAATTTTGTTTCTTTATATTAGCCCTGCCAGGCAATCTGTGTTATGTGGGTAAGCTGCTGCCTAGCAGGTAAATCATGTTTAAATGGCTATAGCCTACATTTAAAACAATGTATTAGCTAGAAATGATGCCACATGTCTACATTCAATGCTATAGAGTGTCCCAGTGACTTCCGTTTTACTTCAAGGGACCTATCTTTCAAAAAAATATGAACGGGAGTTAATGGAGAGGTAACAATTATTTTTTGGTCCAGTTTGAATTGTGCCACGAATTTCACATATGACATATGATCAGTGGACTACATCTCTCGTCTCGAACGATGTAGCACTACGTCACCAACGTAATAAAACGATAAGATTAGCTGTTATGCTAGTTAACGGTTGCATCTTGCTGCCTGCTATGTCACTTAACAGTATCTAATGTACAGTCTATGGACGAATACAACTTAACTGATGTGTTTAATCCTCTGACTCATGGTATTTTCATCGGCAAGGAAAGCCCAATTAAGACCTGTTGCTGGTATGCTTGTACAATCTAGTGTGGCTGTGAATGAGCTAACGTCCCTAGCGCGACTGATGGGTTTGTAGTCGTTGGAATTACGATCTTTCACAATGTCGTAATTCAATAGTTACGAAACAAACTGCAAATGTCTTTACATGAAAAGTTGTCTTTAAAATGGACAAACATCATATGGGTAATTCAAGGCACAAGTCAACCGGGACCAGAAAATTATTTCTTTTTCGCCATAGACTGGAGTTCAAAATTTTTTGAAAGATAGGTCCCATGGAGGCAAACGGAAGGGGCTTCACCGGGACACTCTATTTAACCCACTTCTAAAGTTTGTTTAGATCCAGTGATTCTGCCGTCATGGAAACGCTACGTCAGACTTTTTTTACTCAATTGAATTAATTGCCAACTATGTTGATAATCCTTAATCAGTTTGTGTCATTTTTTAAGGAAACCACCTCTCTGATTTTACCTCCTTAAAATTAAATATTTTCTGCATTGCTTACAGTACTTCTGTATGACAGTAAACTGAATGCCTTTGACGTGAGGACATATTCTTGGATTCTGGGAAACACAAACCAACATTCTCACCATTTTCTGGCTTTTTATCGACTAAACAACTACTCGATTAATCAAGAAAATAATTGACAGATTAATCAACTTTGGAAATAATGTAAGTTGAAGCCCTAACATCAAATCTGACTGAAACTTAACAAAAATATTGTTAAAAAGTTAAAAGTTAACACATGATGTTCCTCAAACAAACAGTACAGAATTGATCTTTACTGCTTGAAACGTAATTTATTTTACCACAGTAACACACAAGCAAAATGCTAAGAAAGAGTGTTGCACATATTGTGGCTGTGTGGAGTCGGGCAATAACAACATCACTCATCTGACTGAGATGATGTATGATGATGAAGACCATGATGAGGAAGATGATGAGGATAATGACTGCACAGCCTACAGAGGGACCATGTGCACAGTTCTAAACATGTGCGGTGTCGAGGACAAATGTGTGGCGTGCCACGCGGGCACTCTCGTTCCGCCGCCTGTGCCCGCACCACGTCCAGCACACCTGTGTGAGATGCATGGCTTCCACCTCGCCAGCGCGCACACACACTGAGAGCCATATGTGCACAGGTCGCGTACCCACACACACACCCCTGGGTCTCCTTAGGGTTAATGGAGGAGGTTAAACATTGGTCACATGGAACTTCCCTCCCCTCGAACAGAGAACAACTCTCCAAACTCCTCCGACTATGAGAGGGGCAGTAAAAGAGAGAGAGAGAGAGAGAGAGAGAGAGAGGGAGAGAGAGAGAATGAGGATGAGGGAGAGAGAGAGAGAGAGGGAGAGAGAAAAAGACAGTACAGGATGAAGTGCTCTACTGTGTCTCTGGGATTCAAAACTCCCCCCAGAATTACACCATGAAAAGTGTGAAGAGGCACCATAAGAGAGAGGTAGTAAAAAGGGTGAGTGTGTGTGTGTGTGTGCAGGGGATTGGAGGTGGGGTTGGGGGGGGGGGGGGGGAGTTCGTGTGGCAGGAAGCACGCCTTGAGATTTGCGTTCGCGCCTTCAAAAGGACACGCAGTGCCGCGCAGCGCAGAAAGCTCACGCAGCGGGAACAATCTGAAGGGGGTGGGGGGGGGGGGAGAGAAAGCCAAGCGCTGCGCACCGCCCGTGCCAATTCATCTCTCCTTATGAAACGGTTTAAGTTGGAGCGGTTTAACTCGGGCCAAGTTAACTCGAGCCAAGGCGAGGCAAGGAGTGGAGAAGAGAGGAGAGGCGTGGAGAGGAGAGGAGAAGAGAGTAGAGGAGAAGAGAGGAGAAGAGAGGAGAGGCGTGGAGAGGAGAGGAGAAGAGAGTAGAGGAGAGGCGTGGAGAGGAGAGGAGAAGAGAGTAGAGGAGAGGAGAGGAGAAGAGAGGAGAGGAGAGGAGATGAGAAGAGAGGAGAGGAGAGGAAAGGAGAGGAGAGGAGAGGAGTGGAGAAGAGAGGAGAGGAAAGGAGAAGAGAGGAGAGGAAAGGAAAGGAGAAGAGAGGAGAGGCAAGGAGAGGAGAGGAGAGGCAAGGAGAGGAAAAGAGAGAAGAGGAGAGGAGTGGAAAAGAGAGGAGAAGAGAGGCAAGGAGAGGAGAGGAGAAGAGAGGTGAGGAGAGGTGAGGAGAGGAGAGGAAAGGAGAGGAGAAGAGAGGAGAGGCGAGGAGAAGAGAGGAGAGGCAAGGAGAGGAAAAGAGAGAAGAGGAGAGGAATGGAAAAGAGAGGAGAAGAGAGGACAGGTGAGGAGAGGAGAAGAGAGGAGGGGTGAGGAGAGGGGGGGGGAGAAGCCTGGCTGCCACTCCTGCTGTATTAATTTCATCCCGTTACCTTTGGCAACCCACGACCTCTGACCCTGCCTTACCTGTATAAATAGAAAGAACTCATTTCTGGCCGCCAAAGCGCTGAGGGGCAAACATGCCCTGCGTAATGAAGTGTTTAGCGTGTGCATGATTAACCAGCTGGCGGGGGCGGGCCCGGAACCACACGCCATGAAATAAGGGGTAAAATTGATTAGCAATTTTCATTTACACAGCTAAACAAAACCCACTTTGCATAACAGCCTGGTAAGTTAGTGGCAGACCCCAAAAAAAAGCATGAACTTCAGCCAACGCACACACTCACACACTCGTTCTCATACACACTCACACTTACACACACCTGCACTCACACACATACACACACACACACATACACTCTCCCTCTCTCTCTCTTTGTCACACACACACACACACTCACTCTCATACAAACTCACACTCACACACACACACACACACACACAGAGCTCACACACACAGCTTTTTATTGCAAAAGAGAGGGCATAAGCACTGACACGCCATATTATGCAGCCAGGAGAAGGGCCATGGGTTCACATTTGTGGGCCAACGCAGAAGGGCTGAATCAAAACAAAAAGTGCCCGCTCCGCGTAATAGCAGAGGGAGAGAGAGTCCAGCCTTTATTCAGTCATAGTTCAACACACTGGGCCATCTGTGTGTGAGAGAGACAGAGAGAGAGAGAGGGAGAGAGAGAGAGAGAGGGAGAGAGAGAGAGAGAGGGAGAGAGAGAGACCCGCCTGGCTCGGCACAAGAGCAGGACATATGTGTGTATATCCATCCTGAAAATGTGACGAGAGAGAGAGGGGTGGGAGAGACAGGGAAAGAGGACATTAAATCCGTTGAGTGCAGGCCACAGCCAGTTTAGAGGACAAGAGGCAGATTAGGACATATAGGAACATATAGGCACTCAGTCATCAGTCTCTTAAGATATTATACATTGATTTTTGTGGAACTGTTTTTGAGAGTTTGATTTTACATTGCGAAAAGTAACCGCAGGTTTGCTATGTCCAAGCTGTGTCTGACACAAGGTCATAGGACATATGCTCACTTCAGTTATATTGTCACACACTGAAACACAACGGTGCTTATATAACAGCATAAATATAACCACATCATTACTATTATTTTCATAATATTGTTTTGTCATATTATGTGCCAAAAAATAAATGTTATAGCATATAGTAACACTGCTTCAAGCTTGGCATCAAGCTAACATTACCAATTTACCAGCCTGTATTATGCTGTTGCAGTGATCTGGCATTGTGTGCAATCTGCGTCAAACAACTAACTACCAAGTTAAACTAAACCAGCTAACCAAGTCACATAATCTATACACAACACAAATAAGCATTTTTTCTGTACTTCTTAGTTTAAATCTAAGGTCACTTTCATAGTAAATTACCACTTCAATAGGTGCAGGAAAATGTTTAATAGAGGCTTAGTTAATGATAAACTGTACTTAACGCAACCCTTCTGGGCATTTATACAGCACATGATTGTTCTGGTTATATATTAGTGGTCACCACATGGTCCCTAAAATAAAGTGTTGGAAAATGTCCTCATCATTATGATATCATGTGTCCTGTGCAGACTCCCATGCAACACTGTTCAGTGGATACTTGCCAATATAACTACGAATGAATAGTATCTGACCTCTTCTTAATTGACCTAATTAACAGGACATTCCACTGAACTTCTGAAGAGACAGCATTACTCACACCTGAACGGTAGTTCTTCCCAACAAACCACAGATGATGATGAAGCTTTTTCCCCTGATTAGTTAGTACCAGGCAGCACACACACACACACACACACACACACACACACTGGATAGTGACTATCCAGCAGTATAAAATACATATGGCTAGAGAGGAGACGCACGGCAGTGATGGCGAATGGCCCTCTGACTGGAGATGACCTCTCTGAGCTCTAAAGCGCTGCGCTAATAACCAGGGCATCAAAACATGCCAGTGTCACGTCTACATGGGTTCGCCCCGCTGCCACCGAAGCGTCCGCAATGCACGATGTTATCTCAAGGCTTTTCTCCCACGATCACGTTGCAGAGGGGTTTGTAACGGCTGAGCCAGGAATGTTCCAGAAAACAATAGAACGCCTGCATGGAAGAGTGCATGTGTGTGTGTGTGTGAGCGATGTGCTAAATCAAAACAGCAATCCTAAATAGCACCACACAGCACATAGTGTGTACATTTCAAGACCATTTTGATGTCTGCTCGACAAGGCCACAGTGCTCAATGGATTCACTCCTTCGAGCAGACTAACATTTACAGGTGCAATGATGCATTTTGTGCTCATCATGATTAAGACGATGCCTATATTAAATGATTATGTCTGTGTACGATCTGCATCTGCTATCTGCTACACCTATGGAGTGCATTATCTGTTCAGCAATTCAAGAAATAGTTGTTAATTATCAGGACTTTACCTACAAGAAAATGAACATATTGTATAATGTCTTTCGTACTTGAGCTATTGGCTCATAAGGTGTGTTTATAACTATGAAATATGGAGGATGATCACAAAGCGTTTGTTCACATGGTTTGTTCACTACCTGCAAATACACAGGCAGCTCCTCAGGCTAAGCCCCTTCTGTTTGGAGAGGCTTTTGACTATTACACCAAGAAGCCAGCATGGACCTGTCTAAATCTACTTTTCCCGCAATTCTGTCTCAAATTCAGCTGCAGAAAGAGCTAAGGTTATGCAAGCAAGACGTAAGGATATGGGATACGGCCGTGTTTGGGGAACTACACAAGAAGTACCGTATACACACACACACACACACACACACACACACAGCGCCTGACCTTGACTCTTTCCATACAGTCTCACAGAGATGCTTTCTGGCATGCCTACTTTAGAACAATGTTTCGGCAGCACTTAAAACTGTTATTAGCGAGACGATGCATAAAGCAGGCATTAATATCAGAACAGAAGGTATGCAAATGAGACAAACAGCTCAAATCTGGAGGTGGATTATTAACGGCCCCATATCCTCCAGCGCACTCCCCTCAGAGAGGCCTCACATTGCACGCTACTACTGCTCAGAGGCTATGACCACCGCCAGCCAAGTGAAAATCCCATAGCCTGGATGCTGCCACACACACACACACACACACACACACACACACACACACATACACACACACACAAAAGATTATATATAAGGTGAGCCTTGCTGACAGACAGTATAAGCAGAAAAAAAACAGCAAAACTTCTTACCCATGCACTGTACACAACTCCAAATTTAATTTTCTGCAAGATTACACACAATAATTACTAGCTTTATGAACCTCCATAACTAATGGCTTCCAATTAGAGGATCTATAGGTATCGATCTGTTAAGAATTTTCAGGGTAGGTGTAACACACTTATAGAGAGGCAGAGGGGTTTCCTGGTGCTGGGCTAAAAAGGGTGGAAATTCAACTGAAAACCTCCCCCATTAGATTTCCCGTTAGCTTTGTTTGATTTTGTTCTGTGTTTTTATAACCCTGGTGATTTTTGCAGTGTTTTATTTTGTATTGTTTTTGCGTTATTTTTCCATGTACTTATTCAAACACAGTCCACCCCAATTTAGTCAAAAGTAACACTGAAATGCAAATTAATTCATGCAACCGACATTATCATATAAAGCATTCATTAAAAGCTTGAAGTGCGGCATTCCTCTGCGACTCCTACAACACATAATTAAAGACAAATTATAATTTGTCAACAGCCTGAAATGGCTTCCCGGGCACCGCTAGTGGAAGGTTCCACAGAGGCAAATGGGCTTCCTGGCTCAAGAGGAGAAGCCTTCTAATATGCACGACGTGCCACAGTAGTCAGATTTATAGGTTACATCTCCAACATTGTTTAGTCTGATGGTTAATTATTCAACAAGCGAAGGATCCTTCAGAGAGAGAGAGAGAGAGAGAGAGAGAGAGAGAGGCTGCACTAATAAACCATTGGAGATTAATTCACTCGGCTGAACCACAACTCAAACTTTGGGCTTCCATCATAGAAAGTTACAGACGAAAGTGACTGAGATACACAACGAGGCTAGGCATGATGCAATACATTCTAATATGACAACACGACTCAAGATTAATGGGCTCTGCCAAGAATGTGTGATATTTATTCCCAAACAACACAAAAACAGCTCAGAACTCAGCGTGACATTGTTACAGACACGCAACGTGGGCGAGAGGGTGCTAGTGTTTATCAGATATCCTTAATTGAGTCAATGTCATTAATACCATACTCCTCAAAGCTACTTAAAAGCCTACTCGTACTGGGAATTAAAGGTGGTCTGTGTAGAGTAGGAAAAGTCTTCCGTGAAACGTGTTGTAATCCAGAGGATGAAGTTTCTAAATACTTCTCCTCAAGCCAATTAATGAATGCTGGTCTGGCCGCAGAGCCTTCATGTAATTTTAGATGACCAACTTCCTGGCAAATCAAAAGGCCTTTATGGTTCTAAATGAATGCACAGGGGCCTTTCCTCAACTGTGGATTTAAATCCTCCCTAAACTAAACACACACACACACACACTTGCTGGCATGCTTAGGAATACATTGAGAGAGCAGGGCTGGGGCCCCTTTAACTTGATGGATACATTATGACACAGGAATACTAATCACAAGATCAACTTTGGTGGAGTCCACAGGATTTGAGAAGCCTTCCGCTCTGCAAAGCAAACCGTGGATTAGAAGTAAATAGAGGCTTAACAGGACCAGGGAGATATGCAGTACAAACACAAGACTTGAAACAATGGCAGAAGACCCTAAAAGCCCACCCCCCCAAAAAAAAACCCAACCCACCCCCCTCCAATAGCCCTGTGAGGAGTAAAAGAGAACTGCTTGACCACACTTGGAACACCTGCGGACCATGTGACCGAGGTGGTTAATTCCCATTCAACATCATTTCCCCCGCTTGCTAGGGCGCTGATATCTCTCTCCCTATTGTGGCCTCCCCTCCACGATGGGCGGGTCGGCAGGACCAGACTCTGGGTCTTTGGTTACCAGCTCCAACATCTAGAGGATGACGGAATGCAACATCTGAGTGTGTGTCTGTGTGTGTGTGTGTGTGTGTGTGTGTGTTACGCACAGATGAGATATTTGAGACTCAGGATATCAATAGAGAGAGCTAATGCATCCACAGAGGAAGAAGATTAATTTATCTATAACGTGAGCCAGTGATGCCACATTAAAAACACCCTGAACGATGTACAGGCATTTCATTTCAACGTGCCTCTTAATCCCAGCAGAACCCTAGTGTGTGTGATAAGGGCAAATATGTAGATGGCCAGTGAATATTTAAATAATTGAGTGTGACCTCAATTGGCTGGCCAAAAAAAAAAAAGGAAAAACAAGCCAACCCAACCCAACCCACACATAGCTGCAGAGGATTTTCGAATGCTCTAAATAATTACAGCCAGATTACAACCGAGATAGAGAGGCAGAGACAAACAGCTCGACATTTCTACATCTGCAAAATATGTGCCTGGCATCAACAACCACCGCTAACAATTCCAGCGTGGGAGTGCTTTTCGTAAAGCCTCTCACAGGCAGGCAGGCAGGCAGGTAAGCAGGCAGGCAGGCAGGCAGGCAGGCAGGTAAGCAGGCAGGCAGGCAGGCAGGTAAGCAGGCAGGCAGGCAGGCAGGCAGGCAGGTAAGCAGGCAGGCAGGCAGGCAGGTAAGCAGGCAGGCAGGCAGGCAGGCAGGCAGGTAAGCAGGCAGGCAGGTAAGCAGGCAGGCAGGCAGGCAGGTAAGCAGGCAGGCAGGCAGGCAGGTAAGCAGGCCTTCCTTTTCCCTTTCCCAGGCAGCCATCTGCCTGCCTGTCCATTCACCTCCAGGTTAACCTACTAAACATTACTGTCATAACAGAGACGTGATATGCAGGAAGATGATCCACTACACACAAAAGCAATATCTCAGAGGCATCATCTTGGGCTCTCTCAGATAGGCTGCGGAGACAGAAAACATGAGCACTAGCTGTCCTACATAGCAAGAGAGAGAGAGCACGGCAGTCGCCGCCGTGTTCATGAAACTTTTGGCATCCTATTCTGAAGCATACGGCACTTTGTCTCTGATATAATCCCCTGTCAGAAGCATTAGGCGCATAAACACAATCGCCACGCATCCTCCACCGACGCCTCTGGCTTGCCTGGCTGCCAGCTCTGTGCCGAGCAGCAGGTTACCCACACACCCTGCTGGCACGCCCTGTCTAAGTGTGCCTTACTTACGCTGCTTCCTGGCTTTCTTCACTGAGTTCTGGTGCAGTTTCAAGGACAAGGACAGTTCGGTCGCCGGTCGCCAGTCTCGACTCTCGTCTTGCCTCACGCTTCCACTCTCTCTCTGTCTCTCTTTTCCTCTCTCTCTCTCTCTCTCTGTTTCTCTCGTTCTCTTCTTCCAGTGGGGCGGCCACAGCAAGCGGGTTCGGTCTGCGAATCAGAGGAGGTTGAGCGTTTCTCTCAAAATCATTAAGCAGAACCTGTCTTGGCCACTGTGTGTGTGTGTGTGTTGAGAGAGAAGACGAGATGGGAGGGAGTGGACAGAGAGAGAGTGGGAGTGTATGTATGTGTGTGTGTGTGTGTATGAGAGGGAGAGCGAGAGAGAGGGCTACTGGGCTTACTGACCGGCTTGTTCTCTGCTTGTATACTCACACAGGGCAGAGCAGAGCAGAGCAGAACAGCAGCTGAGCTCCGATTGCAAGCCTGCAGAAAAGAGCAGCTTTACTGAAAAGCAGCAGCATCACGTTTCAGGGAAGTCGAAGCCAGAAATGGGAGCTGACTTTCACGATGCGACCAGTCTCTGCACTTTACTCCCCGATGCTCCCCCGTCTCAAAAATGAAAAATGCCCCTCCACCAATTAAGGAGGAGAGCCTCAAAATTAGACAGACAAACAAACAAACAAACAAACAAATAAACAAACGTGTCTATTTTAAGGATAGCTCATATTTCCTCTCCTCCTGCCTCTACTACACATAGGCACGTCAGTCACTGACTCTCTCAGGAAAATACCAAACGCCACAGATCCAGTCCCCACCGAATCATTACCAAACTGAGCACTCTGCTTGTAAACCAAACAACGGGAAACCTAAAACAGGGAGAAAGTGAGACCCAAAAAGAAAAGATGTGGAGACATACTGCCAGCCAGATGGTAGGAGACAGATAGACAGCCAGCTAGACAGACAGACAGACAGATAGATAGATAGATAGATAGATAGATAGATAGGCAAAAATATAGATAGATAGATAGATAGATAGATAGATAGATAGATAGATAGATTATTTTTTATTTATTTTCCAATTTCAATTATACTTATTCGCTGAGTGTTATTTGCACTACAGGACACTTCACACCTCTGAGCACATATCACCAATTATGGTAAATGCTCCTGTTCATGCCAACTGTACGGACTGTAACTTCTCCCTGCTGCGCGCTGGGTAACCAGACTGAATAAAGTGGGGTTTCAGCAAGGGCACTGGGACTATTTCACGAAGAGAGATGTGTTGGTGATTTATATTGGTTGAAACTGCAGCACGCCTCAAGCTTGCGTTACAACCAGGCGGGTGTTCCATCAAATTCAACACGTCCAGAGTGCTTGTGTCTGACAGACGTCCGCGCGGTTTGCAAAACGACGGTCTGTCGAAATAGAATTGAGCAATTTCTCGGGCTCCAGGAAGGAATTTATTTAATCCCGGGCGGCTAACTGTGTTCATGTCAGTGTAACCAAACATTTCAAGGACAAGAGCTGCACTAGCAAACAATGCGCATCGGGTTGATCGACACCAGGTCGAACTTACGATAACTGTGACAGGACCGCGCTCCAGAAACCGCACGCTTTATATGAAAGCAGTCTTGCGAACAAGCACCCAGTGAGACGTGTATATAAATGGCCCGAGACAGTATAATATAAAATTCTTGTTTGAGGATATTGACTCTCCGCGCGTTGAAACTGAAACGTGGGTGAAATTGATTATCAGCCAATGATTTGAATGTGTTGCTTGCTTTTTTATGGCAACCCCATCTTCAGGCGTGATGTGAAGAAAAGGAGGTACAGAGCCATAAAAAAGATGCACAAAATGTATGCGCACTTATAAGATATAAAGCTTCAGTTACCTTGTAAGTCTGATGTGTGGCGGGTGTCCAGGTAAAACTGGTGCTTAAAGGGACAGAGGCTGCTTTCAGGCAGGAAAAAGTGCACTCCACTCGGATGCACGGGCTTGGCAGTCTCACATTCACCACCTTGAACCGGACGTGTTCACTTTGAAAATAGGGGTTCTGTGAAAAAATACAAAATGTTTCCACGGCACCTCTTCAACTACAACCGAGACTTTTCGGCTACATGAACATGTTATCGCGCGGTAAATCGAAAAACAGTGGGACTGGTTGAGGGGAAAGAACGCAGAGTATTCGCAGCAAACATTTCATTGCTATTGAATCCCTATGAACATAGTGGGGCCGCCCGTACTCAGCCTGACCCAAAACGTCATTTAGCACCACGAGGTTTTTGAGTCAAACTGCAAGATGAAGAAAAACTAAAAAAACGGAAGATGACATGAGACGTCCCCTCTCTCAACTATATTAAAACAAAAAAGAAATACCTTTAGTAAGTGGACATTGCCTCACCTTTCATCTGGCCAGTTGGTCGGTTGTCTGTAGGAGACTAAATCTTTGCTTATTTGTATAGCCTACACAAACAACAGTGACACAGCATTCTGAGTTAGTTCAACCTCTTATGTATGTCTTATTTAGACTATCATTTTATGGGAACTGAAAGGCAGCATAGGGCACACTTCACCTTCTGTTCACCAGGACTAGAATCAAGAGACAAGAAGAAGAGTATGTCAACAAATAGCCTGTCGCCTATTCAACATGTTTTGTGTGGGTCACTACATAGCAAATTCTGTATGTGAAATGGAATTCCGTAATCTGACAGCATTTTAAACACCAGAGCAAAAGAGTATTATAACTCCTCAGATGCTGAGAACCCCCTCACTGGGTCTGATGAGGGGGTTGCTCTATTTTAATGGCTTAATTACACATGTATTTTATTATTGGCTTCCATAGCATTACTTTACATAGAATACATATGAATGTTATTACACAACATATGAATGTTATTACACAACACTTTAAAGGTCTAGGCCTATTCAACTGAAAATGTATGTGGTTGACTCCCGGGTACTCATGAGGCCTAGCATCATGATGTTCCTTTTGGAGAAAGTGCAGGAAGGGTCCAATGAATGTAACAACTAAACACACACAATTCTTCTGCTACAGCAAGAAATGTTCCCTCTAGCAGACATTTGGAAATCATTTGGCTTGTTATGCATCAACACCTGCCCAGGTAAGAGAAATAAAACCACGTCCTTCCAATGATAATATTGAGTTAACCTGTAGTAAGAAAAACAAATAAAACGTACAGAAACATACAGGATCTGATTTATTATTATTATTATTATTATTATTATTTTAAGCCTAGCTCACAACTGCCTAACTGTATTACATATTTTTGGAGTCCATACTACCCTTAAAACAAATCACGTAGGCCATTATAGAGGCAGCTAACGGCTCTCAGCCAAGACTACAGTGTCCACATATGCTGGTGGTAGCCTACAGTAAGTATCTGTTCCACCAAGCAGAGCCCAGCCAAGCCGATGTGATAATTTAAATGTGGGCTCCGTAATGCTATGCCTCACTATTACTGCCAGGGGATTATTAAGCGCATGTCCTCTTCATTCAAAACAACCCTCCCACGGCGAGCGGTGTCATCGAGCACCCTGCGGCCCCGAGTGCTAATGTTACGTACTGTATATGTCTTCCTCCCACACCTACACCTATAGCACTGAAGGCTCTGACTCCAGTGGCGGCAGGGCGCTAAGGCTGTCAGTGTGGAAGCAGCACAGGCTCATGTACAGTGGATTATACTAGTCGAGAAGAGTGACGCCTGAAGACTATCTATGTCTTTACATACAGTGTACATCTGAATGTTTATCATTTAGACATACATATGTATGTCTTTAAATCTATTTATCTGAATGTTTATCCTTTAGACATACATATGTATGTATTTAACCTTACAGTTATATATCTGAATGTTTATCCTTTAGACATAGAGTACATCTGTATGTCTTTAAATCTATTTATCTGAATGTTTATCCTTTAGACATGCAGTACATCTATATGTCTTAACATACAGTATACAAACATCTGTATGTATTTACATCTATACATCTGAATGTTTATCATTTAGGGACAGAGGCTTACCTCAGTGACTGATCACACTATGTGAGAAATTAGAAATTAAGCAAAATGTGAGTTTGTTAAATTGTTTTATAAATCCATTATGTTAAAGATTCATTCAACAACATTGGTTAATGCATCAGGTAATTAACAATTAACAAATCATGAACACCAGTATAGACCATGCAATGTCATGTTAGACTGTGGTTTGTATTAAAAGGAGCTAAAGTATTGTTTTAGAATACATTCTGTGGTTGGCTTTCTATAGTAATACTATGACAACAATAGACCTCTGTATTCTATACTTGAAATTTCAACATTCAACTACCAGGAAAAGCATCTTATACCCAACTCCATGAACCATTCATAAACCATCCAAACACCCATGCATGACAAATTTTCTCCACTTTTCAAAGAAGCAGTCAGTATGAACAGATCATTAACTTCAACATTGCAAATTAATCATTAGGTAAAATTCAGTACTGAAGTTAATATGTTACCAATGATAACCACTACATTCACTTAGTGTTGCCTCAAGGCACATGAGTATTACCTGTTGCCTATTCTTTGTTTGGCACTACATGCAGGATACCAGCTTTAATGATATACAAATATAATTTCTGAAATTCTATATATTCTTTAAATCCAACAATTGTGTTCCTTAATGATTATCCTAATATTTATGATCTTTTGACAATCTACCCACCTAGTATTGATTCACTGTAAAAAGAAAAGTGATTCCCTGAGTATACAATATGTTCTGTAAAAAATGCTACTACTACTACTGCTATTGTGATGACTAATGATAATAATAATAATAATAATAATAATAACAGTTAATAGCAGCATCATATATCTTCTGCATCTTCATGCTGTATATTTGTAGACATCCTGAAGAGAAAAGACAGTTTAATACATGCTCAGCTGGAGTGTAGGGATTCTCTGGCTCGGCACACTCGCCTCAGTACAGCTTCGGTAAAACGGTACACCACTCACAGCATGTGCAGTGCAGCCTCCATGTAGAAATAAGTTTACTCCTTTGCTTTTGATCTTTGAAGTGTATTAACTTAACTTTAAAGGTCGAGAGATGGTGTGATATCGTAACTCTTCCCCCTCAGTACCTCTGAGAGGGCCCTCTAAGTCTCTCCTCAGGTGCGATACGGTACAGTGTGTGCGATCAACTTTAGGGGGTGTCACGGCAGGTGACTGAGGAGGAAGGAGACTGGCCCCTAATTACCGGGAACAATCAATCAGGTGCCAGACACAAACCCCGGGCCCCTATGCAACCAAATCCACCAACTTTAGCTGACGCAGGACTAAAGTTCGGCTTCATCTCTGTTGCACACAGCCTCTCAAAACTCCCACAAGACACCCCTAGAGACGCCCAAGAGACGCCCGCTCGAGGTCACATCCCAAGTTTCACCCCCACAGCCACCGGGCATTTGTGAGAACCCCGGGAAATGTATATTAATAACCAGTATAGGGCATTGTGATGTGGATGGTCTGTCATTAACGCCATCGCCTGCTCGCACGCGCTCAAGTGCGATACGGTACGAGAGAACGGGGGAGAGGCTGGCGACGGCAGGCTGACGCCAGGCCCCGGTGCCGGATATAACCACCCGGCTGTACTGTTTCAGTCTCTCAGACGAGGCATGAGGAGGTCAGACAACACCCAAGTGTTACCACTCGAATCTGTCCATTCCTCAAGTGCCCCCCCCCCCCCCCCGCCCCTCCAGGAAAGATCCCTCCCAAGGGGGAATAAAAACGAAAATGAAACCCTCGCTCACACACACACACACACACACACACACACACACACACACACACACACACAGATCACTACACCCCTCCCTTACTCCACCTATTTTCTGTCCCCTCCACCTTGTTGCTGCTTAGTTGCATGGATACCCCAGGCCTGCGTTCTTTGTTTATGCGGTAACCGTATCACTTCAGATATCATACTTGCTGGTTTTATTTATGTCTTGGCACTGATAATTTAGTTGGAAGAAATATATTTCCATGCCCTAAACCATGAATCTTAATCTGGTAAATACACGGCTGATTGGATTTATGACTTATTTATTAAACTTAAGACTAATTGGATCTGGACTCTTTACTCCTTCAGTAAATCAATCTGTCTTGTTTTAAAAGTGACACAGCTCACATTAAATGAAATTAGCACCATGCTCCACTCTCTACACAAAGTGGCAGAAATGAATGGAAAACATGTCCTTAGGGTGATAATATATATACGGCCCTGCGTTAATGCAACAGTACATAAAATAGCAATGGTTATGAAATCACCAGAGTTTGAGTGGTTTTACAGTCTAGCACATGTGCTGCGTTGGTGCAAGAAAGCTTTTAAAAAACTGCTGTTCATACCACACACATTACAGTTTCATAGATGATGGTGCATTATAACAGGGAGGAAGGGTGACCAAAAAAAACAAACTGACTAGAGATTAATAAAATCATGTTAAATCTTTACTTACACAAAGGCTTGAAATACAATTTGAGTTGAAATCATCTTCATGTATTATTTGTATGTGTCTGTCATCTACAGTATCTATCTATCTATCTATCTATCTATCTATCTATCTATCTATCTTTAGTGTTTGTAAACAAATGAAATATGTGGATGCCTTACTGAAATATCACAGTGATGTTAAAATGTCATTTAACATAATGAACATAACTGCATAAAATTTACGAAAAAGAAATGTCATGTCTGACTGGAGTGGGATATTTTTTGTTTTTTGTTTTCATTCTTATGATAATTTACTGTACAAATATATCTAAATATTTGTAAACTTTGTATGCTTGGCCTGTTTGAGAACGTTCTTGTTAGGATGTGAATGTCAGGGTCATGCATACAAACAAACAAACAAACAAGATTCCAAGATTCCAAAAAGTCACATTTAAGGAATTCTTCTAGCATCAGCACCTTGGAGAGTTCCCAACACCAGCATGGAACATACACGCCTTTATTCCTGGCCTTCCTTACGTATTTCCACGCAGGCCATACGCACAACCTGTTGTTGTGAAGGTCTGCAACAAGCGTGATGATTTTTTTTTTCATCCATTATAAATATTTGTTGATGCTTTAGTAGAGGTGGACGTTTTACGTCGTAGGCTGCACTCATGTCTGTGCAGAGCAAAGCAGAGCAACATTTCTGTACGTTCTGTCCGGTATGTTTCTAGCTATGAGTATGCAAGAAATATCACTTGCGAGTTGTAGCAAAGGTAAACGTTTAAAATTATTGATTCAATAGTATTTTAGTAAAGCGCAGTAGACTGGCTATTGTGATTAATGAAAATCGTCCATCGAAGAGTGTTTTCGGGGAAACGGTTCGATGAGTATGACCTGTTGGACCCAAACTTACTGGCAGAAAATAAGAGAAAGCATCTCAATAGGGCTTTTGCTGTTCAAAACCCCAAATCAGGCTATTCATAGTCTGAAATCTGCTGAGAAGTTACTTTTAAATATTTGAAAAAAATCAATGAAGGCCACTGTGACTGTATAGCAATGCAAGAAACCCGCTCCCATTATGTCCTCGCTCTGAGATTTTTTTTTAGTGTAAAATAGGCCTGTGCACATATTCTTGTCGCGTTTGAGTACACAATGCAAAGACCCACGCCCCTTCCTACATGACCGGGTAGGCTATACATACCGAGATACCGAGTCTCTTTGCTGCCACCTAATGCAGATCCTTCCCTGCAGATCTGTCTCTGCCCCGCTATGGCAGGTTTAATCCTCGCAAAGAGAGGCTCGCTGAGCGGGCGCCCTGTTTCGGCCACGGCAGGCGACCGGGATTTTCGGCAAACGAGGAATTTGTGATATGCTAATTTAATCATTTCTGTCTAGCCTCGCGCCTATCAATCTAATCACTTCATCAGTATTCGCAGGCAGTAGAGCCGCGTGCACAAATACTGGAGCAGCCTTTCATCCGAGGTGTGTCCCCCTCTTTTAATTTTAGTGATGGTTCGCTTTAATTATTATGAAAATTAAATCAAATGTAATCACCAGATTAAAGCAACCTCCGTGATAATTCAACAGCTCCAACATAAATCTATAAATCCCCAGAAGCACAAGACATGCTCCTCTGCCGGCGATTAAAACATTTAACATCTAACCAAACTATTGCATATGTTGGGAATTCTACTTTGGGAGTGTGGGCAAACCAACCGACTTGGAAATATACTGAATTTATAATATTCAGATTTTAAAATGTGAACTGTTTTTGTTACATAGGGCCAGATTGGGAAATACTGTGTGTGTGTGTGTGTGTGTGTGTGTGTGTGTGTGTGTGTGTGTGTTGTAATTTCTGTAAATGGGTTTGTGTGTGTGTGTGTGAGAGAGAGAGAGACAGAGAGAAAGAGAGAGAGAGAATGCGCGCGCCTGTGTGTGCGCGCACATACCTGTGCGCCACAACACTAGTCGTGCACGCTGACTTGAGCGCTCTTGATTGTGATAATTATTGTTTCTGTGCAATGTCAGGCGATCTTTACTCTTAAATGTTTATAATATGTAAATCTGATAAACTTAGGGCAAAAACGAAATGTTTATACATTCTGATGTATAATTAACCATCTGACAATAAAGTACATTTATTTAGATTTTAGCTGCGTTTGTGTAAAGCCATATCTATGTGTGATTTTAGGACAGGATGAGCGCGCAGCAGTAAGAGAAATTACCCGCTCCTCTTTGATGACTAGCTTACCTGGAATAACACTGGTTGTGATACACTGACTGTTACGCGCCAACACAGAAGGGAAAGCGCGGGCTGGCTATGCAAATCTACCGAAACAGCGTATATTACTATCAGGAATATATGACAGTTCCTAATATGCAAACGTATATGCACAATTATGTAGGTACTCACATGGTCACGGGCGTTCGTATGGACACTAATTGGCTGGTACGCGCGGTTTGTCTTTTTCTGTTCCGCAGAGCGTTCGGAGATCGCTTCAGGTGTCGATCACTTTGCGGCTTCAATCGGCACCGGTTTTTTTGGATGCCTCCGGGTTGTTGCGCAGAGCCGACTATAAATAGGTAACTTTTTGATGGAATCGGCTAACAAATGAGAGAAGACGGCGTAATTTTGCGCAGGAGCCCCCTCTCTCTGCAAGAACTGCCCCCTGATCTCGAAGATCTAAAAACAAAGTTGGAGCATATTCGAAGGAATTTTAATTGTCAACCCCAAATTAACACGGGTAGTACGGGAATAGTGTAGATGATGGGATCATGCAGTTCTTGCTTTTGTTTTCTTAACTTTTGTTGCTACATTTTACTGAATGTCTTTCCTAACGGCGAGAGTAACCTGAGTAAGGTCCAGAACACGTGTGTTTTCCTAACGCATCAGTGATGCTTCTGACTCGTCAAACTATAGCATGTAGGCTAATGATGGACGTCTCATTATTCGGTTCAAGTGTGGCAGTAAAGAGAGGGCGCTTAACTAGTCTATGGTAATGCGCAAAAGCGCACTTCTCCACGGCAGTGGAGAATAGGTGACCGCACGTCCATAAACATGCTTGCCGTGTGTCACCCACCCTCTGACACCGGGAAGATGACGTAAGTGCCAGGGTAAAATTCGTAGGACAAAACGTAGTAGGCAAGATCACTTTCCTTCAATGTGATGTTACTATTTCCCATGAAACTTTAACGATTGAACTTCTTGGTAGTTGTCTAAATATTGAGCTAAATAAATCCATATTAAATCAAATATACATTTAAACGTCAGGATATAAAAAAATATTTATTTCATGAAATATTCTTATCTAACGTTAATCATAATTTATGACTCCCTGATAAATTGGATGTCAAAGACAAAGTTAGTGAACATGTTTGCAGCTTGTCCCTCTGGTTCAACTGTTACGGAAAACAAATCAGTAGGAATGAAACCTGACTGATCACGACTGTATTGACAGGCAGGCATTATCAAAGAGGAGAGTATCTTTTGACAGGTGTTTGTTGCTGGAAATGCAGGGTGACAGTTTCGCGTAGTTTAGGTTACGGGAGCAGTTACAACAGCGGCTCGCGCTGATGCCATTGACACATGAAGGCTGTTAAGAACATTTCATAAACTTGCAGCATGTCATTTCATGACGTGTGTTTATAAAATAACCTTGAATGGTCTTGATTTCACTTTGGGGAAATATTTGACAACTGTAAGCTTGCAAACTTTCATATCCAAAGCAAACTTTATAGGGCAAAATATCAGTGACTGAAAAAGGTAACCCATATGGCTGTATTGAAGCCAAATAATGTGTATCTCTTTATATAGGAGTCTGACGCACAGAACTCTCTGGGTTGTGTTTGAGCTCAGAGTTACAAAATATGAATGCTTTGCAGGGGAATGTGTAAATAGCAAAGTTAAATGAGTCTGGCCATTTTCACTCTGGCTACAGCCTAATAATGGAGACAGCAGACCAACTAATGTACATAGCCTACTTTATCTAATCTTCAGGTAAAATAGATGTGTTGTTTTGAATGTACAGTACAATACTACACACAGTGTGTTAGTGTGTGTGTGTGTGTGTTTCACACTGTGTGTGTTTGTGTGTGTGTGTGTAGAGGAATCATCCACAACTGAAAAAAAAAGTGACATGGCACCAGTGACTAAAAATTTGTCTGTAGCAGAAAAGTTCCTTTGCTGAAAGCCTGCCCCTGTCACGGCACAGCAAAACTCTCATTTCCCCGCTCATCTACAGAATCATTTCCAAAGCCGGGAATCCTTTGACGCCCCCTGAAGTTGCCGTTTGATTAATGGTCGCCGGCGCTGTTTCTCTGTCTCATATTCCCATCTAATCTCATGGCCCATAAACTAATAACATAAGGCAGACTCGAATTATTTCATCCGCTGGAGAGCGGACTAAGGCGACTATTTGTGACATCCAAATGATTTATTGAGTAAAAAAAAAGTTATTCGCCATAAGAATCCTGATTGAAATATTTTACCCTCTTTCCTCTGCTTCTTTTCTGTCATCCTATAATCATATGAGTGATGCGAACAAGAGAATCTCTTCAAAAAGCTTTAATTGTCAAAACATAAAATAAAATGCACAAATAGGCCTATAGGACATGAGTAGGGTATGTGGACTTTTCCTCTCCTGCTTATTTATCACTTTACAAAGTCTTGGTCCCATTTTGCGGTTACAAATTAAGAAGTGCTTTGGAGACTTTCTGGGAAATATGCAGGACCAGAGTAGACATTTTGTACTCGAGGATTACACATTTTAAGCACGTCATGAGACGCATGTGATAGAGAGGAAGCACATCTCGACTGTCAGACTAATGTGATGTGTGGTTTGGGGTTATCCGTGGCGAGAGTGGCGTAACGGTCCAGCACTATCCTGCTCATCACTGACAGCTGACTTCTCCAAGACAATAGTCGCATGTTAATAGACAGGAAACACGTGGTTTCATTTTCAGTAACTAAGGAAGCTGTTACTTACTCACTAGTTAAACATTAAATTAATGTATATTTTTTATAAATACATTTCGGGTTATGGACTATGGTGAGACATAACTGAAATGTTATAACAGAAATACTAAAGTCCAACTTATATAAACAATATTGCAACCTCTGTAAAGTTCAAGAGTCGAAAAAATACTATATAAAAATATAAAAAAAATACTATATATATATGCTCTATTGTTGCATCTAAACGGAGATTTGTATTTAGCACTTTTAACAGTTATGAGTTCTCACTCATAACTGTATCAGACTGAAGCAGTAAAGCAGTAAAGACATTCTTGAACTTCGTAGCTCAGATTGTTTTTTTCTCACTCAGTTGAAGCACACTGTTTTAGTAAACGCGCTGTCCATGGTACTTAAACGTCTCCTTTCCGGCATTTCGCATGCCTGGCGCGGTCTTTAATTTCGAGCCTTTATTTTGAGTGGTCTTCAAACTTACATGACTGTGGAGGCAGCGCGCGAACAAAACGGTGCACCACACCACACCACACCAGCAGCACGCGTAAGCTCGCGAATAATCAAAGCGTTCAACTGCGTGCCTGCGCCTCTACATCAACATGCGCGCCGCTTTCTAAACGTCCTTGACCTTCAAATGTCACCGTCATCTCAGCTCAATTTTTCCACCCTCTCTCTCAGACATAGGGTAAGTAGAAAAGAGATGTGCGATTCAAATTAAATTGATTTCAAGACCTTTGTGAAGAGATTAGACCCTTTTAAAACAGATCCTCCACACATAAACATGACAGTGCTTATAAATAAAAGCAAAATAAAAGCATCAAACCAGGGATAGACTTCTAGAGCTACATATATATTTTAGAAATTTGTGAATGGCATCTTTTCAAACATGATTTAAACACACTATATGAAAAGTGTTCTTTTTAAATGTCATATCTGCAACATCCATATCTAAGAGAGTATCCCATTTTTATATGGTTGTGGCAGGGTGGCAATTCAGAAAACTAATCCTTAAGCATTCTGCAAACACAGAATATTACAAAGGTGTTGAGTAACTGTCACATTTTATTGTAATATAAGATAGTGCTGAAGCTCACAGCTAGGATCAAATTGCCCTGCATATGGACATTAATTGATGTGTAACCTCAGCCAAAGGAAACCTGATAGGCGCTGATTGATATGATCAAAAGGAATGCCATTCTTCCCCCCCCCCCCCCCCCCACCAGTATCAACACAGCCAAACGCACAGGGAGATGTGCAGGTCTTTTAGCTGATGGCTCAGTCCAAAGAAATGCATCAATGGGCAGAAAATTATACTGTGGCAGTCGGGGAAACGCTTGAATGCACAACATGAAAATGTACACAGTTCAATGAAGCTGTGGGACTTCTGAATGATAAAGTTCATTTAGTTTCTCTGAATGGGATTGAATAATTTAAAATGGAAATTGTTATGTAGTTTTATTTAAAGTGGTGGTGGTATAATGACTACTGGTGTACGTTTTGTAAAATGGTCAGAATCCCCACCTGAAAAAGAGTATTTCTTCCCGTATTTTGCAGCGCTGTCCCCCAGCAGAGCTCTCCAGAGGACTGTTGTTATTTATTTGTCATATTTCAGTGTGACTCATGGCATTAACAGAGGCAGGAGCAGCAGTCTCCCTGGCATCCTTAATTTTGAGCTAATATGTGACTGTATCAGTTTACAGAAGATGCTCACACACACAGACGCAGACACAGACACAGACACACAGATACACACACACACACATAAATACACACAAATAGACACACACACACATACACACACACATAAATACACACAAATAGACACACACACACACACACACACACACACACACACACACACACATAAATACACACAAATAGACACACACACACACACACACACACACACATAAATACACACAAATAGACACACACACACACACACAGACACAGCTGGACGGTGGTGGGGTGGGTGGAGCCATGATTAGCGTTGTCCACATTTGGCACGTCATCTCTGCGGCTCCTTTTGATGTGAACACGTTCTGATGGCCCTCAACAGCCTGCTGTCTGCTCACCAGTGCTGTGTCACAAGAGCCACACACACACACACACACACACACACATGCACACATTTTCTCTCTATCTCTCTCTCTCTCTCTGTCTGTCTGTTTCACTCCCTCAGTGACACACTCACACACAAGTAGATATAAACATACACTCTCTCTTTTACTGACACCCACACACACACACACATTCACACACTCAATCTCACACATGTCTATATATATATATATACATACACACAAACACATTCTCTGTCTCACTCTTTGTCTCTTCCGTTGTTGCATGCCAGCATATGCTCTCTCTCTCTGCTATCATCTGCACAGTTTCCAGATGGTATATACTTAAACAAATGAGTTTTGTCGTAAGCACGAGCGGGAAAGAGGGACGGGCGGGTTTGTGTGTGTGTGTGTGTGTGTGTGTGTGTGTGAGAGAGAGAGAGAGGTTGATGAGAGAGGTTCTCTCTGATGGAACATCGTCCTCTCCCTTTACTCTGCCAAAAATACCCCTCCCAGAAACACCCCTGTCTCCTGCACACACACACACACACACACACACACACACACACACACACACACACACGCCTGCCGCCCCTGCCGTCAGGGCTGAGGACAGGCATGCATCACTGGGCCCGCTGCTGCCCTTGCACCTTCCTCTGATGTCAGGAGCGTGCACGATGCCTTCCCATGATCCTCGGCGGGAGCCCCTCACGGGTAATTGCCCCTCCACGCGGAGCAGAGCGGAGGCATCGCCGTGACAATGCTGACGCGTGCCCCTCCCCTTATCCACCCCATCAGAGGCGGGCTGGGGAACGAGGGATGTGAGGTGAAGGGGGGGGTGGGGGTGGGGGGGCGTCCCCACCCCCACCTCTGCTGCACCCACTCTGATGAGTGCCAGCGTGTGCCATTCACCCCCCCCCCCCCACCCGCCCCGCCCTGTTAAATACGACGCAGATGCCACACCTTTAGCCTCCACAACTCCGCCCATCCCTGCCATTAACAAACCTGCCCCGTACGAACCCATCAAACCAGATAAGACGAATTAAAAGGCTACGCCCAGTTTTGCGTCTAACAGCCCTTAAATCTCCACAAATCCCGGTCAGCGCCGCCGCCTCCGCCGCCGCATCCCTGGACCGCCGGCCCCCTCTCTGCGTCGCTCCGTGCGGGGCGTACCGCCTTATCTATTTATTTACCATCGCAGCATCAGCACACAAAGAGTAATGGGCCAAAAGTGACAGGGCATCAGGACAGCGTGAATGCATAATTGATAGGGGGTATAAATTAATATGATTCCGCTGCCACTGCCGTGCCGAGTGGAGTGGAGTGGAGTGGAGTGGCGTGTGTCCCGGGGCTGCCAGCGCAATGCACAGCCTGCAGGACGGACAAGCAGCAATGAAACATGGGCTGCTGTCTAGGAGCTGATAGGCATCAATATGTAATGGGTGCTATCCTGGGCCGCTCATCTCCTCTGTACATCACACACACACACACACACACAGAGAGAGACATGCGTAGACATCTACACACACGCATACGCTTACACACATGCATACAGACACATACATGCACACACACACACACACACACACACACACACACATACACACGGACATGCATAGACATCTACACACACGCATACACTTACACATATGCATACAGACACATACATGCACACAACACACATGCACACACACACACACACACACACACACACACACACACACACACACACACACACACACAGGCCTGCTCTGAAATGGGAGCTCTTGGAGCATGTGAAAAGAGATATTGTAAGTGTGAGACAGTCGGGAGAGTGGTGCTGCGTGCTCTCTGCTCTCTTGTGCTCCTCTCCTGTGCGGCAGACAGGCAGCAGGCAGCGGCTGTGATTGAATTACCTCTCTGTCAGTCAGCTGATCCTGTGTGGATATCATAAATGACACACAGGTGACATTGTGATATAAATGTCACGTTCCAAACAACATAAACTGTAGCAGTGTTCTAATTTTGTGGGTTGTGTCTAGCATCACAAGTGTGTCTGTGTGTGTGTGTGTGTATGTGTGTGTGTGTGTGTGTGTGTGTGTGTGTGTGTGTGTGTGTGTGTGTGTGTTGGTGGTGGGGTATTTGAATGTGTGTATGAGGTATGTAAGTATGTATGTTATCACTATAAGGAAGTTCAATGTATTATACAGTATGTTTATGTGCAATGCAAATTTGCTGTCCTATGTTAATATATTTGAGGATGCAAAAATGTAGTGAAAAAAAATAGTATTCTGATGCAGTAGTCCATAAGTCCAGGCACCAGTTCATAAAAACCAGTTCATAAACACTGTTTTTTACTAGCCAAACCAAGCAACGTCTGAAATAACTTTTCTTTGCTTTTCCACTCTTTCACCACTCACTGAAAACAAAGACGGGGAGAGCTTGCCTTCTGGAAGTCGCCCAGGCAACGTAACTCTGAGAGGTGAAGGGCTTGTAAGGACCCTTGTTGGCAGGGGGGAAGGAGAGGGGGCAAGAGGCCGAGGGGGAGCAGGGGGGTTGGATTGTTGGAGTTGGTCCACTTCCAGAAGGGGTGATCTACTCGTAGCGAGTACAGTAGCCAGGATTAATGGCTATCGACATGCCGCTCTGTCACCTGTGGCCCGGCTCAATTAGGTCAGGGCTCCCGCTAAGAACTCTCTCCTACGGCTGGCTCTGCAGAGGTCCTGCACAGTGGCCCCTGAAGTCCTCCAGCGGGCAATCCTGTCCGGGTTTTAGCACTCCCCAACGAGGAGAAAAAGTAGCATTGATGTTGTCATTGTGGCCCCATTGGTGAAAATAAAACAGGCGCTCTTAATTGCTCGGGCGGAACTTCTTCTTAGCTTTCATCACTCCACTCATTCTCCGCTATTTCACACGCTTCATTATAAATAAGGCGTAAATATAACATTGAAATGCAACGCCATTATCGGCGTCTCCCTTAACGCCTGGGGCGAGCGGAAATTAAAGCAAATAAATAAAACACTCTGTGGTCTCTCGTGACAAGATCAGAAAAAAAAATCAGCAGCGCCAGTACACATCCATCTCCAGTTCCTCGCCGTCGCAGGTAAGCAACTGGCAAGCATCAATTCCCACTGGAAAAACAATCAAAAACTATCAAGGCCAGCATCTCACCTTTCCTCGCGTTTTACCTTTAGAGAGAAGGGCCCGCCTGCTTTGAAGATTTATCTGTTGTTTGCTATTTCATGTGCACAGATACATGAAGGCTTTTAAGCCGAAGCAGAGGCATTAGATTTCTGTAATTGCCAAGGCACCAAGCTGTGTCTCAAATTGTGATTCATTGCAACAGATGTGCGGCAAGTTATTCCAAAAAATATGTGCATAACATATCACTGACACCACTGGCTCATTTCGGCAACATGTCCCTCAGCGATCACGTTGGACAGTCTGTTTGCTGATCACTTACATGCATCTCTTGTTCATTTCCAAACAGTCAAAACTATGTTGCCATGGCTCCACGTTAACGCATTGTGCTTTCTGCACCTACTTAAGCGCGGCTGTTATCTCCCCATGCAGCCCCTACACGTGTTTCACAAATGCACCGGAATGATCTGATCAAATATACATGCCCCTGTTACAGTGCTGTTTTATTTAGGGGTGGGGGTGGGGGGGGGGGGGGGTTATGTGTGTATGTGTGTGTGTGTGTGTGTGTGTGGGGGGGGGGGGTTAGCAGAGTGAACCACCCTAGTTTTGATGCAGAGAGAGTTAAACTCTCTGTGTGTGGGTGTGGGTGTGGGTGGGTGTGTGGAGGTGGGGGGGGGGGGGGGGGTTGTGGCGGGGGGCAGAACGTAATGTGAGCAAAGCGGCAGCCAAAGCAGGGAGCCCTGTGTGTGTGTGTGTGTGTGTGTGTGTGTATGTGTGTGTGTGTGTGTTTTAAGCCGGTAAAGGCGACCCTGGAGCAGATCAAAGTGAGCAGCACAGGCGGCTCAGCGGCAGCTTTTCAGGCCCAGCCGGCTGGCTATCAGCCCGAGAGGCTCGTCAACAGGCCCCCTCAATAATTCAGGCGCCGGGAACATCCAACAACACAGGCAGGAGGAAACTTCCAGCACGCCTTTCAATCCGCCCGCTCCCGCTGAGAATAACAAATTCCACCTCATGCTACGGCCTGGCATCTCAACACATCTACAGGTACACACAGAGACCTTGCTTTCTCTCTCTATCTCTCTCTCTCTCTCTCTCACACACACACACAGAAACACACACACACACACACACACACACACACACACACACACAGACTTGGCATACAAAAATACACATATACTGTAGGTGTGCAAACACATAAACGAAAACAAAAAAGACTCGCACATTAATGCAAACATGCCATTCAACCACAATCAACCTTACAGTATTCAAAGAGAGAGAGATGAGAGGTGAAGTTTTGTGTACTGAATGTTATGTGTTTTGTGAGTTTGTTTACGGTCCACATCATTTTCCTACTTTGATCTCCAGCTTTCTCCTGCCAACCGACAGGTCTAAGTCATCAGAATGACCGTGCTGACACCGAGCCTCACCACAACAAGCCGACAAGCGAGACAGATGTGGGAACCTGCCCAGACGAGGCGTTCAGCCGGAGGTCTAATCCGGAGCCATCGATGGACTCACGGACATTACGCCATCTCCTTAAAGGTGGAGATTGGTGATTGACTGTGATGGATGTGACTGACCTACATACACTTGGCCCACATCTGGCTGGCATCTGGCTGTCATCAGGCTGAGCTCTGGCCCAGACTTGGCTCTCCTCTGGCCCAGATCCGGCTGTGGTCTGCTCCAGATTGCGCTGCTGCATTAAGATACCTGCTGGAAGAAGAAGAGAAAAAAAAGGAGAGTGAGAACACAGGATCTGAAGACGGGTCTGGTGCCAAGCGAGGGGGCTGCCAAAAACTGCAGATGCTGTGAATGCTTGGCCCTTTAATCAATGCTATTTATATGATAGGGACATACGTAAGAAAACAAGCGCAGGGTGTTTGTTAAGTGGCTTTGCTCCTGGCTGCCAACTTTCTTTGTGTTTTTTGTGTGTGTGTGTGTGTGTGTGTGTGTGTGTGTGTGCGTGTCTTTGTACGTGCATGTGTGTGCCCCCCCCCCCCCCCCCTCCTCAAACTGTTTGTGTGGCATCAGTTGCCTTAAAAGAATTAATCCTGCCTGCATATTGTTCGACTGCAACTGTTGTGCGTCCAAACGCTCGCCGCCTCTCAAGCGAGGAGGTCCGAGAGATGTCAGGTGCGTTTTTTTAGAGTAGCACATGCTTTTAATTCGTGCCAACAGCAGATTTCCACCGCGGATAGCAGAGCATATCAGCCTCCTCTGTTCTCCAAATCCAGGTCATTCTCTGTATATGCACAGAGGCCTACAGCAGGTTCTCTGAGCGCTCGATGCTAAGCTAACGAGTCCTGTTCTACAGTGGCGAACATGAGAGGGTCTCCCTTCCTATACCGACGCAACTGTGACACCAGAGTCTATGGTGATGTATGGACATATGGTCTCTATATGACTTATTGATTGGCTGGCTAAGTGATTGACTGATTGATTAATTGATTGATTGATTGAAACACTTTATTATTCTCCGTATTGGATAGTGAAGTGGTTTCCTATGATATTGCCTTTCAAGCACATTTGGAGACACAAAGTACACATTGAGGTAATTCAGATCAATACAAATCACAGAAATGAGGACATAAAGGCAAGAGAATAGCTTTCTGCTCAGCATTGAAAAGCCAGAGTTGGTTTATGAAGCTCTCTATGAGGGCACACACACACACACACACACACACACACACACACACACACACACATGTGCCATGGTGCTCACTGTGAACATGTATATGAACACACACATACCATGGTGCTCGCTATAAACGCACACATGCCATTGTGCTCGCTATAAATACACACGTTCGCTACGGACACACACATCCTATAGTGTCACTATAAATACACACCTGAGGGCACTCTCCAGCAGGAGGTGTATTGAAAAGAGATTGGGATCCTTTGCTTAGTCTGCTCCCACTCCTCTCTCCTTCTCTCTCTCCTCTCTCTTTCTCTCTCTCCTCTCTCTTTTCTCTCTCTCCTCTCTCTTTTCTCTCTCCTTTCCCCTTCTCTCTATTCCTCCGCTGGTTTCCTCTACATGTCTCTTCCCATCTCTTCCTCTCTCTCTTCCTCCACTCCTCTCTCTTCCCTCCTTCTCTCTCATCCTCTCTCTTCCTCCTCCTCTGGTCACCTCTCCTTTCTCCTCCTCTCTCCATCTCTTCCTCCTCTTCTTCTCTCTCCTCCTCTTACTCTCCATCTCACCCCTCCCGGCCCCATGGAGCTGCCCCTCGCTCCCGCTGTGTGCGGTGCGTTTGAAACGTGATGCCCTCATCGAACCTGGGGCTCCCGAGGGGACCGGTCAGACAGACTTACTCAAGCTTCTCCTCAACACAGAAATGAAAATCAATAAACAATTTGAAGTTCTCAGAAAACATTTTTTTTTCTGCTCCTAATGAATATACAAGCTTGGTAACGGCACTCGAAGTGAAGGTTGGAGCTGTCTTGAAGCTGTCTCTCCTGCTCTCTTTCTCTCTCTCTCTCCCTCTCTCCCTCCCTCTCTCTCTCTCTCTCTCTCTCTCTCTCTCTCTGTTGTTTTTACTTCCATTTGGGCGAATGGAGGAAGACAGCAGCAGTGGGCCCAAAGAGATGGATACTGAAGGAAAGAAAAAAACAAAATAACTAGGAGATTCTATGAAATCAAATGACCACCTCAGGGACTTTCAATGACAGTAGGTGAGGGCAACATGGAGCCATTTTGAGTTAAACAGAAACAACACCATAAGAAAGTTATGAATCAAGTAAAATATAAAAGAAAAAAGCAAATTCACTTACGAGAACATGGGAACACATTTCAAAATATTATAACGTACAAATATTTACATGTAGTTGTTTACAGAATTACCTATATGTATAAACAGTCGTTTACTGTTCTATTCAGGTACAGTATAAGCGGACCACAAAAGCAAAAAGCCTAAAACACAGCTTTTTATAAATGAGTTTGCGCTAGAAGTTGGGTGTTTGAAAAGGTCAGTCCTAAAATAGAAGGGCTGTTTTAATAGTGGGATAATGGCTGTGCATTACTGGCTAGCGCGGGCAGCTGGAGAGAGACACGAGCCCACAGATCACAGCTAAGAGGCAACATCTCATCAATGATTCAGCGTCTGTGGCTTGTGGTCCGCAGCTCCTGTTTCAGCAGGTTTCTCACACACACACACACACACACACACACACACACACACACACACACACACACACACACAGACAGACACACACACACACAGGCACACACACACACACGCACACACACACACACACACACACACACACACACACACACACACACACACACACACACACACACAGGGGTTGAGTGGCATCTGGCAGGAGATGCCTCTCTTCCTCTCTCTCGCTCATTGAGTCACATTTTGTACCATTCTCTTTCTCTCTCTCTACC